>NC_138555.1:59441849-60033872 GCF_964273705.1 Natrix helvetica | reverse complement strand
CCCTCTGCCTCTCCCCTCTTCCTGGATTTACTCAGACGTTTTTAAAACTTTACAGCCTGTACACACGCACACACTTCCAGCCACTCTGCCTCTTCCCTCTTCCTGGATTCACTCAGACGTTTTTAATGCTCACAGCCTGTGTACAGCACGCACACGTCCAGCCCCTCTTTCTCTTCCCTCTACCTGAATTCAGTCAGACGTTTTTCAAACTTTACAGCCTGTGCACACGTACACACTTCCAACCACTCTGCCTCTCCCCTCTTCCTGGATTCACTCACACTTTTTTAAGACTCACAGACTGTGCACACGTACACACTTCCAGCCCCTCTGCCTCTTCCCTCTTCCTGGATTCACTCAGACTTTTTTAAGACTCACATACTGTGCACACGTACACACTTCCAGCCCCTCTGCCTCTTCCCTCTTCCTGGATTCACTCACACTTTTTTAAGACTCACATACTGTGCACACGTACACACTTCCAGCCCCTCTGCCTCTTCCCTCTTCCTGGATTCACTCACACTTTTTTAAGACTCACAGCCTGTGCACACGCACACAGGTCCAGCCGCTCTGCCTCTTCCCTCTTCCTGGATTCACTCAGACGTTTTTAAAACTCACAGACTGTGCAAACGCACACACTACAAGCCCCTCTTCCCTCTTCCTGGATTCACTCAGACGTTTTTAAAACTCACAGACTGTGCACACGCACACACTTCCAGCCCCTCTTCCTCTCCCCTCTTCCTGGATTTACTCAGACGTTTTTAATACTCACAGCCTGTGCACAGCACCCACATGTCCAGCCACTCTGTCACTTCTCTCTTACTGGATTCACTCAGACGTTTTTCAAACTTTACAGCCTGTGCACACGTACACACTTCCAGCCCCTCTCCCTCTCCCCTCTTCCTGGATTCACTCAGACGTTTTTAAAACTCCCAGAGTGTGCACATGCACACACTTCCAGCTATTCTGCCTCTTCACTCTTCCTGGATTAACTCAGACGTTTTTAATACTCACAGCCTGTGCACAGCACCCAAACGTCCAGCCCCTCTGCCTCTTCCCTCTTCCTGGATTCACTCAGACGTTTTTAATGCTCACAGCCTGTGCACAGCACCCACACGTCCAGCCCCTCTTTCTCTTCCCTCTACCTGAATTCAGTCAGACGTTTTTCAAACTTTACAGCCTGTGCACACGTACACACTTCCAACCACTCTGCCTCTTCCGTCTTCCTGGATTCACTCAGACTTTTTTTATACTCACAGACTGTGCACACGTACACACTTCCAGCCCCTCTACCTCTTCCCTCTTCCTGGATTTACTCAGACTTTTTAAAGACTCACATACTGTGCACACGTACACACTTCCAGCCACTATGCCTCTTCACTCTTCCTGGATTCACTCAGACGTTTTTAATGCTCACAGCCTGTGCACAGCACCCACACGTCCACACGTACACACTTCCAGCCCCTCTGCCTCTTCCCTCTTCCTGGATTCACTCAGACGTTTTTAAAACTCACAGACTGTGCACACGCACACACTTCCAGCCCCTCTCCCTCTCCCCTCTTCCTGGATTCACTCAGATGTTTTTAAAACTCACAGCCTGTGCACAGCACCCACAGTTCCAGCCCCTCTGTCTCTTTCCTCAACCTGAATTCATTCAGACGTTTTTAAAACTTTACAGCCTGTGCAAACGCACACACTTCCAGCCACTCTGCCTCTTCCCTCTTCCTGGATTCACTCAGACGTTTTTAAAACTCACAGACTGTGCACACACACACACTTCCAGCCCCTCTCCTCTTCCCCTCTTCCTGGATTCAATGAGACGATTTTAAAACTCACACAATGTGCACACGCACACACTACAAGCCCCTCTCCCCTCTTCCTGGATTCACTCACCCTTTTTTAAGACTCACATACTGTGCACACGTACACACTTCCAGCCGCTCTGCCTCTTCCCTCTTCCTGGATTCACTCAGACGTTTTTAAAACTCACAGACTGTGCACACGCACACACTTCCAGCCCCTCTTCCTCTCCCCTCTTCCTGGATTTACTCAGACGTTTTTAATACTCACAGCCTGTGCACAGCACCCACACGTCCAGCCACTCTGTCACTTCTCTCTTACTGGATTCACTCAGACGTTTTTCAAACTTTACAGCATGTGCACACGTACACACTTCCAGCCCCTCTCCCTCTCCCCTCTTCCTGGATTCACTCAGACGTTTTTAAAACTCCCAGAGTGTGCACATGCACACACTTCCAGCTATTCTGCCTCTTCACTCTTCCTGGATTAACTGAGACGTTTTTAATACTCACAGCCTGTGCACAGCACCCAAACGTCCAGCCCCTCTGCCTCTTCCCTCTTCCTGGATTCACTCAGACGTTTTTAATGCTCACAGCCTGTGCACAGCACCCACACGTCCAGCCCCTCTGTCTCTTCCCTCTACCTGAATTCAGTCAGACTTTTTTCAAACTTTACAGCCTGTGCACACGTACACACTTCCAACCACTCTGCCTCTTCCGTCTTCCTGGATTCACTCAGACTTTTTTTATACTCACAGACTGTGCACACGTACACACTTCCAGCCCCTCTACCTCTTCCCTCTTCCTGGATTCACTCAGACTTTTTAAAGACTCACATACTGTGCACACGTACACACTTCCAGCCACTATGCCTCTTCACTCTTCCTGGATTCACTCAGACGTTTTTAATACTCAGAGCCTGTGCACAGCACCCAAACCTCCAGCCCCTCTGTCTCTTCCCTCTTCCTGGATTCACTCAGTTGTTTTTAAAAATCACAGACTGTGCACACGGACACACTTCCAGCCCCTCTTCCTCTCCCCTCTTCCTGGATTTACTCAGACGTTTTTAATACTCACAGCCTGTGCACAGCACCCACACGTCCAGCCACTCTGTCACTTCTCTCTTCCTGGATTCACTCAGACGTTTTAAATGCTCACAGCCTGTGCACAGCACCCACACGTCCACACGTACACACTTCCAGCCCCGCTGCCTCTTCCCTCTTCCTGGATTCACTCAGACGTTTTTAAAACTCACAGACTGTGCACACGCACACACTTCCAGCCCCTCTCCCTCTCCCCTCTTCCTGGATTCACTCAGATGTTTTTAAAACTCACAGCCTGTGCACAGCACCCACAGTTCCAGCCCCTCTGTCTCTTTCCTCAACCTGAATTCATTCAGACGTTTTTAAAACTTTACAGCCTGTGCAAACGCACACACTTCCAGCCACTCTGCCTCTTCCCTCTTCCTGGATTCACTCAGACGTTTTTAAAACTTACAGACTGTGCACACGAACACACCTCCAGCCCCTCTTCCTCTCCCCTCTTCCTGGATTTACTCAGACGTTTTTAATACTCTCAGCATGTGCACAGCACCCACACGTCCAGCCACTCTGTCACTTCTCTCTTCCTGGATTCACTCAGACGTTTTTAAAACTCACAGCTTGTGCAAACGCACACACTTCCAGCCCCTCTGCCTCTTCCCTCTTCCTGGATTCACTCAGACGTTTTTAATGCTCACAGCCTGTGAACAGCACGCACACGTCCAGCCCCTCTTTCTCTTCCCTCTACCTGAATTCAGTCAGACGTTTTTCAAACTTTACAGCCTGTGCACACGTACACACTTCCAACCACTCTGCCTCTTCCGTCTTCCTGGATTCACTCAGACTTTTTTAAGACTCACAGACTGTGCCCACGTACACACTTCCAGCCCCTCTACCTCTTCCCTCTTCCTGGATTCACTCAGACTTTTTAAAGACTCACATACTGTGCACACGTACACACTTCCAGCCACTATGCCTCTTCCCTCTTCCTGGATTCACTCAGACGTTTTTAATGCTCACAGCCTGTGCACAGCACCCACAGGTCCAGCCGCTCTGTCTCTTCCCTCTACCTGAATTCAGTCAGACGTTTTTCAAACTTTACAGCCTGTGCACACGTACACACTTCCAACCACTCTGCCTCTTCCGTCGTCCTGGATTCACTCAGACTTTTTTAATACTCACAGACTGTGCACACGTACACACTTCCAGCCCCTCTACCTCTTCCCTCTTCCTGGATTCACTCAGACTTTTTAAAGACTCACATACCGTGCACACGTACACACTTCCAGCCACTATGCCTCTTCACTCTTCCTGGATTCACTCAGACGTTTTTAATACTCAGACCCTGTGCACAGCACCCAAACCTCCAGCCCCTCTGTCTCTTCCCTCTTCCTGGATTCACTCAGTTGTTTTTAAAAATCACAGACTGTGCACACACACACACTTCCAGCCCCTCTTCCTCTCCCCTCTTCCTGGATTTACTCAGACATTTTTAATACTCACAGCCTGTGCACAGCACCCACACGTCCAGCCACTCTGCCTCTTCCCTCTTCCTGGATTCACTCAGACGTTTTAAAAGCTCACAGCCTGTGCACAGCACCCACACGTCCACACGTACACACTTCCAGCCCCTCTGCCTCTTCCCTCTTCCTAGATTCACTCAGACGTTTTTAAAACTCACAGACTGTGCACACGCACACACTTCCAGCCCCTCTCCCTCTCCCCTCTTCCTGGATTCACTGAGATGTTTTTAAAACTCACAGCCTGTGCACAGCACCCAAAGTTCCAGCCCCTCTGTCTCTTCCCTCAACCTGAATTCAGTCAGACGTTTTTCAAACTTTACAGCCTGTGCACACGTACACACTTCCAGCCCCTCTTCCTGTCCCCTCTTCCTGGATTTAGTGAGACGTTTTTAATACTCTCAGCCTGTGCACAGCACCCACACGTCCAGCCACTCTGTCACTTCTCTCTTCCTGGATTCACTCAGATGTTTTTAAAACTCACAGCTTGTGCAAACGCACACACTTCCAGCCCCTCTGCCTCTTCCCTCTTCCTGGATTCACTCAGATGTTTTTAATGCTCACAGCCTGTGTACAGCACCCACACGTCCAGCCCCTCTTTCTCTTCCCTCTACCTGAATTCAGTCAGAAGTTTTTCAAACTTTACAGCCTGTGCACACGTACACACTTCCAACCACTCTGCCTCTTCCCTCTTCCTGGATTCACTCAGACTTTTATAACTCACAGACTGTGCACACGCACACACTTCCAGCCCCTCTGCCTCTTCCCTCTTCCTGGATTCGCTCAGACTTTTTTAAGACTCACAGACTGTGCACACGTACACACTTCCAGCCATTCTGCCTCTTCACTCTTCCTGGATTCACTCAGATGTTTTTAAAACTCACAGACTGTGCACACGCACACACTTCCAGCCCCTCTGCCTCTCCCCTCTTCCTGGATTTACTCAGACTTTTTAAAGACTCACAGACTGTGCACACGCACACACTTCCAGCCCCTCTTCCTCTCCCCTCTTCCTGGATTTACTCAGACGTTTTTAATACTCACAGCCTGTGCACAGCACCCAAACGTCCAGCCTCTCTGTCACTTCTCTTTTCCTGGATTCACTCAGACGTTTTTAAAACTCACAGCCTGTGCAAACGCACACACTTCCAGCCCCTCTGCCTCTTCCCTCTTCCTGGATTCACTCAGACGTTTTAAATGCTCACAGCCTGTGCACAGCACCCACACGTCCACACGTACACACTTCCAGCCCCTCTGCCTCTTCCCTCTTCCTGGATTCACTCAGACGTTTTTAAAACTCACAGACTGTGCAGACGGACACACTTCCAGCCCCTCTCCCTCTCCCCTCTTCCTGGATTCACTCAGATGTTTTTAAAACTCACAGCCTGTGCACAGCACCCACAGTTCCAGCCCCTCTGTCTCTTCCCTCTACCTGAATTCAGTCAGACGTTTTTCAAACTTTACAGCCTGTGCACACGTACACACTTCCAACCACTCTGCCTCTTCCGTCTTCCTGGATTCACTCAGACTTTTTTAATACTCACAGACTGTGCACACGTACACACTTCCAGCCCCTCTACCTCTTCCCTCTTCCTGGATTCACTCAGACTTTTTAAAGACTCACATACTGTGCACACGTACACACTTCCAGCCACTATGCCTCTTCACTCTTCCTGGATTCACTCAGACGTTTTTAATACTCAGAGCCTGTGCACAGCACCCAAACCTCCAGCCCCTCTGTCTCTTCCCTCTTCCTGGATTCACTCAGTTGTTTTTAAAAATCACAGATTGTGCACACACACACACTTCCAGCCCCTCTGCCTCTCTCCTCTTCCTTGATTCACTCAGACTTTTTTAATACTCACAGTCTGTGCACACGCACACACCTCCAGCCACTCTGCCTCTTCCCTCTTCCTGGATTCACTCAGACTTTTTAAATACTCACAGACTGTGCACAGCACCCAAACGTCCATCCCCTCTCCCTCTCCCCTCTTCCTTGATTCACTCAGACGTTTTTAAAACTCACAGACTGTGCACACGCACACACTTCCAGCCCCTCTTCCTCTCCCCTCTTCCTGGATTTACTCAGACATTTTTAATACTCACAGCCTGTGCACAGCACCCACACGTCCAGCCACTCTGTCACTTCACTCTTCCTGGATTCACTCAGATGTTTTTAAAACTCACAGCCTGTGCAAACGCACACACTTCCAGCCCCTCTGCCTCTTCCCTCTTCCTGGATTCACTCAGACGTTTTAAATGCTCACAGCCTGTGCACAGCACCCACACGTCCAGCTCCTCTGTCACTTCTCTCTTCCTGGATTCACTCAGACGTTTTTAAATCTCAAAGCCTGTGCAAACGCACAGACTTCCAACCCCTCTGCCTCTTCCCTCTTCCTGGATTCACTCAGACGTTTTTAATCCTCACAGCCTGTGCACAGCACCCAAACGTCCTACCCCTCTCCCTCTCCCCTCTTCCTGGATTCACTCAGACGTTTTTAAATCTCACAGACTGTGCACACGCACACACTTCCAGCCCCTCTTCCTCTCCCCTCTTCCTGGATTTACTCAGACGTTTTTAATACTCACAGACTGTGCACACGCACAAACGTCCAGCCACTCTGCCTCTTCCCTCTTCCTGGATTCAATGAGACGATTTTAAAACTCACAGAATGTGCACACGCACACACTTCCAGCCCCTCTTCCTCTCTCCTCTTCCTGGGTTTACTCAGACGTTTTTAATACTCACAGACTGTGCACACGCACACACTTCCAGACCCCTCCCTCTCCCATCTTCCTGGATTCACTCAGACGTTTTTAAAACTCACAGACTGTGCAAACGCACACACTTCCAGCCCCTCTGCCTCTTCCCTCTTCCTGGATTCACTCAGACGTTTTAAATGCTCACAGCCTGTGCACAGCACCCACACGTCCACATGTACACACTTCCAGCCCCTCTGCCTCTTCCCTCTTCCTGGATTCACTCAGACGTTTTTAAAACTCACAGACTGTGCACACGCACACACTTCCAGCCCCTCTCCCTCTCCCCTCTTCCTGGATTCACTGAGATGTTTTTAAAACTCACAGCCTGTGCACAGCACCCACAGTTCCAGCCCCTCTGTCTCTTCCCTCAACCTGAATTCAGTCAGACGTTTTTCAAACTTTACAGCCTGTGCACACGTACACACTTCCAGCCCCTCTTCCTGTCCCCTCTTCCTGGATTTAGTGAGACGTTTTTAATACTCTCAGCCTGTGCACAGCACCCACACGTCCAGCCACTCTGTCACTTCTCTCTTCCTGGATTCACTCAGACGTTTTTAAAACTCACAGCTTGTGCAAACGCACACACTTCCAGCCCCTCTGCCTCTTCCCTCTTCCTGGATTCACTCAGACGTTTTTAATGCTCACAGCCTGTGTACAGCACCCACACGTCCAGCCGCTCTTTCTCTTCCGTCTACCTGAATTCAGTCAGAAGTTTTTCAAACTTTACAGCCTGTGCACACGTACACACTTCCAACCACTCTGCCTCTTCCCTCTTCCTGGATTCACTCCGACTTTTTAAAACTCACAGACTGTGCACATGCACACACTTCCAGCCCCTCTGCCTCTTCCCTCTTCCTGGATTCGCTCAGACTTTTTTAAAACTCACAGAATGTGCACACGCACACACTTCCAGCCCCTCTGCCTCTTCCCTCTTCCTGTATTCAATGAGACGTTTTTAAAACTCACAGAATGTGCACACGCACACACTTCCAGCCCCTCTTCCTCTCTCCTCTTCCTGGGTTTACTCAGACGTTTTTAATACTCACAGACTGTGCACACGCACACACTTCCAGACCCCTCCCTCTCCCATCTTCCTGGAATCACTCAGACGTTTTTAAAACTCACAGACTGTGCAAACGCACACACTTCCAGCCCCTCTGCCTCTTCCATCTTCCTGGATTCACTCAGACGTTTTTAAAACTCACAGACTGTGCACACGCACACACTTCCAGCCCCTCTTCCTCTCCCCTCTTCCTGGATTTACTCAGACGTTTTTAAGACTCACAGACTGTGCACACGTACACACTTCCAGCCATTCTGCCTCTTCACTCTTCCTGGATTCACTCAGATGTTTTTAAAACTCACAGACTGTGCACACGCACACACTTCCAGCCCCTCTGCCTCTCCCCTCTTCCTGGATTTACTCAGACGTTTTTAAAACTTTACAGCCTGTACAGACGGACACACTTCCAGCCACTCTGCCTCTTCCCTCTTCCTGGATTCAATGAGACATTTTTAAAACTCACAGACTCTGCACAGCACCCAAACGTCCAGCCCCTCGCCATCTCCCTTCTTCCTGGATTCACTCAGACGTTTTTAAAACTCACAGACTTTGCACACGCACACACTTCCAGCCCCTCTGCCTCTCCCCTCTTCCTGGATTCAATGAGACGATTTTAAAACTCACACAATGTGCACACGGACACACTAGAAGCCCCTCTCCCCTCTTCCTGGATTCACTCACACTTTTTTAAGACTCACATACTGTGCACACGTACACACTTCCAGCCCCTCTGCCTCTTCCCTCTTCCTGGATTCACTCAGACTTTTTTAAGACTCACATACTGTGCACACGTACACACTTCCAGCCCCTCTGCCTCTTCACTCTTCCTGGATTCACTCAGATGTTTTTAAAACTCACAGACTGTGCACACGGACACACTTCCAGCCCCTCTGCCTCTCCCCTCTTCCTGGATTTACTCAGACGTTTTTAAAACTTTACAGCCTGTACAGACGGACACACTTCCAGCCACTCTGCCTCTTCCCTCTTCCTGGATTCAATGAGACATTTTTAAAACTCACAGACTGTGCACAGCACCCAAACGTCCAGCCCCTCGCCATCTCCCTTCTTCCTGGATTCACTCAGACGTTTTTAAAACTCACAGACTTTGCACACGCACACACTTCCAGCCCCTCTGCCTCTCCCCTCTTCCTGGATTCAATGAGACGATTTTAAAACTCACACAATGTGCACACGGACACACTAGAAGCCCCTCTCCCCTCTTCCTGGATTCACTCACACTTTTTTAAGACTCACATACTGTGCACACGTACACACTTCCAGCCCCTCTGCCTCTTCCCTCTTCCTGGATTCACTCAGACTTTTTTAAGACTCACATACTGTGCACACGTACACACTTCCAGCCCCTCTGCCTCTTCCCTCTTCCTGGATTCACTCACACTTTTTTAAGACTCACATACTGTGCACACGTACACACTTCCAGCCCCTCTGCCTCTTCCCTCTTCCTGGATTCACTCACACTTTTTTAAGACTCACATACTGTGCACACGTACACACTTCCAGCCCCTCTGCCTCTTCCCTCTTCCTGGATTCACTCAGACTTTTTTAAGACTCACATACTGTGCACACGTACACACTTCCAGCCCCTCTGCCTCTTCCCTCTTCCTGGATTCACTCAGATGTTTTTAATACTCTCAGCCTGTGCACAGCACCCACACGTCCAGCCACTCTGTCACTTCTCTCTTCCTGGATTCACTCAGACGTTCTTAAAACTCACAGCTTGTGCAAACGCACACACTTCCAGCCCCTCTGCCTCTTCCCTCTTCCTGGATTCACTCAGACGTTTTTAATGCTCACAGCCTGTGCACAGCACCCACACGTCCAGCCCCTCTTTCTCTTCCCTCTACCTGAATTCAGTCAGACGTTTTTCAAACTTTACAGCCTGTGCACACGTACACACTTCCAACCACTCTGCCTCTTCCATCTTCCTGGATTCACTCAGACGTTTTTAAAACTCACAGACTGTGCACACGCACACACTTCCAGCCCCTCTTCCTCTCCCCTCTTCCTGGATTTACTCAGACGTTTTTAATACTCACAGCCTGTTCACAGCACCCACACGTCCAGCCACTCTGTCACTTTTCTCTTCCTGGATTCACTCAGACGTTTTTAAAACTCACAGCCTGTGCAAAGGCACACACTTCCAGCCCCTCTGCCTCTTCCCTCTTCCTGGATTCACTCAGACATTTTAAATGCTCACAGCCTGTGCACAGCACCCACACGTCCACACATACACACTTCCAGCCCCTCTGCCTCTTCCCTCTTCCTGGATTCACTCAGACGTTTTTAAAACTCACAGACTGTGCACACGCACACACTTCCAGCCCCTCTCCCTCTCCCCTCTTCCTGGATTCACTCAGATGTTTTTAAAACTCACAGCCTGTGCACAGCACCCACAGTTCCAGCCCCTCTGTCTCTTCCCTCAACCTGAATTCAGTCAGACGTTTTTCAAACTTTACAGCCTGTGCACACGTACACACTTCCAGCCCCTCTTCCTCTCCCCTCTTCCTGGATTTAGTGAGACGTTTTTAATACTCTCAGCCTGTGCACAGCACCCACACGTCCAGCCCCTCTGCCTCTTCCCTCTTCCTGGATTCACTCAGACGTTTTTAATGCTCACAGCCTGTGCACAGCACCCACACGTCCAGCCCCTCTTTCTCTTACCTCTACCTGAATTCAGTCAGACGTTTTTCAAACTTTACAGCCTGTGCACACGTACACACTTCCAACCACTCTGCCTCTTCCGTCTTCCTGGATTCACTCAGACTTTTTTAAGACTCACAGACTGTGCACACGTACACACTTCCAGCCCCTCTACCTCTCCCCTCTTCCTGGATTTACTCATACGTTTTTAAAACTTTACAGCCTGTACAGACGGACACACTTCCAGCCACTCTGCCTCTTCCCTCTTCCTGGATTCACTCAGACGTTTTTAATGCTCACAGCCTGTGCACAGCACCCACACTTCCAGCCCCTCTGCCTCTTCCCTCTTCCTGGATTCGCTCAGACTTTTTTAAGACTCACAGACTGTGCACACGTACACACTTCCAGCCATTCTGCCTGTTCACTCTTCCTGGATTCACTCAGATGTTTTGAAAACTCACAGACTGTGCACACGCACACACTTCCAGCCCCTCTGCCTCTCCCCTCTTCCTGGATTCAATGAGACATTTTTAAAACTCACAGACTGTGCACAGCACCCAAACGTCCAGCCCCTCGCCCTCTCCCTTCTTCCTGGATTCACTCAGACGTTTTTAAAACTCACAGACTTTGCACACGCACACACTTCCAGCCCCTCTGCCTCTCCCCTCTTCCTGGATTCAATGAGACGATTTTAAAACTCACACAATGTGCACACGCACACACTACAAGCCCCTCTCCCCTCTTCCTGGATTCACTCACACTTTTTAAAGACTCACATACTGTGCACACGTACACACTTCCAGCCCCTCTGCCTCTTCCCTCTTCCTGGATTCACTCAGACTTTTTTAAGACTCACATACTGTGCACACGTACACACTTCCAGCACCTCTGCCTCTTCCCTCTTCCTGGATTCACTCACACTTTTTTAAGACTCACATACTGTGCACACGTACACACTTCCAGCCCCTCTGCCTCTTCCCTCTTCCTGGATTCAATCACACTTTTTTAATACTCACATACTGTGCACACGTACACACTTCCAACCCCTCTGCCTCTTCCCTCTTCCTGGATTCACTCAGACTTTTTTAAGACTCACAGACTGTGCACACACAGACACTTCCAGCCCCTCTGCCTCTTCCCTCTTCCTGGATTCACTCAGACTTTTTTAAGACTCACAGACTGTGCACACACACACACTTCCAGCCCCTCTGCCTCTTCCCTCTTCCTGGATTCACTCAGACTTTTTTAAGACTCACAGACTGTGCACACACAAACACTTCCAGCCCCTCTGCCTCTTCCCTCTTCCTGGATTCACTCAGACGTTTTTAATACTCAGAGCCTGTGCACAGCACCCAAACGTCCAGCTCCTCTGTCACTTCTCTCTTCCTGGATTCACTCAGACGTTTTTAAATCTCAAAGCCTGTGCAAACGCACAGACTTCCAACCCCTCTGCCTCTTCCCTCTTCCTGGATTCACTCAGACGTTTTTAATCCTCACAGCCTGTGCACAGCACCCAAACGTCCTACCCCTCTCCCTCTCCCCTCTTCCTGGATTCACTCAGACGTTTTTAAATCTCACAGACTGTGCACACGCACACACTTCCAGCCCCTCTTCCTCTCCCCTCTTCCTGGATTTACTCAGACGTTTTTAATACTCACAGACTGTGCACACGCACAAACGTCCAGCCACTCTGCCTCTTCCCTCTTCCTGGATTCAATGAGACGATTTTAAAACTCACAGAATGTGCACACGCACACACTTCCAGCCCCTCTGCCTCTTCCCTCTTCCTGTATTCAATGAGACGTTTTTAAAACTCACAGAATGTGCACACGCACACACTTCCAGCCCCTCTTCCTCTCTCCTCTTCCTGGGTTTACTCAGACGTTTTTAATACTCACAGACTGTGCACACGCACACACTTCCAGACCCCTCCCTCTCCCATCTTCCTGGATTCACTCAGACGTTTTTAAAACTCACAGACTGTGCAAACGCACACACTTCCAGCCCCTCTGCCTCTTCCATCTTCCTGGATTCACTCAGACGTTTTTAAAACTCACAGACTGTGCACACGCACACACTTCCATCCCCTCTTCCTCTCCCCTCTTCCTGGATTTACTCAGACGTTTTTAAGACTCACAGACTGTGCACACGTACACACTTCCAGCCATTCTGCCTCTTCACTCTTCCTGGATTCACTTAGATGTTTTTAAAACTCACAGACTGTACACACACAAACACTTCCAGCCCCTCTGCCTCTTCCCTCTTCCTGGATTCACTCAGACGTTTTTAAAACTTTACAGCCTGTGCAAACGCACACACTTCCAGCCACTCTGCCTCTTCCCTCTTCCTGGATTCACTCAGACGTTTTTAATACTCAGAGCCTGTGCACAGCACCCAAACGTCCAGCTCCTCTGTCACTTCTCTCTTCCTGGATTCACTCAGACGTTTTTAAATCTCAAAGCCTGTGCAAACGCACAGACTTCCAACCCCTCTGCCTCTTCCCTCTTCCTGGATTCACACAGACGTTTTTAATCCTCACAGCCTGTGCACAGCACCCAAACGTCCTACCCCTCTCCCTCTCCCCTCTTCCTGGATTCACTCAGACGTTTTTAAATCTCACAGACTGTGCACACGCACACACTTCCAGCCCCTCTTCCTCTCCCCTCTTCCTGGATTTACTCAGACGTTTTTAATACTCACAGACTGTGCACACGCACAAACGTCCAGCCACTCTGCCTCTTCCCTCTTCCTGGATTCAATGAGACGATTTTAAAACTCACAGAATGTGCACACGCACACACTTCCAGCCCCTCTGCCTCTTCCCTCTTCCTGTATTCAATGAGACGTTTTTAAAACTCACAGAATGTGCACACGCACACACTTCCAGCCCCTCTTCCTCTCTCCTCTTCCTGGGTTTACTCAGACGTTTTTAATACTCACAGACTGTGCACACGCACACACTTCCAGACCCCTCCCTCTCCCATCTTCCTGGATTCACTCAGACGTTTTTAAAACTCACAGACTGTGCAAACGCACACACTTCCAGCCCCTCTGCCTCTTCCCTCTTCCTGGATTCACTCAGACGTTTTAAATGCTCACAGCCTGTGCACAGCACCCACACGTCCACATGTACACACTTCCAGCCCCTCTCCCTCTCCCCTCTTCCTGGATTCACTGAGATGTTTTTAAAACTCACAGCCTGTGCACAGCACCCACAGTTCCAGCCCCTCTGTCTCTTCCCTCAACCTGAATTCAGTCAGACGTTTTTCAAACTTTACAGCCTGTGCACACGTACACACTTCCAGCCCCTCTTCCTGTCCCCTCTTCCTGGATTTAGTGAGACGTTTTTAATACTCTCAGCCTGTGCACAGCACCCACACGTCCAGCCACTCTGTCACTTCTCTCTTCCTGGATTCACTCAGACGTTTTTAAAACTCACAGCTTGTGCAAACGCACACACTTCCAGCCCCTCTGCCTCTTCCCTCTTCCTGGATTCACTCAGATGTTTTTAATGCTCACAGCCTGTGTACAGCACCCACACGTCCAGCCGCTCTTTCTCTTCCCTCTACCTGAATTCAGTCAGAAGTTTTTCAAACTTTACAGCCTGTGCACACGTACACACTTCCAACCACTCTGCCTCTTCCCTCTTCCTGGATTCACTCCGACTTTTTAAAACTCACAGACTGTGCACATGCACACACTTCCAGCCCCTCTGCCTCTTCCCTCTTCCTGGATTCGCTCAGACTTTTTTAAGACTCACAGACTGTGCACACGTACACACTTCCAGCCATTCTGCCTCTTCACTCTTCCTGGATTCACTCAGATGTTTTTAAAACTCACAGACTGTGCACACGCACACACTTCCAGCCCCTCTGCCTCTCCCCTCTTCCTGGATTTACTCAGACGTTTTTAAAACTTTACAGCCTGTACAGACGGACACACTTCCAGCCACTCTGCCTCTTCCCTCTTCCTGGATTCAATGAGACATTTTTAAAACTCACAGACTGTGCACAGCACCCAAACGTCCAGCCCCTCGCCATCTCCCTTCTTCCTGGATTCACTCAGACGTTTTTAAAACTCACAGACTTTGCACACGCACACACTTCCAGCCCCTCTGCCTCTCCCCTCTTCCTGGATTCAATGAGACGATTTTAAAACTCACACAATGTGCACACGGACACACTAGAAGCCCCTCTCCCCTCTTCCTGGATTCACTCACACTTTTTTAAGACTCACATACTGTGCACACGTACACACTTCCAGCCCCTCTGCCTCTTCCCTTTTCCTGGATTCACTCAGACTTTTTTAAGACTCACATACTGTGCACACGTACACACTTCCAGCCCCTCTGCCTCTTCCCTCTTCCTGGATTCACTCACACTTTTTTAAGACTCACATACTGTGCACACGTACACACTTCCAGCCCCTCTGCCTCTTCCCTCTTCCTGGATTCACTCAGACTTTTTTAAGACTCACATACTGTGCACACGTACACACTTCCAGCCCCTCTGCCTCTTCCCTCTTCCTGGATTCACTCAGACTTTTTTAAGACTCACATACTGTGCACACGTACACACTTCCAGCCCCTCTGCCTCTTCCCTCTTCCTGGATTCACTCAGATGTTTTTAATACTCTCAGCCTGTGCACAGCACCCACACGTCCAGCCACTCTGTCACTTCTCTCTTCCTGGATTCACTCAGACGTTCTTAAAACTCACAGCTTGTGCAAACGCACACACTTCCAGCCCCTCTGCCTCTTCCCTCTTCCTGGATTCACTCAGACGTTTTTAATGCTCACAGCCTGTGCACAGCACCCACACGTCCAGCCCCTCTTTCTCTTCCCTCTACCTGAATTCAGTCAGACGTTTTTCAAACTTTACAGCCTGTGCACACGTACACACTTCCAACCACTCTGCCTCTTCCATCTTCCTGGATTCACTCAGACGTTTTTAAAACTCACAGACTGTGCACACGCACACACTTCCAGCCCCTCTTCCTCTCCCCTCTTCCTGGATTTACTCAGACGTTTTTAATACTCACAGCCTGTTCACAGCACCCACACGTCCAGCCACTCTGTCACTTTTCTCTTCCTGGATTCACTCAGACGTTTTTAAAACTCACAGCCTGTGCAAAGGCACACACTTCCAGCCCCTCTGCCTCTTCCCTCTTCCTGGATTCACTCAGACATTTTAAATGCTCACAGCCTGTGCACAGCACCCACACGTCCACACATACACACTTCCAGCCCCTCTGCCTCTTCCCTCTTCCTGGATTCACTCAGACGTTTTTAAAACTCACAGACTGTGCACACGCACACACTTCCAGCCCCTCTCCCTCTCCCCTCTTCCTGGATTCACTCAGATGTTTTTAAAACTCACAGCCTGTGCACAGCACCCACAGTTCCAGCCCCTCTGTCTCTTCCCTCAACCTGAATTCAGTCAGACGTTTTTCAAACTTTACAGCCTGTGCACACGTACACACTTCCAGCCCCTCTTCCTCTCCCCTCTTCCTGGATTTAGTGAGACGTTTTTAATACTCTCAGCCTGTGCACAGCACCCACACGTCCAGCCCCTCTGCCTCTTCCCTCTTCCTGGATTCACTCAGACGTTTTTAATGCTCACAGCCTGTGCACAGCACCCACACGTCCAGCCCCTCTTTCTCTTACCTCTACCTGAATTCAGTCAGACGTTTTTCAAACTTTACAGCCTGTGCACACGTACACACTTCCAACCACTCTGCCTCTTCCGTCTTCCTGGATTCACTCAGACTTTTTTAAGACTCACAGACTGTGCACACGTACACACTTCCAGCCCCTCTACCTCTCCCCTCTTCCTGGATTTACTCATACGTTTTTAAAACTTTACAGCCTGTACAGACGGACACACTTCCAGCCACTCTACCTCTTCCCTCTTCCTGGATTCACTCAGACGTTTTTAATGCTCACAGCCTGTGCACAGCACCCACACTTCCAGCCCCTCTGCCTCTTCCCTCTTCCTGGATTCGCTCAGACTTTTTTAAGACTCACAGACTGTGCACACGTACACACTTCCAGCCATTCTGCCTGTTCACTCTTCCTGGATTCACTCAGATGTTTTGAAAACTCACACACTGTGCACACGCACACACTTCCAGCCCCTCTGCCTCTCCCCTCTTCCTGGATTCAATGAGACATTTTTAAAACTCACAGACTGTGCACAGCACCCAAACGTCCAGCCCCTCGCCCTCTCCCTTCTTCCTGGATTCACTCAGACGTTTTTAAAACTCACAGACTTTGCACACGCACACACTTCCAGCCCCTCTGCCTCTCCCCTCTTCCTGGATTCAATGAGACGATTTTAAAACTCACACAATGTGCACACGCACACACTACAAGCCCCTCTCCCCTCTTCCTGGATTCACTCACACTTTTTAAAGACTCACATACTGTGCACACGTACACACTTCCAGCCCCTCTGCCTCTTCCCTCTTCCTGGATTCACTCAGACTTTTTTAAGACTCACATACTGTGCACACGTACACACTTCCAGCACCTCTGCCTCTTCCCTCTTCCTGGATTCACTCACACTTTTTTAAGACTCACATACTGTGCACACGTACACACTTCCAGCCCCTCTGCCTCTTCCCTCTTCCTGGATTCAATCACACTTTTTTAATACTCACATACTGTGCACACGTACACACTTCCAACCCCTCTGCCTCTTCCCTCTTCCTGGATTCACTCAGACTTTTTTAAGACTCACAGACTGTGCACACACAGACACTTCCAGCCCCTCTGCCTCTTCCCTCTTCCTGGATTCACTCAGACTTTTTTAAGACTCACAGACTGTGCACACACACACACTTCCAGCCCCTCTGCCTCTTCCCTCTTCCTGGATTCACTCAGACTTTTTTAAGACTCACAGACTGTGCACACACAAACACTTCCAGCCCCTCTGCCTCTTCCCTCTTCCTGGATTCACTCAGACGTTTTTAAAAATTTACAGCCTGTGCAAACGCACACACTTCCAGCCACTCTGCCTCTTCCCTCTTCCTGGATTCACTCAGACGTTTTTAATACTCAGAGCCTGTGCACAGCACCCAAACGTCCAGCTCCTCTGTCACTTCTCTCTTCCTGGATTCACTCAGACGTTTTTAAATCTCAAAGCCTGTGCAAACGCACAGACTTCCAACCCCTCTGCCTCTTCCCTCTTCCTGGATTCACTCAGACGTTTTTAATCCTCACAGCCTGTGCACAGCACCCAAACGTCCTACCCCTCTCCCTCTCCCCTCTTCCTGGATTCACTCAGACGTTTTTAAATCTCACAGACTGTGCACACGCACACACTTCCAGCCCCTCTTCCTCTCCCCTCTTCCTGGATTTACTCAGACGTTTTTAATACTCACAGACTGTGCACACGCACAAACGTCCAGCCACTCTGCCTCTTCCCTCTTCCTGGATTCAATGAGACGATTTTAAAACTCACAGAATGTGCACACGCACACACTTCCAGCCCCTCTGCCTCTTCCCTCTTCCTGTATTCAATGAGACGTTTTTAAAACTCACAGAATGTGCACACGCACACACTTCCAGCCCCTCTTCCTCTCTCCTCTTCCTGGGTTTACTCAGACGTTTTTAATACTCACAGACTGTGCACACGCACACACTTCCAGACCCCTCCCTCTCCCATCTTCCTGGATTCACTCAGACGTTTTTAAAACTCACAGACTGTGCAAACGCACACACTTCCAGCCCCTCTGCCTCTTCCATCTTCCTGGATTCACTCAGACGTTTTTAAAACTCACAGACTGTGCACACGCACACACTTCCAGCCCCTCTTCCTCTCCCCTCTTCCTGGATTTACTCAGACGTTTTTAAGACTCACAGACTGTGCACACGTACACACTTCCAGCCATTCTGCCTCTTCACTCTTCCTGGATTCACTTAGATGTTTTTAAAACTCACAGACTGTACACACACAAACACTTCCAGCCCCTCTGCCTCTTCCCTCTTCCTGGATTCACTCAGACGTTTTTAAAACTTTACAGCCTGTGCAAACGCACACACTTCCAGCCACTCTGCCTCTTCCCTCTTCCTGGATTCACTCAGACGTTTTTAATACTCAGAGCCTGTGCACAGCACCCAAACGTCCAGCTCCTCTGTCACTTCTCTCTTCCTGGATTCACTCAGACGTTTTTAAATCTCAAAGCCTGTGCAAACGCACAGACTTCCAACCCCTCTGCCTCTTCCCTCTTCCTGGATTCACTCAGACGTTTTTAATCCTCACAGCCTGTGCACAGCACCCAAACGTCCTACCCCTCTCCCTCTCCCCTCTTCCTGGATTCACTCAGACGTTTTTAAATCTCACAGACTGTGCACACGCACACACTTCCAGCCCCTCTTCCTCTCCCCTCTTCCTGGATTTACTCAGACGTTTTTAATACTCACAGACTGTGCACACGCACAAACGTCCAGCCACTCTGCCTCTTCCCTCTTCCTGGATTCAATGAGACGATTTTAAAACTCACAGAATGTGCACACGCACACACTTCCAGCCCCTCTGCCTCTTCCCTCTTCCTGTATTCAATGAGACGTTTTTAAAACTCACAGAATGTGCACACGCACACACTTCCAGCCCCTCTTCCTCTCTCCTCTTCCTGGGTTTACTCAGACGTTTTTAATACTCACAGACTGTGCACACGCACACACTTCCAGACCCCTCCCTCTCCCATCTTCCTGGATTCACTCAGACGTTTTTAAAACTCACAGACTGTGCAAACGCACACACTTCCAGCCCCTCTCCCTCTCCCCTCTTCCTGGATTCACTGAGATGTTTTTAAAACTCACAGCCTGTGCACAGCACCCACAGTTCCAGCCCCTCTGTCTCTTCCCTCAACCTGAATTCAGTCAGACGTTTTTCAAACTTTACAGCCTGTGCACACGTACACACTTCCAGCCCCTCTTCCTGTCCCCTCTTCCTGGATTTAGTGAGACGTTTTTAATACTCTCAGCCTGTGCACAGCACCCACACGTCCAGCCACTCTGTCACTTCTCTCTTCCTGGATTCACTCAGACGTTTTTAAAACTCACAGCTTGTGCAAACGCACACACTTCCAGCCCCTCTGCCTCTTCCCTCTTCCTGGATTCACTCAGATGTTTTTAATGCTCACAGCCTGTGTACAGCACCCACACGTCCAGCCGCTCTTTCTCTTCCCTCTACCTGAATTCAGTCAGAAGTTTTTCAAACTTTACAGCCTGTGCACACGTACACACTTCCAACCACTCTGCCTCTTCCCTCTTCCTGGATTCACTCCGACTTTTTAAAACTCACAGACTGTGCACATGCACACACTTCCAGCCCCTCTGCCTCTTCCCTCTTCCTGGATTCGCTCAGACTTTTTTAAGACTCACAGACTGTGCACACGTACACACTTCCAGCCATTCTGCCTCTTCACTCTTCCTGGATTCACTCAGATGTTTTTAAAACTCACAGACTGTGCACACGCACACACTTCCAGCCCCTCTGCCTCTCCCCTCTTCCTGGATTTACTCAGACGTTTTTAAAACTTTACAGCCTGTACAGACGGACACACTTCCAGCCACTCTGCCTCTTCCCTCTTCCTGGATTCAATGAGACATTTTTAAAACTCACAGACTGTGCACAGCACCCAAACGTCCAGCCCCTCGCCATCTCCCTTCTTCCTGGATTCACTCAGACGTTTTTAAAACTCACAGACTTTGCACACGCACACACTTCCAGCCCCTCTGCCTCTCCCCTCTTCCTGGATTCAATGAGACGATTTTAAAACTCACACAATGTGCACACGGACACACTAGAAGCCCCTCTCCCCTCTTCCTGGATTCACTCACACTTTTTTAAGACTCACATACTGTGCACACGTACACACTTCCAGCCCCTCTGCCTCTTCCCTCTTCCTGGATTCACTCAGACTTTTTTAAGACTCACATACTGTGCACACGTACACACTTCCAGCCCCTCTGCCTCTTCCCTCTTCCTGGATTCACTCACACTTTTTTAAGACTCACATACTGTGCACACGTACACACTTCCAGCCCCTCTGCCTCTTCCCTCTTCCTGGATTCACTCAGACTTTTTTAAGACTCACATACTGTGCACACGTACACACTTCCAGCCCCTCTGCCTCTTCCCTCTTCCTGGATTCACTCAGACTTTTTTAAGACTCACATACTTTGCACACGTACACACTTCCAGCCCCTCTGCCTCTTCCCTCTTCCTGGATTCACTCAGATGTTTTTAATACTCTCAGCCTGTGCACAGCACCCACACGTCCAGCCACTCTGTCACTTCTCTCTTCCTGGATTCACTCAGACGTTCTTAAAACTCACAGCTTGTGCAAACGCACACACTTCCAGCCCCTCTGCCTCTTCCCTCTTCCTGGATTCACTCAGACGTTTTTAATGCTCACAGCCTGTGCACAGCACCCACACGTCCAGCCCCTCTTTCTCTTCCCTCTACCTGAATTCAGTCAGACGTTTTTCAAACTTTACAGCCTGTGCACACGTACACACTTCCAACCACTCTGCCTCTTCCATCTTCCTGGATTCACTCAGACGTTTTTAAAACTCACAGACTGTGCACACGCACACACTTCCAGCCCCTCTTCCTCTCCCCTCTTCCTGGATTTACTCAGACGTTTTTAATACTCACAGCCTGTTCACAGCACCCACACGTCCAGCCACTCTGTCACTTTTCTCTTCCTGGATTCACTCAGACGTTTTTAAAACTCACAGCCTGTGCAAAGGCACACACTTCCAGCCCCTCTGCCTCTTCCCTCTTCCTGGATTCACTCAGACATTTTAAATGCTCACAGCCTGTGCACAGCACCCACACGTCCACACATACACACTTCCAGCCCCTCTGCCTCTTCCCTCTTCCTGGATTCACTCAGACGTTTTTAAAACTCACAGACTGTGCACACGCACACACTTCCAGCCCCTCTCCCTCTCCCCTCTTCCTGGATTCACTCAGATGTTTTTAAAACTCACAGCCTGTGCACAGCACCCACAGTTCCAGCCCCTCTGTCTCTTCCCTCAACCTGAATTCAGTCAGACGTTTTTCAAACTTTACAGCCTGTGCACACGTACACACTTCCAGCCCCTCTTCCTCTCCCCTCTTCCTGGATTTAGTGAGACGTTTTTAATACTCTCAGCCTGTGCACAGCACCCACACGTCCAGCCCCTCTGCCTCTTCCCTCTTCCTGGATTCACTCAGACGTTTTTAATGCTCACAGCCTGTGCACAGCACCCACACGTCCAGCCCCTCTTTCTCTTACCTCTACCTGAATTCAGTCAGACGTTTTTCAAACTTTACAGCCTGTGCACACGTACACACTTCCAACCACTCTGCCTCTTCCGTCTTCCTGGATTCACTCAGACTTTTTTAAGACTCACAGACTGTGCACACGTACACACTTCCAGCCCCTCTACCTCTCCCCTCTTCCTGGATTTACTCATACGTTTTTAAAACTTTACAGCCTGTACAGACGGACACACTTCCAGCCACTCTGCCTCTTCCCTCTTCCTGGATTCACTCAGACGTTTTTAATGCTCACAGCCTGTGCACAGCACCCACACTTCCAGCCCCTCTGCCTCTTCCCTCTTCCTGGATTCGCTCAGACTTTTTTAAGACTCACAGACTGTGCACACGTACACACTTCCAGCCATTCTGCCTGTTCACTCTTCCTGGATTCACTCAGATGTTTTGAAAACTCACAGACTGTGCACACGCACACACTTCCAGCCCCTCTGCCTCTCCCCTCTTCCTGGATTCAATGAGACATTTTTAAAACTCACAGACTGTGCACAGCACCCAAACGTCCAGCCCCTCGCCCTCTCCCTTCTTCCTGGATTCACTCAGACGTTTTTAAAACTCACAGACTTTGCACACGCACACACTTCCAGCCCCTCTGCCTCTCCCCTCTTCCTGGATTCAATGAGACGATTTTAAAACTCACACAATGTGCACACGCACACACTACAAGCCCCTCTCCCCTCTTCCTGGATTCACTCACACTTTTTAAAGACTCACATACTGTGCACACGTACACACTTCCAGCCCCTCTGCCTCTTCCCTCTTCCTGGATTCACTCAGACTTTTTTAAGACTCACATACTGTGCACACGTACACACTTCCAGCACCTCTGCCTCTTCCCTCTTCCTGGATTCACTCACACTTTTTTAAGACTCACATACTGTGCACACGTACACACTTCCAGCCCCTCTGCCTCTTCCCTCTTCCTGGATTCAATCACACTTTTTTAATACTCACATACTGTGCACACGTACACACTTCCAACCCCTCTGCCTCTTCCCTCTTCCTGGATTCACTCAGACTTTTTTAAGACTCACAGACTGTGCACACACAGACACTTCCAGCCCCTCTGCCTTTTCCCTCTTCCTGGATTCACTCAGACTTTTTTAAGACTCACAGACTGTGCACACACACACACTTCCAGCCCCTCTGCCTCTTCCCTCTTCCTGGATTCACTCAGACTTTTTTAAGACTCACAGACTGTGCACACACAAACACTTCCAGCCCCTCTGCCTCTTCCCTCTTCCTGGATTCACTCAGACGTTTTTAAAACTTTACAGCCTGTGCAAACGCACACACTTCCAGCCACTCTGCCTCTTCCCTCTTCCTGGATTCACTCAGACGTTTTTAATACTCAGAGCCTGTGCACAGCACCCAAACGTCCAGCTCCTCTGTCACTTCTCTCTTCCTGGATTCACTCAGACGTTTTTAAATCTCAAAGCCTGTGCAAACGCACAGACTTCCAACCCCTCTGCCTCTTCCCTCTTCCTGGATTCACTCAGACGTTTTTAATCCTCACAGCCTGTGCACAGCACCCAAACGTCCTACCCCTCTCCCTCTCCCCTCTTCCTGGATTCACTCAGACGTTTTTAAATCTCACAGACTGTGCACACGCACACACTTCCAGCCCCTCTTCCTCTCCCCTCTTCCTGGATTTACTCAGACGTTTTTAATACTCACAGACTGTGCACACGCACAAACGTCCAGCCACTCTGCCTCTTCCCTCTTCCTGGATTCAATGAGACGATTTTAAAACTCACAGAATGTGCACACGCACACACTTCCAGCCCCTCTGCCTCTTCCCTCTTCCTGTATTCAATGAGACGTTTTTAAAACTCACAGAATGTGCACACGCACACACTTCCAGCCCCTCTTCCTCTCTCCTCTTCCTGGGTTTACTCAGACGTTTTTAATACTCACAGACTGTGCACATGCACACACTTCCAGACCCCTCCCTCTCCCATCTTCCTGGATTCACTCAGACGTTTTTAAAACTCACAGACTGTGCAAACGCACACACTTCCAGCCCCTCTGCCTCTTCCATCTTCCTGGATTCACTCAGACGTTTTTAAAACTCACAGACTGTGCACACGCACACACTTCCAGCCCCTCTTCCTCTCCCCTCTTCCTGGATTTACTCAGACGTTTTTAAGACTCACAGACTGTGCACACGTACACACTTCCAGCCATTCTGCCTCTTCACTCTTCCTGGATTCACTCAGATGTTTTTAAAACTCACAGACTGTGCACACGCACACACTTCCAGCCCCTCTGCCTCTCCCCTCTTCCTGGATTTACTCAGACGTTTTTAAAACTTTACAGCCTGTACAGACGGACACACTTCCAGCCACTCTGCCTCTTCCCTCTTCCTGGATTCAATGAGACATTTTTAAAACTCACAGACTGTGCACAGCACCCAAACGTCCAGCCCCTCGCCATCTCCCTTCTTCCTGGATTCACTCAGACGTTTTTAAAAATCACAGACTTTGCACACGCACACACTTCCAGCCCCTCTGCCTCTCCCCTCTTCCTGGATTCAATGAGACGATTTTAAAACTCACACAATGTGCACACGGACACACTAGAAGCCCCTCTCCCCTCTTCCTGGATTCACTCACACTTTTTTAAGACTCACATACTGTGCACACGTACACACTTCCAGCCCCTCTGCCTCTTCCCTCTTCCTGGATTCACTCAGACTTTTTTAAGACTCACATACTGTGCACACGTACACACTTCCAGCCCCTCTGCCTCTTCCCTCTTCCTGGATTCACTCACACTTTTTTAAGACTCACATACTGTGCACACGTACACACTTCCAGCCCCTCTGCCTCTTCACTCTTCCTGGATTCACTCAGATGTTTTTAAAACTCACAGACTGTGCACACGCACACACTTCCAGCCCCTCTGCCTCTCCCCTCTTCCTGGATTTACTCAGACGTTTTTAAAACTTTACAGCCTGTACAGACGGACACACTTCCAGCCACTCTGCCTCTTCCCTCTTCCTGGATTCAATGAGACATTTTTAAAACTCACAGACTGTGCACAGCACCCAAACGTCCAGCCCCTCGCCATCTCCCTTCTTCCTGGATTCACTCAGACGTTTTTAAAACTCACAGACTTTGCACACGCACACACTTCCAGCCCCTCTGCCTCTCCCCTCTTCCTGGATTCAATGAGACGATTTTAAAACTCACACAATGTGCACACGGACACACTAGAAGCCCCTCTCCCCTCTTCCTGGATTCACTCACACTTTTTTAAGACTCACATACTGTGCACACGTACACACTTCCAGCCCCTCTGCCTCTTCCCTCTTCCTGGATTCACTCAGACTTTTTTAAGACTCACATACTGTGCACACGTACACACTTCCAGCCCCTCTGCCTCTTCCCTCTTCCTGGATTCACTCACACTTTTTTAAGACTCACATACTGTGCACACGTACACACTTCCAGCCCCTCTGCCTCTTCCCTCTTCCTGGATTCACTCAGACTTTTTTAAGACTCACATACTGTGCACACGTACACACTTCCAGCCCCTCTGCCTCTTCCCTCTTCCTGGATTCACTCAGACTTTTTTAAGACTCACATACTGTGCACACGTACACACTTCCAGCCCCTCTGCCTCTTCCCTCTTCCTGGATTCACTCAGATGTTTTTAATACTCTCAGCCTGTGCACAGCACCCACACGTCCAGCCACTCTGTCACTTCTCTCTTCCTGGATTCACTCAGACGTTCTTAAAACTCACAGCTTGTGCAAACGCACACACTTCCAGCCCCTCTGCCTCTTCCCTCTTCCTGGATTCACTCAGACGTTTTTAATGCTCACAGCCTGTGCACAGCACCCACACGTCCAGCCCCTCTTTCTCTTCCCTCTACCTGAATTCAGTCAGACGTTTTTCAAACTTTACAGCCTGTGCACACGTACACACTTCCAACCACTCTGCCTCTTCCATCTTCCTGGATTCACTCAGACGTTTTTAAAACTCACAGACTGTGCACACGCACACACTTCCAGCCCCTCTTCCTCTCCCCTCTTCCTGGATTTACTCAGACGTTTTTAATACTCACAGCCTGTTCACAGCACCCACACGTCCAGCCACTCTGTCACTTTTCTCTTCCTGGATTCACTCAGACGTTTTTAAAACTCACAGCCTGTGCAAAGGCACACACTTCCAGCCCCTCTGCCTCTTCCCTCTTCCTGGATTCACTCAGACATTTTAAATGCTCACAGCCTGTGCACAGCACCCACACGTCCACACATACACACTTCCAGCCCCTCTGCCTCTTCCCTCTTCCTGGATTCACTCAGACGTTTTTAAAACTCACAGACTGTGCACACGCACACACTTCCAGCCCCTCTCCCTCTCCCCTCTTCCTGGATTCACTCAGATGTTTTTAAAACTCACAGCCTGTGCACAGCACCCACAGTTCCAGCCCCTCTGTCTCTTCCCTCAACCTGAATTCAGTCAGACGTTTTTCAAACTTTACAGCCTGTGCACACGTACACACTTCCAGCCCCTCTTCCTCTCCCCTCTTCCTGGATTTAGTGAGACGTTTTTAATACTCTCAGCCTGTGCACAGCACCCACACGTCCAGCCCCTCTGCCTCTTCCCTCTTCCTGGATTCACTCAGACGTTTTTAATGCTCACAGCCTGTGCACAGCACCCACACGTCCAGCCCCTCTTTCTCTTACCTCTACCTGAATTCAGTCAGACGTTTTTCAAACTTTACAGCCTGTGCACACGTACACACTTCCAACCACTCTGCCTCTTCCGTCTTCCTGGATTCACTCAGACTTTTTTAAGACTCACAGACTGTGCACACGTACACACTTCCAGCCCCTCTACCTCTCCCCTCTTCCTGGATTTACTCATACGTTTTTAAAACTTTACAGCCTGTACAGACGGACACACTTCCAGCCACTCTGCCTCTTCCCTCTTCCTGGATTCACTCAGACGTTTTTAATGCTCACAGCCTGTGCACAGCACCCACACTTCCAGCCCCTCTGCCTCTTCCCTCTTCCTGGATTCGCTCAGACTTTTTTAAGACTCACAGACTGTGCACACGTACACACTTCCAGCCATTCTGCCTGTTCACTCTTCCTGGATTCACTCAGATGTTTTGAAAACTCACAGACTGTGCACACGCACACACTTCCAGCCCCTCTGCCTCTCCCCTCTTCCTGGATTCAATGAGACATTTTTAAAACTCACAGACTGTGCACAGCACCCAAACGTCCAGCCCCTCGCCCTCTCCCTTCTTCCTGGATTCACTCAGACGTTTTTAAAACTCACAGACTTTGCACACGCACACACTTCCAGCCCCTCTGCCTCTCCCCTCTTCCTGGATTCAATGAGACGATTTTAAAACTCACACAATGTGCACACGCACACACTACAAGCCCCTCTCCCCTCTTCCTGGATTCACTCACACTTTTTAAAGACTCACATACTGTGCACACGTACACACTTCCAGCCCCTCTGCCTCTTCCCTCTTCCTGGATTCACTCAGACTTTTTTAAGACTCACATACTGTGCACACGTACACACTTCCAGCACCTCTGCCTCTTCCCTCTTCCTGGATTCACTCACACTTTTTTAAGACTCACATACTGTGCACACGTACACACTTCCAGCCCCTCTGCCTCTTCCCTCTTCCTGGATTCAATCACACTTTTTTAATACTCACATACTGTGCACACGTACACACTTCCAGCCCCTCTGCCTCTTCCCTCTTCCTGGATTCACTCAGACTTTTTTAAGACTCACAGACTGTGCACACACAGACACTTCCAGCCCCTCTGCCTCTTCCCTCTTCCTGGATTCACTCAGACTTTTTTAAGACTCACAGACTGTGCACACACACACACTTCCAGCCCCTCTGCCTCTTCCCTCTTCCTGGATTCACTCAGACTTTTTTAAGACTCACAGACTGTGCACACACAAACACTTCCAGCCCCTCTGCCTCTTCCCTCTTCCTGGATTCACTCAGACGTTTTTAAAACTTTACAGCCTGTGCAAACGCACACACTTCCAGCCACTCTGCCTCTTCCCTCTTCCTGGATTCACTCAGACGTTTTTAATACTCAGAGCCTGTGCACAGCACCCAAACGTCCAGCTCCTCTGTCACTTCTCTCTTCCTGGATTCACTCAGACGTTTTTAAATCTCAAAGCCTGTGCAAACGCACAGACTTCCAACCCCTCTGCCTCTTCCCTCTTCCTGGATTCACTCAGACGTTTTTAATCCTCACAGCCTGTGCACAGCACCCAAACGTCCTACCCCTCTCCCTCTCCCCTCTTCCTGGATTCACTCAGACGTTTTTAAATCTCACAGACTGTGCACACGCACACACTTCCAGCCCCTCTTCCTCTCCCCTCTTCCTGGATTTACTCAGACGTTTTTAATACTCACAGACTGTGCACACGCACAAACGTCCAGCCACTCTGCCTCTTCCCTCTTCCTGGATTCAATGAGACGATTTTAAAACTCACAGAATGTGCACACGCACACACTTCCAGCCCCTCTGCCTCTTCCCTCTTCCTGTATTCAATGAGACGTTTTTAAAACTCACAGAATGTGCACACGCACACACTTCCAGCCCCTCTTCCTCTCTCCTCTTCCTGGGTTTACTCAGACGTTTTTAATACTCACAGACTGTGCACACGCACACACTTCCAGACCCCTCCCTCTCCCATCTTCCTGGATTCACTCAGACGTTTTTAAAACTCACAGACTGTGCAAACGCACACACTTCCAGCCCCTCTGCCTCTTCCATCTTCCTGGATTCACTCAGACGTTTTTAAAACTCACAGACTGTGCACACGCACACACTTCCAGCCCCTCTTCCTCTCCCCTCTTCCTGGATTTACTCAGACGTTTTTAAGACTCACAGACTGTGCACACGTACACACTTCCAGCCATTCTGCCTCTTCACTCTTCCTGGATTCACTCAGATGTTTTTAAAACTCACAGACTGTGCACACGCACACACTTCCAGCCCCTCTGCCTCTCCCCTCTTCCTGGATTTACTCAGACGTTTTTAAAACTTTACAGCCTGTACAGACGGACACACTTCCAGCCACTCTGCCTCTTCCCTCTTCCTGGATTCAATGAGACATTTTTAAAACTCACAGACTGTGCACAGCACCCAAACGTCCAGCCCCTCGCCATCTCCCTTCTTCCTGGATTCACTCAGACGTTTTTAAAAATCACAGACTTTGCACACGCACACACTTCCAGCCCCTCTGCCTCTCCCCTCTTCCTGGATTCAATGAGACGATTTTAAAACTCACACAATGTGCACACGGACACACTAGAAGCCCCTCTCCCCTCTTCCTGGATTCACTCACACTTTTTTAAGACTCACATACTGTGCACACGTACACACTTCCAGCCCCTCTGCCTCTTCCCTCTTCCTGGATTCACTCAGACTTTTTTAAGACTCACATACTGTGCACACGTACACACTTCCATCCCCTCTGCCTCTTCCCTCTTCCTGGATTCACTCACACTTTTTTAAGACTCACATACTGTGCACACGTACACACTTCCAGCCCCTCTGCCTCTTCACTCTTCCTGGATTCACTCAGATGTTTTTAAAACTCACAGACTGTGCACACGCACACACTTCCAGCCCCTCTGCCTCTCCCCTCTTCCTGGATTTACTCAGACGTTTTTAAAACTTTACAGCCTGTACAGACGGACACACTTCCAGCCACTCTGCCTCTTCCCTCTTCCTGGATTCAATGAGACATTTTTAAAACTCACAGACTGTGCACAGCACCCAAACGTCCAGCCCCTCGCCATCTCCCTTCTTCCTGGATTCACTCAGACGTTTTTAAAACTCACAGACTTTGCACACGCACACACTTCCAGCCCCTCTGCCTCTCCCCTCTTCCTGGATTCAATGAGACGATTTTAAAACTCACACAATGTGCACACGGACACACTAGAAGCCCCTCTCCCCTCTTCCTGGATTCACTCACACTTTTTTAAGACTCACATACTGTGCACACGTACACACTTCCAGCCCCTCTGCCTCTTCCCTCTTCCTGGATTCACTCAGACTTTTTTAAGACTCACATACTGTGCACACGTACACACTTCCAGCCCCTCTGCCTCTTCCCTCTTCCTGGATTCACTCAGACATTTTTAAGACTCACATACTGTGCACACGTACACACTTCCAGCCCCTCTGCCTCTTCCCTCTTCCTGGATTCACTCAGACTTTTTTAAGACTCACATACTGTGCACACGTACACACTTCCAGCCCCTCTGCCTCTTCCCTCTTCCTGGATTCACTCAGATGTTTTTAATACTCTCAGCCTGTGCACAGCACCCACACGTCCAGCCACTCTGTCACTTCTCTCTTCCTGGATTCACTCAGACGTTCTTAAAACTCACAGCTTGTGCATACGCACACACTTCCAGCCCCTCTGCCTCTTCCCTCTTCCTGGATTCACTCAGACGTTTTTAATGCTCACAGCCTGTGCACAGCACCCACACGTCCAGCCCCTCTTTCTCTTACCTCTACCTGAATTCAGTCAGACGTTTTTCAAACTTTACAGCCTGTGCACACGCACACACTTCCAGCCCCTCTTCCTCTCCCCTCTTCCTGGATTTACTCAGACGTTTTTAATACTCACAGCCTGTTCACAGCACCCACACGTCCAGCCACTCTGTCACTTTTCTCTTCCTGGATTCACTCAGACGTTTTTAAAACTCACAGCCTGTGCAAAGGCACACACTTCCAGCCCCTCTGCCTCTTCCCTCTTCCTGGATTCACTCAGACATTTTAAATGCTCACAGCCTGTGCACAGCACCCACACGTCCACACATACACACTTCCAGCCCCTCTGCCTCTTCCATCTTCCTGGATTCACTCAGACGTTTTTAAAACTCACAGACTGTGCACACGCACACACTTCCAGCCCCTCTCCCTCTCCCCTCTTCCTGGATTCACTCAGATGTTTTTAAAACTCACAGCCTGTGCACAGCACCCACAGTTCCAGCCCCTCTGTCTCTTCCCTCAACCTGAATTCAGTCAGACGTTTTTCAAACTTTACAGCCTGTGCACACGTACACACTTCCAGCCCCTCTTCCTCTCCCCTCTTCCTGGATTTAGTGAGACGTTTTTAATACTCTCAGCCTGTGCACAGCACCCACACGTCCAGCCCCTCTGCCTCTTCCCTCTTCCTGGATTCACTCAGACGTTTTTAATGCTCACAGCCTGTGCACAGCACCCACACGTCCAGCCCATCTTTCTCTTACCTCTACCTGAATTCAGTCAGACGTTTTTCAAACTTTACAGCCTGTGCACACGTACACACTTCCAACCACTCTGCCTCTTCCGTCTTCCTGGATTCACTCAGACTTTTTTAAGACTCACAGACTGTGCACACGTACACACTTCCAGCCCCTCTACCTCTCCCCTCTTCCTGGATTTACTCATACGTTTTTAAAACTTTACAGCCTGTACAGACGGACACACTTCCAGCCACTCTGCCTCTTCCCTCTTCCTGGATTCACTCAGACGTTTTTAATGCTCACAGCCTGTGCACAGCACCCACACTTCCATCCCCTCTGCCTCTTCCCTCTTCCTGGATTCGCTCAGACTTTTTTAAGACTCACAGACTGTGCACACGTACACACTTCCAGCCATTCTGCCTGTTCACTCTTCCTGGATTCACTCAGATGTTTTTAAAACTCACAGACTGTGCACACGCACACACTTCCAGCCCCTCTGCCTCTCCCCTCTTCCTGGATTCAATGAGACATTTTTAAAACTCACAGACTGTGCACAGCACCCAAACGTCCAGCCCCTCGCCCTCTCCCTTCTTCCTGGATTCACTCAGACGTTTTTAAAACTCACAGACTTTGCACACGCACACACTTCCAGCCCCTCTGCCTCTCCCCTCTTCCTGGATTCAATGAGACGATTTTAAAACTCACACAATGTGCACACGCACACACTACAAGCCCCTCTCCCCTCTTCCTGGATTCACTCACACTTTTTAAAGACTCACATACTGTGCACACGTACACACTTCCAGCCCCTCTGCCTCTTCCCTCTTCCTGGATTCACTCAGACTTTTTTAAGACTCACATACTGTGCACACGTACACACTTCCAGCCCCTCTGCCTCTTCCCTCTTCCTGGATTCAATCACACTTTTTTAATACTCACATACTGTGCACACGTACACACTTCCAGCCCCTCTGCCTCTTCCCTCTTCCTGGATTCACTCAGACTTTTTTAAGACTCACAGACTGTGCACACACAGACACTTCCAGCCCCTCTGCCTCTTCCCTCTTCCTGGATTCACTCAGACTTTTTTAAGACTCACAGACTGTGCACACACACACACTTCCAGCCCCTCTGCCTCTTCCCTCTTCCTGGATTCACTCAGACTTTTTTAAAACTTTACAGCCTGTGCAAACGCACACACTTCCAACCACTCTGCCTCTTCCCTCTTCCTGGATTCACTCAGACTTTTTTAAGACTCACAGACTGTGCACACGTACACACTTCCAGCCCCTCTACCTCTCCCCTCTTCCTGGATTTACTCATACGTTTTTAAAACTTTACAGCCTGTACAGACGGACACACTTCCAGCCACTCTGCCTCTTCCCTCTTCCTGGATTCACTCAGACGTTTTTAATGCTCACAGCCTGTGCACAGCACCCACACTTCCAGCCCCTCTGCCTCTTACCTCTTCCTGGATTCGCTCAGACTTTTTTAAGACTCACAGACTGTGCACACGTACACACTTCCAGCCATTCTGCCTGTTCACTCTTCCTGGATTCACTCAGATGTTTTTAAAACTCACAGACTGTGCACACGCACACACTTCCAGCCCCTCTGCCTCTCCCCTCTTCCTGGATTCAATGAGACATTTTTAAAACTCACAGACTGTGCACAGCACCCAAACGTCCAGCCCCTCGCCCTCTCCCTTCTTCCTGGATTCACTCAGACGTTTTTAAAACTCACAGACTTTGCACACGCACACACTTCCAGCCCCTCTGCCTCTCCCCTCTTCCTGGATTCAATGAGACGATTTTAAAACTCACACAATGTGCACACGCACACACTACAAGCCCCTCTCCCCTCTTCCTGGATTCACTCACACTTTTTAAAGACTCACATACTGTGCACACGTACACACTTCCAGCCCCTCTGCCTCTTCCCTCTTCCTGGATTCACTCAGACTTTTTTAAGACTCACATACTGTGCACACGTACACACTTCCAGCCCCTCTGCCTCTTCCCTCTTCCTGGATTCACTCACACTTTTTTAAGACTCACATACTGTGCACACGTACACACTTCCAGCCCCTCTGCCTCTTCCCTCTTCCTGGATTCAATCACACTTTTTTAATACTCACATACTGTGCACACGTACACACTTCCAGCCCCTCTGCCTCTTCCCTCTTCCTGGATTCACTCAGACTTTTTTAAGACTCACAGACTGTGCACACACAGACACTTCCAGCCCCTCTGCCTCTTCCCTCTTCCTGGATTCACTCAGACTTTTTTAAGACTCACAGACTGTGCACACACACACACTTCCAGCCCCTCTGCCTCTTCCCTCTTCCTGGATTCACTCAGACTTTTTTAAAACTTTACAGCCTGTGCAAACGCACACACTTCCAACCACTCTGCCTCTTCCCTCTTCCTGGATTCACTCAGACTTTTTTAAGACTCACAGACTGTGCACACGTACACACTTCCAGCCCCTCTACCTCTCCCCTCTTCCTGGATTTACTCATACGTTTTTAAAACTTTACAGCCTGTACAGACGGACACACTTCCAGCCACTCTGCCTCTTCCCTCTTCCTGGATTCACTCAGACGTTTTTAATGCTCACAGCCTGTGCACAGCACCCACACTTCCAGCCCCTCTGCCTCTTCCCTCTTCCTGGATTCGCTCAGACTTTTTTAAGACTCACAGACTGTGCACACGTACACACTTCCAGCCATTCTGCCTGTTCACTCTTCCTGGATTCACTCAGATGTTTTTAAAACTCACAGACTGTGCACACGCACACACTTCCAGCCCCTCTGCCTCTCCCCTCTTCCTGGATTCAATGAGACATTTTTAAAACTCACAGACTGTGCACAGCACCCAAACGTCCAGCCCCTCGCCCTCTCCCTTCTTCCTGGATTCACTCAGACGTTTTTAAAACTCACAGACTTTGCACACGCACACACTTCCAGCCCCTCTGCCTCTCCCCTCTTCCTGGATTCAATGAGACGATTTTAAAACTCACACAATGTGCACACGCACACACTACAAGCCCCTCTCCCCTCTTCCTGGATTCACTCACACTTTTTAAAGACTCACATACTGTGCACACGTACACACTTCCAGCCCCTCTGCCTCTTCCCTCTTCCTGGATTCACTCAGACTTTTTTAAGACTCACATACTGTGCACACGTACACACTTCCAGCCCCTCTGCCTCTTCCCTCTTCCTGGATTCACTCACACTTTTTTAAGACTCACATACTGTGCACACGTACACACTTCCAGCCCCTCTGCCTCTTCCCTCTTCCTGGATTCAATCACACTTTTTTAATACTCACATACTGTGCACACGTACACACTTCCAGCCCCTCTGCCTCTTCCCTCTTCCTGGATTCACTCAGACTTTTTTAAGACTCACAGACTGTGCACACACAGACACTTCCAGCCCCTCTGCCTCTTCCCTCTTCCTGGATTCACTCAGACTTTTTTAAGACTCACAGACTGTGCACACACACACACTTCCAGCCCCTCTGCCTCTTCCCTCTTCCTGGATTCACTCAGACTTTTTTAAGACTCACAGACTGTGCACACACAAACACTTCCAGCCCCTCTGCCTCTTCCCTCTTCCTGGATTCACTCAGACGTTTTTAAAACTTTACAGCCTGTGCAAACGCACACACTTCCAGCCACTCTGCCTCTTCCCTCTTCCTGGATTCACTCAGACGTTTTTAATACTCAGAGCCTGTGCACAGCACCCAAACGTCCAGCTCCTCTGTCACTTCTCTCTTCCTGGATTCACTCAGACGTTTTTAAATCTCAAAGCCTGTGCAAACGCACAGACTTCCAACCCCTCTGCCTCTTCCCTCTTCCTGGATTCACTCAGACGTTTTTAATCCTCACAGCCTGTGCACAGCACCCAAACGTCCTACCCCTCTCTCTCTCCCCTCTTCCTGGATTCACTCAGACGTTTTTAAATCTCACAGACTGTGCACACGCACACACTTCCAGCCCCTCTTCCTCTCCCCTCTTCCTGGATTTACTCAGACGTTTTTAATACTCACAGACTGTGCACACGCACAAACGTCCAGCCACTCTGCCTCTTCCCTCTTCCTGGATTCAATGAGACGATTTTAAAACTCACAGAATGTGCACACGCACACACTTCCAGCCCCTCTGCCTCTTCCCTCTTCCTGTATTCAATGAGACGTTTTTAAAACTCACAGAATGTGCACACGCACACACTTCCAGCCCCTCTTCCTCTCTCCTCTTCCTGGGTTTACTCAGACGTTTTTAATACTCACAGACTGTGCACACGCACACACTTCCAGACCCCTCCCTCTCCCATCTTCCTGGATTCACTCAGACGTTTTTAAAACTCACAGACTGTGCACACGCACACACTTCCAGCCCCTCTCCCTCTCCCCTCTTCCTGGATTCACTCAGATGTTTTTAAAACTCACAGACTGTGCACATGAACACAGTTCCAGCCCCTCTGCCTCTCTCTTCTTCCTGGATTCACTCAGACGTTTTTAAAACTTTACAGCCTGTGCACACGCACACACTTCCAGCCCCTCTGCCTCTTCCCTCTTCCTGGATTCACTCAGACTTTTTTAAGACTCACAGACTGTGCACACGTACACACTTCCAGCCATTCTGCCTCTTCACTCTTCCTGGATTCACTCAGATTTTTTTAAAACTCACAGACTGTGCACACGCACACACTTCCAGCCCCTCTGCCTCTCCCCTCTTCCTGGATTTACTCAGACGTTTTTAAAACTTTACAGCCTGTACACACGCACACACCTCCAGCCACGCTGCCTCTTCCCTCTTCCTGGATTCAATGAGACATTTTTAAAACTCACAGACTGTGCACAGCACCCAAACGTCCAGCCCCTCGCCCTCTCCCTTCTTCCTGGATTCACTCAGACGTTTTTAAAACTCACAGACTGTCCACACGCACACACTTCCAGCCCCTCTGCCTCTCCCCACTTCCTGGATTCACTCAGAAGTTTTTAAAACTCACAGACTGTGCACACGCACAAACTTCTAGCCCCTCTCCCTCTCCCCTCTTCCTGGATTCACTCAGACGTTTTTAAAACTCACAGACTGTGCACACACACACACTTCCAGCCCCTCTCCCTCTCCCCTCTTCCTGGATTCAATGAGACGATTTTAAAACTCACACAATGTGCACACGCACACACTACAAGCCCCTCTCCCTCTCCCCTCTTCCTGGATTCACTCACACTTTTTTAAGACTTACATACTGTGCACACGTACACACTTCCAGCCCCTCTGCCTCTTCCCTCTTCCTGGATTCACTCAGACTTTTTTAAAACTCACAGCCTGTGCAAACGCACACACTTCCAGCCCCTCTGCCTCTTGCCTCTTCCTGGATTCACTCAGACTTTTTTAATACTCACAGCCTATGCACACACAAACACTTCCAGCCCCTCTGCCTCTTCCCTCTTCCTGGATTCACTCAGACGTTTTTAAAACTTTACAGCCTGTGCAAACGCACACACTTCCAGCCACTCTGCATCTTCCCTCTTCCTGGATTCACTCAGACGTTTTTAATACTCAGAGCCTGTGCACAGCACCCAAACGTCCAGCTCCTCTGTCACTTCTCTCTTCCTGGATTCACTCAGACGCTTTTAAATCTCAAAGCCTGTGCAAACGCACAGACTTCCAGCCCCTCTGCCTCTTCCCTCTTCCTGGATTCACTCAGACGTTTTTAATCCTCACAGCCTGTGCACAGCACCCAAACGTCCTACCCCTCTCCCTCTCCCCTCTTCCTGGATTCACTCAGACGTTTTTAAATCTCACAGACTGTGCACACGCACACACTACAAGCCCCTCTCCCTCTCCCCTCTTCCTGGATTCACTCACACTTTTTTAAGACTTACATACTGTGCACACGTACACACTTCCAGCCCCTCTGCCTCTTCCCTCTTCCTGGATTCACTCAGACTTTTTTAAAACTCACAGCCTGTGCAAACGCACATACTTCCAGCCCCTCTGCCTCTTGCCTCTTCCTGGATTCACTCAGACTTTTTTAATACTCACAGCCTATGCACACGCACACAGGTCCAGTCACTCTGCCTCTTCCCTCTTCCTGGATTCACTCAGACGTTTTTAAAACTCACAAACTGTGCACACTCACACACTTCCAGCCCCTCTCCCTCTCCCCACTTCCTGGATTCACTCAGACGTTTTTAAAACTCCCAGAGTGTGTACACCCACACACTTCCAGCAACTCTGCCTCTTCCCTCTTCCTGGATTCAATGAGACGTTTTTAAAACTCACAGAATGTGCACACGCACACACTTCCAGCCCCTCTTCATCTCCCCTCTTCCTGGATTTACTCAGACGTTTTTAATACTCACAGCCTGTGCACAGCATCCTCTGCCACTTCTCTCTTCCTGGATTCACTCAGACGTTTTTAAGACTCACGGACTGTGCACATGTACACACTTCCAGCCCCTCTGCCTCTCCCCTCTTCCTTGATTCACTCAGACTTTTTTTAATACTCACAGCCTATGCACACGCACACAGTTCCAGCCACTCTGCCTCTTCCCTCTTCCTGGATTCACTCAGACGTTTTTAAAACTCACAGACTGTGCTTACGCACACACTTCCAGCCCCTCTCCCTCTCCCCTCTTCCTGGATTCACTCAGACGTTTTTAAAACTCACAGAATGTGCACACGCACACACTTCCAGCCCCTCTAGCTCTTCCCTTTTCCTGGATTCAATGAGACATTTTTAAAACTCACAGAATGTGCACACGCACAAACTTCCAGCCACTCTGCCTCTTCCCTCTTCCTGGATTCAATGAGACATTTTTAAAACTCACAGACTGTGCACAGCACCCAAACGTCCAGACCCTCGCCCTCTCCCTTCTTCTTGGATTCACTCAAACGTTTTTAAAACTCACAGACTGTGCACACGCACACACTTCCAGCCGCTCTGCCTCTCCCTTCCTCCTGGATTCACTCAGACGTTTTTAAAACTCACAGAATGTGCACACGCACACACTTCCAGCCCCTCTGCCTCTTCCCTTTTCCTGGATTCAATGAGACATTTTTAAAACTCACAGAATGTGCACACGCACACACTTCCAGCCCCTCTGCCTCTCCCCTCTTCCTTGATTCACTCAGACTTCTTTAATACTCACAGCCTATGCACACGCACACAGTTCCAGCCACTCTGCCTCTTCCCTCTTCCTGGATTCACTCAGACGTTTTTAATCCTCACAGCCTGTGCACAGCACCCAAACGTCCTACCCCTCTCCCTCTCCCCTCTTCCTGGATTCACTCAGACGTTTTTAAATCTCACAGACTGTGCACACGCACACACTACAAGCCCCTCTCCCTCTCCCCTCTTCCTGGATTCACTCACACTTTTTTAAGACTTACATACTGTGCACACGTACACACTTCCAGCCCCTCTGCCTCTTCCCTCTTCCTGGATTCACTCAGACTTTTTTAAAACTCACAGCCTGTGCAAACGCACATACTTCCAGCCCCTCTGCCTCTTGCCTCTTCCTGGATTCACTCAGACTTTTTTAATACTCACAGCCTATGCACACGCACACAGGTCCAGTCACTCTGCCTCTTCCCTCTTCCTGGATTCACTCAGACGTTTTTAAAACTCACAAACTGTGCACACTCACACACTTCCAGCCCCTCTCCCTCTCCCCACTTCCTGGATTCACTCAGACGTTTTTAAAACTCCCAGAGTGTGTACACCCACACACTTCCAGCAACTCTGCCTCTTCCCTCTTCCTGGATTCAATGAGACGTTTTTAAAACTCACAGAATGTGCACACGCACACACTTCCAGCCCCTCTTCATCTCCCCTCTTCCTGGATTTACTCAGACGTTTTTAATACTCACAGCCTGTGCACAGCATCCTCTGCCACTTCTCTCTTCCTGGATTCACTCAGACGTTTTTAAGACTCACGGACTGTGCACATGTACACACTTCCAGCCCCTCTGCCTCTCCCCTCTTCCTGGATTCACTCAGACGTTTTTAAAACTCACAGACTGTGCTTACGCACACACTTCCAGCCCCTCTCCCTCTCCCCTCTTCCTGGATTCACTCAGACGTTTTTAAAACTCACAGAATGTGCACACGCACACACTTCCAGCCCCTCTAGCTCTTCCCTTTTCCTGGATTCAATGAGACATTTTTAAAACTCACAGAATGTGCACACGCACAAACTTCCAGCCACTCTGCCTCTTCCCTCTTCCTGGATTCAATGAGACATTTTTAAAACTCACAGACTGTGCACAGCACCCAAACGTCCAGACCCTCGCCCTCTCCCTTCTTCTTGGATTCACTCAAACGTTTTTAAAACTCACAGACTGTGCACACGCACACACTTCCAGCCGCTCTGCCTCTCCCTTCTTCCTGGATTCACTCAGACGTTTTTAAAACTCACAGAATGTGCACACGCACACACTTCCAGCCCCTCTGCCTCTTCCCTTTTCCTGGATTCAATGAGACATTTTTAAAACTCACAGAATGTGCACACGCACACACTTCCAGCCCCTCTGCCTCTCCCCTCTTCCTTGATTCACTCAGACTTCTTTAATACTCACAGCCTATGCACACGCACACATTTCCAGCCACTCTGCCTCTTCCCTCTTCCTGGATTCACTCAGACGTTTTTAAAACTCACAGACTGTGCTTACGCACACACTTCCAGCCCCTCTGCCTCTCCCCTCTTCCTGGATTCACTCAGATGTTTTTAATACTCACAGTCTCTGCACAGCACACAAACGTCCAGCCACTCTGCCTCTTCCCTCTTCCTGGATTCAATGAGACATTTTTAAAACTCACAGACTGTGCACAGCACCCAAACGTCCAGACCCTCGCCCTCGCCCTTCTTCCTGGATTCACTCAGACCTTTTTAAAACTCACAGACTGTGCACACGCACACACTTCCAGCCCCTCTGCCTCTCCCTTCTTCCTGGATTCACTCAGACGTTTTTAAAACTCACAGAATATGCACACGCACACACTTCCAGCCCCTCTGCCTCTTCCCTTTTCCTGGATTCAATGAGACATTTTTAAAACTCACAGAATGTGCACACGCACACTCTTCCAGCCCCTCTGCCTCTCCCTTCTTCCTGGATTCACTCAGACGTTTTTAAAAGTTTACAGCCTGTACACATGGACACACTTCCAGCCACTCTGCCTCTTCCATCTTCCTGGATTCACTCAGACTTTTTTTTTTTTTTCAAAAAATTTTATTGGTTTTTTAAAACATTTATAAGGAAAAGGGTAGGTGGAATGGTTACAAATATTTTCAGTTGCAAGTATGGCAGACGCCCCCTCCCTCCAAACTCATAAGATACATCTAAGTATAAAACATTAATACATGATCATAAAAAATTAGCATATTAATTCTAAAAAAAGTTTTCAATCAATTTATATAGTTATGATATATAGTCTAGATATAATTTCATTATTACTTTCGGTCTGTTTATAACAATGTGGTATTATTCATTTTTGTGATCTGAGCTTTCTTGGTGTTGCCCCATCACCCCCCGCTGGCAGAGCTCCGGCTCCTCCCGTGTCCTGTATGACCGTTGTAGAGTCTTCTGTTTTTTCTAGGTTCGCTTTATTTTTTTCCATAAAGGCCTGTGCCTCTATGGGTGTATTGATTCTGATTCTTGTCTCCTCCCAGAATATCAACATCCCTTCAGGCATCAACCATCTAAACCACACCCCCTTCTGGTATAATTTATTCGCTAATTGCGAATAGTTTTTCCTTTTCTCCCTAATTTTTTGGGGGATCTGCTTCAAGATGGTTATCTCCCTGTCATGGTATGTCAATGCTTGCCCCCTTTGTACACCCAGAATTTCATCTCTTGTGCTTTTCCTAAGGAATTTAATATGAACCTCCCTGGGTACATTGTGTGTTCTGGCATATGCTGAATTCACTCTATAGACCAGATCTATCTCCCATTCCATCTGCTGCTTATCTTTGTGTATGTATTCAGCTAAAAAGACTTTTTAAAGACTCACAGACTGTGCACACGCACACACTTCCAGCCCCTCTCCCTCTCCCCTCTTCCTGCATTCACTCAGACGTTTTTCAAACTTTACAGCCTGACAACACGCACACACTTCCAGCCACTCTGCCACTTGTCTCTTCCCGGATTCACTCAGACGTTTTTAATCCTCACAGCCTGTGCACAGCACCCAAACGTCCAGCCCCTCTGTCTCTTTCCTCTTCCTGGATTCACTCAGACGTTTTTAAAAATCACAGACTGTGCACACGAACACACTTCCAGCCCCTCTCCCTCTCCCCTCTTCCTGGATTCACTCAGACGTTTTTCAAACTTTACAGCCTGTACACACGCACACACTTCCAGCCACTCTGCCACTTCTCTCTTCCTGGATTCACTCAGATGTTTTTAATACTCACAGCCTGTGCACAGCACCCACACGTCCAGCTACTCTGTCACTTCTCTCTTCCTGGATTCACTCAGACTTTTTTAATACTCACAGCCTATGCACACGCACACAGGTCCAGCCACACTGCATCTTCCCTCTACCTGAATTCACTCAGACGTTTTTCAAACTTTACAGCCTGTGCAAACGCACACACTTCCAGCCACTCTGCCTCTTCACTCTTCCTGGATTCACTCAGACATTTTTAATACTCAGAGCCTGTGCACAGCACCCAAACGTCCAGCCCCTCCGTCTCTTCCCTCTTCCTGGATTCACTCAGATGTTTTTAAGACTCACATACTGTGCACACGTACACACTTCCAACCACTCTGCCTCTTCCGTCTTCCTGGATTCACTCAGACATTTTTAATACTCAGAGCCTGTGCACAGCACCCAGACGTCCAGCGCCTCTGTCTCTTCCCTTTTCCTGGATTCACTCAGACGTTTTTAAAACTCACAGACTGTGCACAAACAGACACTTCCAACCCCTCTGCCTCTCCCCTATTCCTGGATTCACTCAGACTTTTTTAAGACTCACAGACTGTGCACACGTACACACTTCCAGCCACTCTGCCTCTTCATTCTTCCTGGATTCACTCAGACATTTTTAATGCTCACAGCCTGTGCACACGGACACACTTCCAGCCCCTCTGCCTCTTCCCTTTTCCTGGATTCAATGAGACATTTTTAAAACTCACAGAATGTGCACAGACAAACACTTCCAGCCCCTCTTCCTCTCCCCTCTTCCTGGATTTACTCAGACGTTTTTAATACTCACAGCCTCTGCACAGGCACACACTTACAACCCTATGCCTCTTCCTGGATTCACTCAGACGTTTTTAAAACTCAAAGCCTGTGCACACAGAGACACTTCTCGCCCCTCTGCCTCTTCCCGCTTCCTGGATTCACTCAGATGTTTTAAAACACACAGCCTCTGCACAGGGACACACGTAAATCTCTATGCTTCTTCCCTCTTCCTGGATTCACTCAGATATTTTGAAAACTCAAAGCCTCTGCACAGGCACACACGTAAAACTCTATGCATCTTCCCACTTCCTGGATTCACTCAGATATTTTTAAAACTCACAGCCTGTGCACACACAAACACTTCCAGCCCTTGTTCCTCTTCCCTCTTCCTGGATACACTCAGAGGTTTTTAAAACTCACAGCCTGTGCACACACAAACACTTCCAGCCCTTGTTCCTCTTCCCTCTTCCTGGATTCACTCAGAAATTTTTAAAACTAAAAGCCTGTGCACAGGCACACACTTATAACCCTATGCCTCTTCCTTCTTCCTGGATTCACTCAGATGTTCTTAAAACTCACAGCCTGTGCACACACACACACACTTCCAGCCCCTGTGCCTCTTCCCTCTTCCTGGATTCACTCAGACGTTTTTAAAACTCAAAGCCGGTGCACAGGCACATACTTCCAGCCCCTCTGCCTCTTCCTGGATTCACTCATAGGTTTTTAAAACTCACAGCCTGTGCACACACAAACAAACCTCCAGCCCCAGTGCCTCTTCCCTCTTCCTGGATTCACTCAGACATTTTTAAAACTCAAAGCCTGTGCACACAGAGACATTTCTTGCCCCTCTGCCTCTTCCCGCCTCCTGGATTCACTCAGAGGTTTTTAAAACTCAAAGCCTCTGCACAGGGACACACTTACAACCCTCTGCCTCTTCCCTCTTCCTGGATTCACTCAGAGGTTTTTAAAACTAACAGCCTGTGCACGCACACACACACTTCCAGCCCCTGTGCCTCTTCCCTCTTCCTGGATTCACTCAGACGTTTTTGAAACTCAAAGCCGGTGCACAGGCACACACTTCCAGCTCCTCTGCCTCTTCCCTCTTCCTGGATTCACTCAGTGGTTTTTGAAAACTCACAGCCTCTGCACGCACAAACACACTTCCAGCCACTCTGCCTCTTCCTGGATTCACTCAGAGGTTTTTAAAACTCACAGCCTGTGCAAATACAAACACTTCCAGCCCTTGTTCCTCTTCCCTCTTCCTGGATACAATCAGACGTTTTTAAAACTCACAGCCTGGGCAGAGGCACACAGTTCCAGCCCCTGTACCGCTTCCTTGTTCCTGGATTCACTCAGATGTTTTTAAAACACACAGCCTGTGCACACACACACACTTCCAGACACGCTGCCTCTTCCCTCTTCTTGGATTCACTCAGAGGTTTTTAAAACACACAGCCTGTGCACAGGCACACACTTCCAGCGCCTGTACCTCTTCCCTGTTCCTGGATTAACTCATATGTTTTTAAAACTCACAGCCTGTGCACACAAACACACTTCTAGCCCCTGTGACTCTTCCCTCTTCCTGCATTCACTCAGAGGTTTTGAAAAGTCACAGTCTGTGCACATACAGACACTTCTAGCCCCTCTGCCTCCTCCCTCTTCCTGGATTCACTCAGACATTTTTAAAACTGACAGCCTGTGCACCCACAAACACTTCCAGCCTCTATTGCTATTCCCTCTTCCTGTATTTATTCAGACATTTTTAAAATTAAAAGCCTCTGCACAGGGACACAGTTACAACCCTATGCCTCTTCCCTCTTCCTGGATTCACTCAGACGTTTTTAAAACTCAAAGCCTGTGCACACAGAGACACTTCTCGCACATCTGCCTCTTCCCTCTCCTAAATTCACTCAGACGTTCTTAAAACTCACAGCCTGTGTACACACACACACTTCCAGCCCCTGTGCCTCTTCCCTCTTCCTGGATTCACTCAGACGTTTTTAAAACTCAAAGCCGGTGCACAGGCACATACTTCCAGCCCCTCTGCCTCTTCCTGGATTCACTCATAGGTTTTTAAAACTCACAGCCTGTGCAAATACAAAGACTTCCAGCCCTTGTTCCTCTTCCCTATTCCTGGATTCACAGAGACGTTTTTAAAACTCAAAGGTGGTGCACAGGCACACACTTCCAGCTCCTCTGCCTCTTCCCTCTTCCTGGATTCACTCAGAGGTTTTTGAAAACTCACAGCCTGTGCACACACACACAAACCTCCAGCCCCTGTGCGTCTTCCCTCCTCCTGGATTCACTGAGACGTTTTTAAAACTCAAAGCCTGTGCACACAGAGACATTTCTTGCCCCTCTGCCTCTTCCCGCCTCCTGGATTCACTCAGAGGTTATTAAAACTCAAAGCCTCTGCACAGGGACACACTTACAACCCTCTGCCTCTTCCCTCTTCCTGGATTCACTCAGAGGTTTTTAAAACTAACAGCCTGTGCACGCACGGACACACTTCCAGCCCCTGTGCCTCTTCCCTCTTCCTGGATTCACTCAGACGTTTTTGAAACTCAAAGCCGGTGCACAGGCACACACTTCCAGCTCCTCTGCCCCTTCCCTCTTCCTGGATTCACTCAGAGGTTTTTGAAAACTCACAGCCTCTGCACGCACACACACACTTCCAGCCCCTCTGCCTCCTCCCTCTTCCTGGATTCACTCAGACGTTTTTAAACCTCAAAGCCTGTGCACAGGCACATACTTCCAGCCACTCTGCCTCTTCCTGGATTCACTCAGAGGTTTTTAAAACTCACAGCCTGTGGAAATACAAACACTTCCAGCCCTTGTTCCTCTTCCCTCTTCCTGGATACAATCAGACGTTTTTAAAACTCACAGCCTGGGCACAGGCACACAGTTCCAGCCCCTGTACCGCTTCCCTCTTCCTGGATTCACTCAGACGTTTTTAAAACTCACAGCCTGTGCACACACACACACTTCCAGACACGCTGCCTCTTCCCTCTTCCTGGATTCACTCAGAGGTTTTTAAAACTAACAGCCTGTGCATACACACACACACTTCCATCCCTTGTTCCTCTTCCCTCTTCCTGGATTCACTCAGACGTTTTTAAATCTCACAGCCTGTGCACAGGCACACACTTCCAGCGCCTGTACCTCTTCCCTCTTCCTGGATTCACTCAGATGTTTTTAAAACTCACATCTTGTGCACACAAACACACTTCCAGCCCCTGTGCCTCTTCCCTCTTCCTGGATTCACTCAGACGTTTTTAAAACTCAAAGCCTGTGCACAGGCACATACTTCCAGCCCCTCTGCCTCTTCCCTCTTCGTGGATTCACTCAGACGTTTTTAAAACTCAACGCCTCTGCACACAGCGACACTTCTAGCCCCTCTGCCTCTTCCCGCTTCCTGGATTCAATCAGATGTTTTAAAACTCAAAGCCTCTGCACAGGGACACACTTACAACCCTCTGCCTCTTCCCTCTTCCTGGATTCACTCAGAGGTTTTTAAAACTAACAGCCTGTTCACGCACGCACACACTCACAGCCCCTGTGCCTCTTCCCTCTTCCTGGATTCACTCAGACGTTTTTAAAACTCAAAGCCGGTGCACAGGCACACACTTCCAGCTCCTCTGCCTCTTCCCTCTTCCTGGATTCACTCAGAGGTTTTTGAAAACTCACAGCCTCTGCACGCACACGCACACTTCCAGCCCCTCTGCCTCCTCCCTCTTCCTGGATTCACTCAGACATTTTTAAACCTCAAAGCCTGTGCACAGGAACATACTTCCAGCCCCTCTGCCTCTTCCTGGATCCACTCAGAGGTTTTTAAAACTCACAGACTGTGCACACGCACACACTTCCAGCCCCTCTCCCTCTTCCCTCTTCCTGGATACAATCAGACGTTTTTAAAACTCACAGCCTGTGCACAGGCACACAGTTCCAGCCCCTGTACCGCTTCCTTGTTCCTGGATTCACTCAGACGTTTTTAAAACACAACGCCTCTGCACACAGAGACACTTCTAGCCCCTCTGTCTCTTCCCGCTTCCTGGATTGAATCAGATGTTTTAAAACTCAAAGCCTCTGCACAGGAACACAGTTACAACCCTCTGCCTCTTCCCTCTTCCTGGATTCACTCAGAGGTTTTTAAAACTCACAGCCTGTGCACACACACACACTTCCAGCCCCTCTTGCTATTCCCTCTTCCTGGATTCATTCAGACATTTTTAAAACTAAAAGCCTGTGCACAGGCACACACTTACAACCCTATGCCTCTTCCCTCTTCCTTGATTCACTCAGATGTTCTTAAAACTCACAGCTTGTGTACAGGGACGCACTTCCAGCCCCTGTACAACTTCCTTGTTCCTGGATTAACTCAGATGTTTTTAAAACTCACAACCTGTGCACACACACACACTTCCAGCCTCTGTGCCTCTTCTGTCTTCCTGGATTCAATCAGACGTTGTTAAAGCTCACAGCCTGTGCACACACAGACACTTCTCGCCCCTCTGCCTCTTCCCGCTTCCTAGATTCACTCAGATGTTTTAAAACACACAGCCTGTGCACAGGCACACACTTTCAGCGCCTGTACCTCTTCCCTCTTCCTGGATTCACTCAGACATTTTTAAAACTGACAGCCTGTGCACCCACAAACACTTCCAGCCCCTATTGCTATTCCCTCTTCCTGTATTCACTCAGACATTTTTAAAACTAAAAGCCTCTGCACAGGCACACACTTACAACCCTATGCCTCTTCCCTCTTCCTGGATTCACTCAGACGTTTTTAAAACGCAAAGCCTGTGCACACAGAGACACTTCTCGCCCCTCTGCCTCTTCCCGCTTCCTGGATTCACTCAGATGTTTTAAAACACACAGCCTGTGCACACAAAAACACACTTCCAGACCCTCTGTCTCTTCCCTCTTCCTGGATTCACTCAGAGGTTTTTAAAACTCAAAGCCTCTGCACAGGGACACACTTAAAATCCTATGCCTCTTCCCTCTTCCTGGATTCACTCAGACGTTTTTAAACCTCAAAGCCTGTGCACAGGCACATACTTCCAGCCCCTCTGCCTCTTCCCTCTTCCTGGATTCACTCAGAGGTTTTTAAAACTCACAGCCTGTACACACACAAACACTTCCAGCCCTTGTTTCTCTTCCCTCTTCCTGGATTCACTCATTTTTAAAACTCACAGCCTCTGCACAGGGACACACTTCCAGACCCCCTGCCTCTTCCCTCTTCCAATGGCGAACCTTCTCAGAGCTCCGTGAACGATGGGGCTCCCTGGCAGGGATAGCGGGTGTTTTTGGCCTGCACTTGTCATTCTGGGGGTTTGGAATTGTTGAGTGGCAACCCTGGCTCTTGTTGAGAACAGCTTGCCCCCCCCCCCTCCCCGGGGGGGCCAGGCAGCCAGGAGGATGGGAGAAGGAGAGAAAACACATCGGTGAAGAGGAGAGAACGCACCCAGAGGCTGGGCCGCGGCAGCGGAGTAATGGTGAGGAGGTCTGCGTGGCTGCCAGGGCAGCAGAATAGCGGAAGAGCGATTTGGTGAGGAGAACGGCGTGGGAGCTACACCTAGACGTTTGGGGGCGACGTTCGGGCCCGACCGGCGGTGGTGACGGCGGCGGCGGAGATGTCGCTGGAACATCGGGCGCCATACCTTTCTTCTATTCTTTGGCCGTGGTGAGCTGCCTGACTGACTAGGAGGCCGGTGGGGGTCGGAGAGGAGCTGCGGGAGCAAAGAAGGAAGCCAGGGGGCCGCCGGAGGCCATGGGCGGCCTCCAGAAGATCAACAGGCCGGGAAACTGGCCTTGGCACTTTGTCTATCCCCCCCCCCCCCCCCCCCGTTGAGCTGCGATTTCCGTCTACACTCTAAGAACTGCCTCTGGGCTGTGATGGATTGTGGATTGTGGATTGTGGTTTGTGGATGTTTCTTCCTCTCCCCTCTCACTTGCCATTTAAGTGCTCTGCTTTCCCATTTACATCTTGGATCTGCTACAAATGAAACCCTGCCATAGCCATAGCTATGGTCTGATACCAACATCTTAATCTACTCAAGGTCTGACCTTCTACGACTGCGAGGGTCCCCTCTCTCGCAGGCATGCCCCCCTGCCCTGGCTAGGGCCCACCTCGATGAAGGGTTTATTAACCCAGAGAGGTGGAGGAAGCGGGGGATTAGGGGTTTTTTAGTAAAATGTTTTTTAAAGGTTTTAAGGGGTTCCAGGGTGGTGGGGAGGGTTATCCAGCCTAGGGGTGTGGATATAGCCAGGCCAACAGGTGGGGTCAGGGGGGTAGGGAGCGGAGTGGGGGAGGTGGGGGAAAACAGCATTCCTGCAGGGGGCACTGCAATAGCGACGGTCATAGGGAGGGGCGGGCGCGAGGACATTAGAAGAACGTATAGTCAGTTGGGAGACCGGGGCTACTGGACACGCCCGGTCATGTGCACCAACCCCCGCAGTCTAGGTGGACAGGATCGGCAGAGCCTGGGCCTTAGGCTGATGCTGTGTAACGCGAGGTCCGTGGTTAACAAGGCCCCCCTCATCAGTGACTTGATCACAGAGGGGGAGCCGGACCTCGCAGGAATAACGGAAACCTGGTTGGGCCCGGAGGGGGGGTTGCCCCTCGGGGAAATGTGCCCTCCAGGTTACCGTGTATTCCACCAGCCACGGGCCCAGGGTAGGGGCGGTGGGGTAGCGATAATTATTCGGGAAGATTTGGCACCGAGAGAATTCACTGTGTCACAGATATCTGGGTGTGAGTCTCTAGGCGTGAAATGGGGCCCAGGGAGACAGTTGGGCCTGTTGATAGTATACCTGGCTCCCCGCCATACATCAACGGCCCTGCCCGGACTCCTCGAGCGGATCGCTGAGATGGCGGTTGAAACCCCCAAGCTATTAGTGATGGGGGATTTCAACCTGCCATCGATGGGAGAAGTATCCGAGGTAGCCCGGGAATTCATGGCTTCCATGACAGCCATGGATCTGACTCAAGTAATTCGGGACCCCACACACGAGAGAGGCCACACACTGGACCTTGTGTTTGTCTCCGACCAGTGGACGAGTGATCTGGGAATAGGGGATTTAGTCATCACGCCCCTGTCATGGTCAGATCACTCACTTCTCCAGCTGGACTTCCCTGGAGCTACCCCCCGCCGCGGGGAGGCGGAGCCAGATTGTCCCAGATGGTTCCGCCCCAGGCGTCTGATGGAACCAGATAGGTTCCAGGCGGAGCTTGGGCCACCTCCTGCAGACCTGTCCCGCTCCCGGGCAGAGGACCTGGTAGCTACATGGAATAATGCGGCTGCCGGAGCCTTAGACCGGGTTGCGCCTTTGCGGCCTCTCCGATGGCATCGATCGACCCGGGCTCCCTGGTTTAACGGGGAGCTTAGGGCGATGAAACGCCACAGGAGACGCCTAGAGAGCAAGTGGAGATCCTCCCGCTTCGAATCTGACCGAACGCAGGTAAGAGCCTACTTAAGGACCTACCTTGTGGCAATAAGAGTGGCCAAACGTCGATATTGTGCCACTCTTATAGCGTCCGCAGAGAACCGCCCTGCCGCCCTGTTTCGGGTGACCCGCTCCCTTCTGTCACAGGGCAGCGGGATCCCCCATTGCAGGGCAGGGCAGAGGAATTTGGGGAATACCTGCAGGATAAAATCGATCAGATCCGGAGGGGATGGACCCCCTTCAGTGCTCCAGGGGGGGCGTCCGAGGCAAGTCTTGAGAGACCACGCTGGGAGGAGTTTGACCCTGTTGTCACCGAAGATTTGGACAGTTTGCATGGGTGACTGCGAGCCACCACATGTTTACTGGACCCGTGTCCCTCCTGGCTTGTACTGGCTTCCTGGGAGGGTTCACGAGGCTGGCTACTGGGACTGGTGAACGCTTCGTTGAGTGAGGGCCTTTTACCAGCCACCTTGAAAGAGGCGGTGGTGAGGCCCCTGCTCAAGAAGCCTTCTCTGGACCCAAAGGAGCTAGCAAATTATCGTCCTGTCTCCAACCTTCCTTTTTTAGCGAAGGTTGTTGAGAGTGTGGTGGCTCAGCAGTTCCCGCGTCACCTGGAGGAATCTGATTATCTAGACCTGCGCCAGTCCGGCTTCCGACCCGGCCACAGCACGGAGACGGCCTTGGTCGCGTTGGTGGATGATCTCTGGAGGGCAAAGGATAGGGGTTGTTCCTCTATCCTTGTCCTATTAGATCTCTCGGCGGCTTTCGATACCATCGACCATGGTATCCTATTGCGCCGTCTGGAGGGTTGGGGGTCGGAGGCACCGTGTTGCGGTGGTTCCGCTCCTACATCTCTGGCCGGACGCAATGTGTGTTGGCAGGGGAACAGAGGTCGACCCCGAGACCCCGAGGCCCCTTACTTGTGGGGTCCCACAGGGGTCGGTCCTCTCGCCTCTCCTGTTCAACACATATATGAAGCCGCTGGGCGAGATCATCCGTGGTTTTGGGGTGGGATACCATCTGTACGCTGACGACACGCAGCTGTACATTTCCAACCCAAACCACCCCAACGAGGCCGTCGAAGTGATGTCCCGGTGTCTGGAAGCCGTGCGGGTCTGGATGGGGGACAACAGGCTCAAGCTCAACCCCTCCAAGACAGAGTGGCTGTGGCTCCCGGCTTCCCGGTTCAACCAGTACATCCCATCTCTGGCCATCGGGGATGAGCAATTAGCCCTGGTGGAACGGGCACGCAATTTGGGCATCCTCCTAGATGCCCGGCTGGCTATGGATGACCATGTGGCAGCCGTGGCGAGGGGAGCGTTCCACCAGGTTCGCCTGGTGCACCAATTGCGACCCCTTTTGGACCGGGAGGCCCTGCGCACAGTCACTCACGCGCTGGTGACGTCTCGCCTGGACTACTGCAATGCTGTCTACATGAGGCTCCCCTTGAGGTGCGCCCGGAGACTTCAGTTGGTCCAGAATGCAGCGACGCGGGTAATTATGGGGAGAACGAGGTTCTCCCATATAACACCTCTCCTGCGCGAGCTGCACTGGCTTCCTGTGGCCTACCGGGTGCGCTTCAAGGTGTTAGTCACCATCTTTAAAGCGCTCCATGGCACAGGGCCTAGTTACCTGCGGGATCGCGTCCTGCCCCACACATCCCTGCGACATATTCGCTCGCACAGAGAGGGACTTCTCCGGGTGCCGTCCTCCAGAGAGTGTCAGAGGGCGGCGCCCAGGAGTAGGGCCTTCTCTGTGATGGGCCCTACGCTTTGGAATGACCTCCCCCCAGACATTAGGACAACAACTGACCTCCGCTCCTTCCGTATGAAATTGAAGACGGACCTGTTCCGACTAGCCGGCCTGGCTTAAATTTAGAGCTTCTCCACCTCTTGGGCATTTTTAATTGTTAATTTTAATTTTTAAATTTTAACTGTCATTGGGATTTTACTTGTTTCAAAGTACTGTAATTTATTTATTTATTTTCTACCTCCTCCATATTATATTGTTGTGATTGTTGCTATTGTACGTCGCCCCGAGTCCCTGGGGGGAGAGGGGGCGACTAAGAAGTCAAATTAAATAAATAAATAAATAAAATAAATTCATGGATTCACTCAGACATTTTTAAAACTGACAGCCTGTGCACACACAAACACTTCCAGCCCCTATTGCTATTCCCTCTTCCTGCATTAACTCAGACATTTTTAAAACTCACAGCCTCTGCACAGGGACACACTTAAAATCCTATGCCTCTTCCCTCTTCCTGGATTCACTCAGACGTTTTTAAACCTCAAAGCCTGTGCACAGGCACATACTTCCAGACCCTCTGCCTCTTCCCTCTTCCTGGATTCACTCAGAGGTTTTTAAAACTCACAGCCTGTGCACACACAAACACTTCCAGCCCTTGTTGCTCTTCCCTCTTCCTGGATTCACTCAGATGTTTTTAAAACTCAACGCCTGTGCACACAGAGACACTTCTAGCCCCTCTGCCTCTTCCCGCTTCCTGGATTCACTCAGATGTTTTAAAACGCAAAGCCTCTGCACAGGGACACACTTACAACCCTCTGCCTCTTCCCTCTTCCTGGATTCACTCAGAGCTTTTTAAAACTCAGAGTCTGTTCACACATAGTCACTTCCAGCCCCTCTGCCTCCTCCCTCTTCCTGGATTCACTCAGAGGTTTTTAAAACTCAAAGCCTCTGCACAGGGACACACTTAAAACCCTATGCCTCTTCCCTCTTCCTAGATTCACTCAGAGGTTTTTAAAAATCAAAGCCTCTGCACAGGGACACACTTCCAGACCCTCTGCCTCTTCCCTCTTCCTGGATTCCCTCAGACATTTTTAAAACTCACAGCCTGTGCACACACAAACACTTCCAGCCCCTATTGCTATTCCCTCTTCCTGTATTGACTCAGACATTTTTAAAACTAAAAGCCTCTTTACAGGCACACATTTACAACCCTATGCCTCTTCCCTCTTCCTGGATTAACTCAGATGTTTTAAAACAGGCAGCTTGTGCACACACTCATACTTCCAGACCCACTGCCTCTTCCCTCTTCCTGGATTCACTCAGAGGTTTTTAAACCTCAAAGCCTCTGCACAGGGACACACTTAAAATCCTATGCCTCTTCCCTCTTTCTGGATTCACTCAGAGGTTTTTAAAACTCACAGCCTGTGCACAGGCACACACTTCCAGCGCCTGTACCTCTTCCCTCTTCCTGGATTCACTCAGATGTTCTTAAAACTCACAGCTTGTGCACACAAACACACTTCCAGCCCCTGTGCCTCTTCCCTCTTCTTGGATTCACTCAGACGTTTTTAAAACTCAAAGCCTGTGCACACAGAGACACTTCTAGCCCCTCTGCCTCTTCCCGCTTAATGGATTCCCTCAGATGTTTTAAAACTCAAAGCCTCTGCACAGGGACACAGTTACAACCCTCTGCCTCTTCCCTCTTCCTGGATTCACTCAGAGGTTTTTAAAACTAACAGCCTGTGCACATGCACACACACTTCCAGCCCCTGTGCCTCTTCCCTCTTCCTGGATTCACTGAGACGTTTTTAAAACTCACAGCCTCTGCACAGGGACACACTTCCAGCCCCTCTTGGTATTCCCTCTTCCTGGATTCACTCAGACATTTTTAAAACTGACAGCCTGTGCACAGACAAACACTTCCAGCCCCTATTGCTATTCCCTCTTCCTGTATTCACTCAGACATTTTTAAAACTAAAAGCCTCTGCACAGGCACACACTTCCAGACCCTCTGCCTCTTCCCTCTTCCTGGATTCACTCAGACATTTTTAAAACTCACAGCCTGTGCACACACAAACACTTCCAGCCCTTGTTCCTCTTCCCTCTTCCTGGATTCACTCAGACGTTTTTAAACCTCAAAGCCTGTGCACACAGAGACACTTCTCGCCCCTCTGCCTCTTCCCGCTTCCTGGATTCACTCAGAGGTTTTTAAAAATCAAAGCCTCTGCACAGGGACACACTTCCAGACCCTCTGCCTCTTCCCTCTTCCTGGATTCACTCAGACATTTTTAAAACTCACAGCCTGTGCACACACAAACACTTCCAGCCCCTATTGCTATTCCCTCTTCCTGTATTCACTCAGACATTTTTAAAACTAAAAGCCTCTGCACAGGCACACACTTACAACCCTATGCCTCTTCCCTCTTCCTGGATTCTCTCAGAGGTTTTTAAAACTCAAAGCCTCTGCACAGGGACACACTTAAAATCCTATGCCTCTTCCCTCTTCCTGGATTCACTCAGAGATTTTTAAAACTCATAGCCTGTACACAGGAACACACTTCCAACGCCTGTACCTCTTCCCTCTTCCTGGATTCACTCAGATGTTCTTAAAACTCACAGCTTGTGCACACAAACACACTTCCAGCCCCTGTGCCTCTTCCTGGATTCACTCAGACATTTTTAAAACTCACAGCCTCTGCACAGGGACACACTTCCAGCCCCTCTTGGTATTCCCTCTTCCTGGATTCACTCAGACATTTTTAAAACTGACAGCCTGTGCACAGACAAACACTTCCAGCCCCTATTGCTATTCCCTCTTCCTGTATTCACTCAGACATTTTTAAAACTAAAAGCCTCTGCACAGGCACACACTTCCAGACCCTCTGCCTCTTCCCTCTTCCTGGATTCACTCAGACATTTTTAAAACTGACAGCCTGTGCACACACAAACACTTCCAGCCCTTGTTCCTCTTCCCTCTTCCTGGATTCACTCAGACGTTTTTAAACCTCAAAGCCTGTGCACAGGCACATACTTCCAGCCCCTCTTGGTATTCACTCTTCCTGGATTCACTCAGACATTTTTAAAACTAAAAGCTTGTGCACAAAAACACACTTCCAGCCCCTCTGCCTCTTCCCTCTTCCTGGATTCACTCAGACGTTTTTAAAACTCACAGCCTGTGGACACAGAGACACTTCCAGCCCCTCTGCCTCTTCCCTCTTCCTGGATTCACTCAGACGTTTTTAAAACTCACAGCCTGTGGACACAGAGACACTTCTAGCCCCTCTGCCTCTTCCCTCTTCCTGAATTCACTCAGAGGTTTTTAAACGTCAAAGCCTCTGCACAGGTACACTTCCAGACCCTCTGCCCCTTCCCTTTTCCTGGATTCACTCAGAGGTTTTTAAAACTAACAGCTTGTGCACGCACACACACACTTCCAGCCCCTGTGCCTCTTCCCACTTCCTGGATTCTCTCAGACGTTTTTAAAACTCAGAGACTGTGCACAGGCACACTTATAGCCCCTCTGCCTCTTCCCGCTTCCTGGATTCACTCAGATGTTTTAAAACTCAAAGCCTCTGCACAGGGACACAGTTACAATCCTATGCCTCTTCCCTCTTCCTGGATTCACTCAGACGTTTTTAAAACTCAAAGCCTCTGCACAGGGACACTTATAGCCCCTCTGCCTCTTCCCGCTTCCTGGATTCACTCAGATGTTTTAAAACTCAAAGCCTCTGCACAGGGACACAGTTACAACCCTCTGCCTCTTCGCTCTTCCTGGATTCACTCAGATGTTCTTAAAACTCTCAGCTTGTGCACAGGGACACACTTCCAGCCCCTGTGCCTCTTCCGTCTTCCTGGATTCACTCAGACGTTAAAACTCACAGTCTGTGCACACATAGACACTTCTCGCCCCTCTGCCTCTTCCCGCTTCCTGGATTCACTCAGATGTTTTAAAACACACAGCCTGTGCACAGGCACACACTTCCAGCGCCTGTACCTCTTCCCTCTTCCTGGATTTACTCAGACATTTTTAAAACCGACAGCCTGTGCACCCACAAACACTTCCAGCCCTTATTGCTATTCCCTCTTCCTGTATTCACTCAGACATTTTTAAAACTAAAAGCCTCTGCACAGGCACACACTTACAACCCTATGCCTCTTCCCTCTTCCTGGATTCTCTCAGAGGTTTTTAAAACTCAAAGCCTCTGCACAGGGACACACTTAAAATCCTATGCCTCTTCCCTCTTCCTGGATTCACTCAGAGATTTTTAAAACTCACAGCCTGTACACAGGAACACACTTCCAACGCCTGTACCTCTTCCCTCTTCCTGGATTCACTCAGATGTTCTTAAAACTCACAGCTTGTGCACACAAACACACTTCCAGCCCCTGTGCCTCTTCCTGGATTCACTCAGACATTTTTAAAACTCACAGCGTCTGCACAGGGACACACTTCCAGACCCCCTGCCTCTTCCCTCTTCCTGGATTCACTCAGACATTTTTAAAACTAAAAGCCTCTGCACAGGCACACACTTACTGCCCTATGCCTCTTCCCTCTTCCTGGATTCACTCAGAGGTTTTTAAAACTCAGAGTCTGTGCACACACAGACACTTCCAGCCCCTCTGTCTCTTCCCTCTTCCTGGATTCACTCAGAGGTTCTTAAAACTAACAGCCTGTGCACGCGCCCACACACTTCCAGCCCCTGTGCCGCTTCCCTCTTCCTGGATTCACTGAGACGTTTTTAAAACTCACAGTCTCTGCACAGGGACACACTTCCAGACCCCCTGTCTCTTCCCTCTTCCTGGATTCACTCAGAGGTTTTTAAAACTAACAGCCTGTGCACGCGCACACACAGTTCCAGCCCCTGTGCCACTTCCCTCTTCCTGGATTCACTGAGACGTTTTTAAAACTCACAGCCTCTGCACAGGGACACACTTCCAGACCCCCTGCCTCTTCCCTCTTCCTGGATTCACTCAGAGGTTTTTAAAACACACAGTCTGTGCACACACAGACACTTCCAGCCCCTCTGCCTCCTCCCTCTTCCTGGATTCACTCAGAGGTTTTTAAAACTCAAAGCCTCTGCACAGGGACACACTTAAAACCCTATGCCTCTTCCCTCTTCCTGGATTCACTCAGAGGTTTTTAAAACTCAAAGCCTCTGCACAGGGACACACTTCCAGACCCTCTGCCTCTTCCCTCTTCCTGGATTCACTCAGACATTTTTAAAACTCACAGCCTGTGCACACACAAACACTTCCAGCCCTTATTGCTATTCCCTCTTCCTGTATTGACTCAGACATTTTTAAAACTAAAAGCCTCTTCACAGTCACACATTTACAACCCTATGCCTCTTCCCTCTTCCTGGATTAACTCAGAGGTTTTTAAAACTCACAGCCTGTGCACACACAAACACTTCCAGCCCTTGTTCCTCTTCCCTCTTCCTGGATTCACTCAGACGTTTTTAAAACTCACAGCCTGTGCACAGGCACACAGTTCCAGCCCCTATGCCTCTTCCAGCTTCCTGGATTCACTCAGAGGTTTTTAAAAATCAAAGCCTCTGCACAGGGACACACTTCCAGACCCTCTGCCTCTTCCCTCTTCCTGGATTCACTCAGACATTTTTAAAACTCACAGCCTGTGCACAGGAACACACTTCCAACGCCTGTACCTCTTCCCTCTTCCTGGATTCACTCAGATGTTCTTAAAACTCACAGCTTGTGCACACAAACACACTTCCAGCCCCTGTGCCTCTTCCTGGATTCACTCAGACATTTTTAAAACTCACAGCCTCTGCACAGGGACACACTTCCAGCCCCTCTTGGTATTCCCTCTTCCTGGATTCACTCAGACATTTTTAAAACTGACAGCCTGTGCACAGACAAACACTTCCAGCCCCTATTGCTATTCCCTCTTCCTGTATTCACTCAGACATTTTTAAAACTAAAAGCCTCTGCACAGGCACACACTTCCAGACCCTCTGCCTCTTCCCTCTTCCTGGATTCACTCAGACATTTTTAAAACTGACAGCCTGTGCACACACAAACACTTCCAGCCCTTGTTCCTCTTCCCTCTTCCTGGATTCACTCAGACGTTTTTAAACCTCAAAGCCTGTGCACAGGCACATACTTCCAGCCCCTCTTGGTATTCACTCTTCCTGGATTCACTCAGACATTTTTTAAACTAAAAGCTTGTGCACAAAAACACACTTCCAGCCCCTCTGCCTCTTCCCTCTTCCTGGATTCACTCAGACGTTTTTAAAACTCACAGCCTGTGGACACAGAGACACTTCTAGCCCCTCTGCCTCTTCCCGCTTCTTGGATTCACTCAGATGTTTTAAAACACGCAGCCTGTGCACACACAGACACTTCTAGACCCTCTGCCTCTTCCCTCTTCCTGAATTCACTCAGAGGTTTTTAAACGTCAAAGCCTCTGCACAGGTACACTTCCAGACCCTCTGCCCCTTCCCTTTTCCTGGATTCACTCAGAGGTTTTTAAAACTAACAGCTTGTGCACGCACACACACACTTCCAGCCCCTGTGCCTCTTCCCACTTCCTGGATTCTCTCAGACGTTTTTAAAACTCAGAGACTGTGCACAGGCACACTTATAGCCCCTCTGCCTCTTCCCGCTTCCTGGATTCACTCAGATGTTTTAAAACTCAAAGCCTCTGCACAGGGACACAGTTACAATCCTATGCCTCTTCCCTCTTCCTGGATTCACTCAGACGTTTTTAAAACTCAAAGCCTCTGCACAGGGACACTTATAGCCCCTCTGCCTCTTCCCGCTTCCTGGATTCACTCAGATGTTTTAAAACTCAAAGCCTCTGCACAGGGACACAGTTACAACCCTCTGCCTCTTCGCTCTTCCTGGATTCACTCAGATGTTCTTAAAACTCTCAGCTTGTGCACAGGGACACACTTCCAGCCCCTGTGCCTCTTCCGTCTTCCTGGATTCACTCAGACGTTAAAACTCACAGTCTGTGCACACATAGACACTTCTCGCCCCTCTGCCTCTTCCCGCTTCCTGGATTCACTCAGATGTTTTAAAACACACAGCCTGTGCACAGGCACACACTTCCAGCGCCTGTACCTCTTCCCTCTTCCTGGATTTACTCAGACATTTTTAAAACCGACAGCCTGTGCACCCACAAACACTTCCAGCCCTTATTGCTATTCCCTCTTCCTGTATTCACTCAGACATTTTTAAAACTAAAAGCCTCTGCACAGGCACACACTTACAACCCTATGCCTCTTCCCTCTTCCTGGATTCTCTCAGAGGTTTTTAAAACTCAAAGCCTCTGCACAGGGACACACTTAAAATCCTATGCCTCTTCCCTCTTCCTGGATTCACTCAGAGATTTTTAAAACTCACAGCCTGTACACAGGAACACACTTCCAACGCCTGTACCTCTTCCCTCTTCCTGGATTCACTCAGATGTTCTTAAAACTCACAGCTTGTGCACACAAACACACTTCCAGCCCCTGTGCCTCTTCCTGGATTCACTCAGACATTTTTAAAACTCACAGCGTCTGCACAGGGACACACTTCCAGACCCCCTGCCTCTTCCCTCTTCCTGGATTCACTCAGACATTTTTAAAACTAAAAGCCTCTGCACAGGCACACACTTACTGCCCTATGCCTCTTCCCTCTTCCTGGATTCACTCAGAGGTTTTTAAAACTCAGAGTCTGTGCACACACAGACACTTCCAGCCCCTCTGTCTCTTCCCTCTTCCTGGATTCACTCAGAGGTTCTTAAAACTAACAGCCTGTGCACGCGCCCACACACTTCCAGCCCCTGTGCCGCTTCCCTCTTCCTGGATTCACTGAGACGTTTTTAAAACTCACAGTCTCTGCACAGGGACACACTTCCAGACCCCCTGTCTCTTCCCTCTTCCTGGATTCACTCAGAGGTTCTTAAAACTAACAGCCTGTGCACGCGCCCACACACTTCCAGCCCCTGTGCCGCTTCCCTCTTCCTGGATTCACTGAGACGTTTTTAAAACTCACAGTCTCTGCACAGGGACACACTTCCAGACCCCCTGTCTCTTCCCTCTTCCTGGATTCACTCAGAGGTTTTTAAAACTAACAGCCTGTGCACGCGCACACACAGTTCCAGCCCCTGTGCCACTTCCCTCTTCCTGGATTCACTGAGACGTTTTTAAAACTCACAGCCTCTGCACAGGGACACACTTCTAGCCCCTCTGCCTCTTCCCGCTTCTTGGATTCACTCAGATGTTTTAAAACACGCAGCCTGTGCACACACAGACACTTCTAGACCCTCTGCCTCTTCCCTCTTCCTGAATTCACTCAGAGGTTTTTAAACGTCAAAGCCTCTGCACAGGTACACTTCCAGACCCTCTGCCCCTTCCCTTTTCCTGGATTCACTCAGAGGTTTTTAAAACTAACAGCTTGTGCACGCACACACACACTTCCAGCCCCTGTGCCTCTTCCCACTTCCTGGATTCTCTCAGACGTTTTTAAAACTCAGAGACTGTGCACAGGCACACTTATAGCCCCTCTGCCTCTTCCCGCTTCCTGGATTCACTCAGATGTTTTAAAACTCAAAGCCTCTGCACAGGGACACAGTTACAATCCTATGCCTCTTCCTTCTTCCTGGATTCACTCAGACGTTTTTAAAACTCAAAGCCTCTGCACAGGGACACTTATAGCCCCTCTGCCTCTTCCCGCTTCCTGGATTCACTCAGATGTTTTAAAACTCAAAGCCTCTGCACAGGGACACAGTTACAACCCTCTGCCTCTTCGCTCTTCCTGGATTCACTCAGATGTTCTTAAAACTCTCAGCTTGTGCACAGGGACACACTTCCAGCCCCTGTGCCTCTTCCGTCTTCCTGGATTCACTCAGACGTTAAAACTCACAGTCTGTGCACACATAGACACTTCTCGCCCCTCTGCCTCTTCCCGCTTCCTGGATTCACTCAGATGTTTTAAAACACACAGCCTGTGCACAGGCACACACTTCCAGCGCCTGTACCTCTTCCCTCTTCCTGGATTTACTCAGACATTTTTAAAACCGACAGCCTGTGCACCCACAAACACTTCCAGCCCTTATTGCTATTCCCTCTTCCTGTATTCACTCAGACATTTTTAAAACTAAAAGCCTCTGCACAGGCACACACTTACAACCCTATGCCTCTTCCCTCTTCCTGGATTCTCTCAGAGGTTTTTAAAACTCAAAGCCTCTGCACAGGGACACACTTAAAATCCTATGCCTCTTCCCTCTTCCTGGATTCACTCAGAGATTTTTAAAACTCACAGCCTGTACACAGGAAAACACTTCCAACGCCTGTACCTCTTCCCTCTTCCTGGATTCACTCAGATGTTCTTAAAACTCACAGCTTGTGCACACAAACACACTTCCAGCCCCTGTGCCTCTTCCTGGATTCACTCAGACATTTTTAAAACTCACAGCGTCTGCACAGGGACACACTTCCAGACCCCCTGCCTCTTCCCTCTTCCTGGATTCACTCAGACATTTTTAAAACTAAAAGCCTCTGCACAGGCACACACTTACTGCCCTATGCCTCTTCCCTCTTCCTGGATTCACTCAGAGGTTTTTAAAACTCAGAGTCTGTGCACACACAGACACTTCCAGCCCCTCTGTCTCTTCCCTCTTCCTGGATTCACTCAGAGGTTCTTAAAACTAACAGCCTGTGCACGCGCCCACACACTTCCAGCCCCTGTGCCGCTTCCCTCTTCCTGGATTCACTGAGACGTTTTTAAAACTCACAGTCTCTGCACAGGGACACACTTCCAGACCCCCTGTCTCTTCCCTCTTCCTGGATTCACTCAGAGGTTTTTAAAACTAACAGCCTGTGCACGCGCACACACAGTTCCAGCCCCTGTGCCACTTCCCTCTTCCTGGATTCAATGAGACGTTTTTAAAACTCACAGCCTCTGCACAGGGACACACTTCCAGACCCCCTGCCTCTTCCCTCTTCCTGGATTCACTCAGAGGTTTTTAAAACACACAGTCTGTGCACACACAGACACTTCCAGCCCCTCTGCCTCCTCCCTCTTCCTGGATTCACTCAGAGGTTTTTAAAACTCAAAGCCTCTGCACAGGGACACACTTAAAACCCTATGCCTCTTCCCTCTTCCTGGATTCACTCAGAGGTTTTTAAAACTCAAAGCCTCTACACAGGGACACACTTCCAGACCCTCTGCCTCTTCCCTCTTCCTGGATTCACTCAGACATTTTTAAAACTCACAGCCTGTGCACACACAAACACTTCCAGCCCTTATTGCTATTCCCTCTTCCTGTATTGACTCAGACATTTTTAAAACTAAAAGCCTCTTCACAGTCACACATTTACAACCCTATGCCTCTTCCCTCTTCCTGGATTAACTCAGAGGTTTTTAAAACTCACAGCCTGTGCACACACAAACACTTCCAGCCCTTGTTCCTCTTCCCTCTTCCTGGATTCACTCAGACGTTTTTAAAACTCACAGCCTGTGCACAGGCACACAGTTCCAGCCCCTATGCCTCTTCCAGCTTCCTGGATTCACTCAGAGGTTTTTAAAACTCAGAGTCTGTGCACAGGGACATACTTCCAGCCCCTCTGCCTCTTCCCTCTTCCTGGATTCACTCAGAGGTTTTTAAAACTCACAGCCTGTGCACACACAAACACTTCCAGCCCTTGTTCCTCTTCCCTCTTCCTGGATTCACTCAAACGTTTTTAAAACTCACAGCCTGTGTACAGGGACACACTTCCAGCGCCTGTACCTCTTCCCTCTTCCCGGATTCACTCAGATGTTCTTAAAACTCACAGCTTGTGCACAGAAACACACTTCCAGCCCCTGTGCCTCTACCTGGATTCACTCAGACGCTTTTAAAACTCAACGCCTGTGCACACAGAGACACTTCTAGCCCCTCTGCCTCTTCCCGCTTCCTGGATTCACTCAGATGTTTTAAAACTCAAAGCCTCTGCACAGGGTCACACTTACAACACTCTGCCTCTTCCCTCTTCCTGGATTCACTCAGACATTTTTAAAACTGACAGCCTGTGCACACACAAACACTTCCAGCCCCTATTGCTATTCCCTCTTCCTGTATTAACTCAGACATTTTTAAAACTAAAAGCCTCTGCACAGGCACACACTTACTACCCTATGCCTCTTCCCTCTTCCTGGATTCACTCAGAGGTTTTTAAAACTCAGAGTCTGTGCACACACAGACACTTCCAGCCCCTCTGCCTCTTCCCTCTTCCTGGATTCACTCAGAGGTTCTTAAAACTAACAGCCTGTGCACGCGCACACACACTTCCAGCCCCTGTGCCACTTCCCTCTTCCTGGATTCACTGAGACGTTTTTAAAACTCACAGCCTCTGCACAGGGACACACTTCCAGACCCCCTGCCTCTTCCCTCTTCCTGGATTCACTCAGACATTTTAAAAACTGACAGCCTCTTCACAGGGACACACTTACAACCCTCTGCCTCTTCCCTCTTCCTGGATTCACTCAGAGGTTTTTAAAACTCACAGTCTGTGAACACACAGACACTTCCAGCCCCTCTGCCTCCTCCCTCTTCCTGGATTCACTCAGAGGTTTTTAAAACTCAAAGCCTCTGCACAGGGACACACTTCCAGACCCTCTGCCTCTTCCCTCTTCCTGGATTCACTCAGACATTTTTAAAACTCACAGCCTGTGCACACACAAACACTTCCAGCCCCTATTGCTATTCCCTCTTCCTGTATTGACTCAGACATTTTTAAAACTAAAAGCCTCTGCACAGGCACACACTTCCAGCGCCTGTGCCTCTTCCCTCTTCCTGGATTCACTCAGACGTTTTTAAAACTCATAGTCTGTGCACACACAGACACTTCTAGCCCCTCTGCCTCTTCCCGCTTCCTGGATTCACTCAGATGTTTTAAAACTCAAAGCCTCTGCACAGGGACACACTTACAACCCTCTGCCTCTTCCCTCTTCCTGGATTCACTCAGAGGTTTTTAAAACTCACAGTCTGTGCACACACAGACACTTCCAGCCCCTCTGTCTCTTCCCTCTTCCTGGATTCACTCAGATGTTCTTAAAACTCAGAGTCTGTGCACACACAGACACTTCCAGCCCCTCTGCCTCCTCCCTCTTCCTGGATTCACTCAGAGGTTTTTAAAACTCACAGCCTGTGCACACACAAACACTTCCAGCCGGAGGAGGAGTCACGCGTCGCTGCGTTACCACGGATCTTCTTGTCACTCCAGATGATCCGTTGAATCCCAATCGTTTGGACGGTCCACTGGACCCAAGCTGTCCTGTAGAGACAGTGGGAGGTAAGGGGAAATCCCGGGGGACCCAGAGACACTCACAAAGTCTCTGGAAACCCTGGGGAAACCCCTTTTTGCCAGGGATCAAGAGCCAGCCCCTAGGCTGCCGAATCGGCTGACGGCTCCGCAAAGCAAGAGCAGGAGAGAGAGAAGCATGCCGTGTTTTGGTGAGACTATTTGAAAAAAAAAAATTTTTTTCATTTAAATTATGCAGAGGACACCCTTAAATTGGAGACCAAAGGAAAATAGAAAACAACCGGAGACTTAGCGGCGGGTTTGAATAGAGTTAATTGAAACCATTTGGGCTTTTTTTTTCTTCCCTTTTTATCTATCGGAAGCCAGACCGGACTTTCATTACAGCTGTTACAATTGTAGTTGAAGCTTTCTCCTTATTTTTAACTTCCCTTTCTTTTTCTTTTTTTTAAAAAGACCTCATTAGAGCCTTTTTTCTTTTACTTTATTCCTTTTAATGCCTAAAAGACTTTTTTTCTCTTTTTACCGAGTTTAACTTTTCCTTTTACTAAAGGAAGCGCTTTAAGGGGCAAGGGACTGGATACATTCTAGCACTGCCATCTAGCGGACTTTGAAACATTGTTGCTCATTCCTACTGCTGGGACTATTTTGAGAAAACACCATTCATCCAAGGTGAAGACCTGATAAGAAGCAAAGAAACACAGCTGTTTATTGCAGGCTGTTTCTTGTGGAGCTTTAAGGTCTGGAAACTTATCTTATCTTGGATTACTTATAAGAGAAAACTGGAGTGACTTTGGAAATTACATTGAGTGTTTATACTATTCTGCTGGGGAAGTGATGATTTTTTTCTTTTCCTGGTTGGTGCATGTGCTGTTTGTCTCTTTTTTTCCTGAAGTCCTGAAGCCTGGAAGCGCTGAATAATTTTTTCTTTTCTCATTTTTTTTCCCCTGGTCCTTAAATTTTTTCTTTTTGCCTCTTCTTTTTTTTTGAAATAATAGAGACACAATTTTTTCTTTCTCTCCTCCCACTCCCTTCATCTACCCTCATCCTTCTTATACGGATTGCCTTTTTTTCTCTTTCTCTCTCTTTCTCTTTTTGCCCCTCTCCTTCTACTTCTCTTTTATATTCTCCATTATATTTCCCATATCCTGTGCTCTCTACTTAAATCTTGATTTCTCCCCTTACTACTTTTATCTAACTACCATATACTCCTTTTCCCTTTTTCCTCCTCCCCTTTTCTTTTCTTCTCCCTATCTTCTCCTTCTCCTAGTGTTAATTGCAATTGGACTGAACTACAAAACGAAGAAGAAGAAGAAGAAGAGAGAATAAAATAGCAAGATGAGTAGAAAGCCAACACCAGTGGGCTCTACAACAACAACCCCTGCCTCCTCACCGGCAGGAGGACAAAGATCAATACAATCTATGATTCAACAGGAAAAAGAGAAGACTATATCTCTAGAGTCAATTATGCAATCAATACAGAAACTACAAACAAGCACCGATGAAAAATTGGATACACTGATAAAGAAAACGGGCAATATGGAAATGAAGATGGAGAACATAGAAAAAAAAACAGATGAAGCAGAGAGAAATATAAAAGATATACAACAGTGGGTCAAAAAACAAGAAGATGTTATGCAAAAAATTGCTGAAAGAGAGAAGCAGAGAGAGAAGAGGGATGAAGAATTTGATTCCAGATTGAGTGAAGTGGAAACAGAAAGCAGTGCAATAATCGGATTGGAGATGGAGCGTTCCGAATATTTTCTGAGGTTTCAAAATATAGTAGAAGAAAAGGTTGAAAATCTGCCACAAATAATATCTGAAATTCTCATAGAAATATTAGGGATACCTGAGGAGAAGATAATGGACGGGATAGATGAGACATTTCGAGTTGATACAAGATATGCAACGAGGAACTCCCTCCCAAGGGAGGTCCATGTAAGATTTACGAAAAAAGCATTAAAACTTCAAATCCTGCAAAACACAAGAGATAAAAAACTGGAATACAAAGGCAAAGAGATTGCAATTCTAAAGCAAATACCAAGAAGGGTGCGAGAGAAGAGAAGAAAATACCAATTTTTGACCACAGTTCTACTTAAAATAGGAGTTAACTATAGATGGTTGATTCCGGAAGGCCTCATGTTTGTATGGAAAGGACAGAGATACAGAATTGATACAATTGAGAAGGCAGAAGCTTTCTACACAGAACATTTGAGAGGAAAGGCAGAGAAGCCTGGAAACGAAGAGCTACCGGTGCAACTGCTGGATCTACCTATAATCGAAATTGAGAGGACATAGGGTGCTGTAGGTGGAATTGACATTGAAGAAGGGGCTGTTGGGGGTGTAGAGATCAGAGCACAACGGGAACCAAGATCAACTAGAGCTATAAAAACTATATATAAAACATATTGATGGAAGGAATAAAATTACTCTCAATTAATATAAATGGACTTAATTCGCCATATAAAAGAAGGAAAATATTTCATAAATTAGGAAAATTAAAATTAGACATAATTTGCCTAAAAGAAGTACATATCCAGCAAAGAAACAGTCATCTATTAGTACAACCAAAGCTGGGGGAAAATTTTACTTCGTTAGCGGATTGTAAACAAAGAGGTGTGACTTTTTACATTAAAGATAAAATCCCTGTGAAACAAATCTATACAGACGAAGATGGAAGAATTTTAATGGTGGAAATAATGGACAATGCTAGGAAAATACTGCTAATTGGAATTTACGCACCTAATGAAAAACAAGATGACTTTTATTAAAAAATCCACAAGAAAATTTCTGATCTAGACTATGTTGATATTTGCATGATGGGAGACTTCAATGGTATTGTAGACCAGAACTTGGACTTTAAAACCCACAAAACAACAAAACTAAATAGAAAAACACTCCCAAAGTCCTTCTTCAGGATGATGGATGAAATAAACCTAAAAGACGTTTGGAGAGAAAGGAACCCCACTAAAAAGCAATACACCTTCTACTCAAATAGACACTCATCGCTCTCTAGAATTGACATGATTTGGGCCTCAACGAATATATCCAACAGTGCACTAGACGTGGAGATTGAGTCAAACACCTTGGCGGACCACAATCCAACGACAATAGGTTGGAGACAACAAAGAATAAGATCTAGATGGACACTAAACAATAGGATATTGAAAGAGAAAGAATTTGTAAAGAAAATGGAAAAAGAATTGAATTTCTTCTTTAAAGAAAACAAAAAAGAAGACATGTCCTTACAGAATCTCTGGGATACAATGAAGGCCTTTTCTAGAGGTTTGATAATAGACTATGCAAGAAAGAGAAATTTAAAGAAAAGACAAGTGTATAAGGATTTAGAAAAAGATTACAGCACATTGGAAAAAGAACTACAGAAATTTCCACAAAAGAAAGAGATTAAAATAAAGATGGACACAATAAAACACTAACTGGACCTACTGGAAAAGGAGGACTTGGCTCAAAAAATCAGAGGCGCTAAACAGAACTATTTTGAAAATGCAAATAAACCAGGCAGATGGCTGGCATATAAACTGAGAAAAGAAAGAGAGACCAAGAAAATATTACAACTAAGAGATGAACAAGGACAATTGCACTATGGAAATATGGAAAAAAAGAAAATTATACAAGATTACTATGCCAAGTTGTATGAACAAGAGAACATAAAAGAGGAAGAAGTGAAACAATATCTACAAAATGCCAAACTCCCCCAAATACCAAATGATACTAGAACTATACTTGAAGATAAAATAACAATGATGGAACTAACCGAGGCCCTTAAAAGACAAAATAATGGGAAGGCCCCGGGACCGGATGGCCTCCCTGTGGAATTCTATAGAACACTAGAAAAATCTTTGGCCGTTCCATTACTAGAAGTCATGAATGAAGTAATGATTGAAAGCAAAATACCTAATTCATGGTTGGAGGCATATATTACATTGCTACCCAAAGAGGAGGCAGACCATACGCAAATTAAGAACTATAGACCTATTTCCTTGTTGAATTCAGATTATAAGCTATTTGCCTCCATACTGGCGGAGAGACTGAAAAAATACTTAAATGGGTTCATTCACTCGGACCAAAATGGCTTTTTACCAAAGAGGCAAATTGGAGACAACATAAGGACAATTCTGTATAACTTGGAATATTATCAGGTCCACTCTGGGAAGCAAATAGCCTTGATGTTTTTGGATGCGCAGAAAGCCTTCGATAATGTGAACTGGATGTTTATGATACAACAAATGGAACAGATGAACTTTGGTAAGAACTTTATTCAAGCTATGCAAACGATTTACCACAAGCAAACAGCCAAGATAATGATAAATGGAGAACTGACAGCTCCAATCGAAATTAAAAGAGGTACGAGACAATGCTGTCCACTATCACCATTGCTTTTTGTTTTAACATTAGAAGTACTAAATAGAAAGATTAGAGAAGAGGAAGAAATAAAGGGAATGACCATTAAAAAGGAAGAATACAAGCTGCAAGCATTTGCTGACGATCTAGTCTTCATTCTTGAGGAGCCATTTCAATCTGCACCTAAATTGATAGGAGAAATTGAGGCGTACGGGGAAGTTGCAGGTTTGAAAATAAATAAAGACAAAACAAAGATCTTGACAAAAAATATACCCCGAAAACAAAAAGAAGAATTGGCGGAAATTTTGGAAATGCAAATTACAAATAAAGTTAAATATTTGGGGATTCATCTAACAGCCAAATGCAGCACTCTTAAAGAAGATAATTATTTTAAATTGAAGCAACAAATTGCAATAGATTTGGCGAAATGGGAGAATCTTCAATTATCAATGATTGGTAGAATCGCAACAATCAAAATGAATATCCTACCTAGACTGTTATATTTGTTCCAGACTATTCCAATTAAGTTGGGGAAAGGCTATTTTGAAGAATTAAATAAAATGGTGTTGAAATTCATATGGCAAGGGAAAAAGCAAGAATAAAACGTAAATTGTTACAAGATGCCAAATCATGGGGAGGGTGGGGCCTACCGGATTGGGAGTTATACTACCAAGCAGCTAGTTTGATGTAGATCAAGGAATGGATAATGCTAAGAAATGCTAGGCTTTTGAATCTAGAGGGTCATGACCTGCTGTTGGGGTGGCATGCATACTTATGGTATAAAGGAACTAAAAAGCATGGTTATTTCAGAGACCATTTTATAAGAGAGGCCCTGTTATCAAATTGGGAGAAGGTTAAGAGGTTGCACTACTTGAAAATTCCAGTCTGGATATCAACTATTGAAGCCTTTTCATATCCAATAGTATTTAAAAGGGAAGAAACAGTTAGATATGCTGAATTATAGGTATATGTTTTATAGGTGGCACTTATCCCCATCGAGAATAGCAAGAATGTCGAAGAATAAGTCTGAAAAATGCTGGAAATGTCAACATACGCCGGGCATATTCTACCACATGTGGTGGACCTGTCCTGAAGCTAAAAGATACTGGACTAAAATACACATGTGGTTGGAGAAAATGATACATAAACATATAGACTTGAAACCAGAACTTTTTCTATTGGGAATAATACCAGAAATATACAATAAAGACTTGAAATATTTGATCATAAATGTGTTAACAGCTGCTAGAATTGTATTTGCTAAACATTGGAAAAATGAGAAAGTACCAACAGAGGAAGAAATTGTTCGGAAGATAATGGACTGTGCTGAAATGAGTAAACTTACATTTGAAATTAGAGAACTAGAGGATGAGCAATTCTATAAAGTATGGGATTTGTTTTATCAATGGCTGGATAAGAAAACCTGGAAATGATTCTTTTTTTCCCTATATTTTATCTTATATGTAATAATAATATAAAGCTATATTTAATGTTGGAAAAAAATATTTTTTCTTTTTTCTCTTTTTATATGTGTTAAGCCTTAACTATGAAACAGACTATCTACTTATACGATATAAGAATAATAAGGTATTCAATATATAAGAGTGAGTTGGTTTAAATTGTTAGGTATGATTGTAGTTGGTAACTATCTTATAATATAAAATGGAATAATGATGATGTAATGAATAATGGATATAAATATAGACTGAAATATTTAATGACTACATGGATTGACAAATAATAATGGAAAATTATATTTGAAGTTGTGGATGATTGGAAATTCTATGGCTAATGGAAAGTAGAAATGTCTTATATGAAGTAATGAGTTGTTGTTTTTCTTTGACTTAATGCTTATTCTTATCTTTTAGAGAATGGTGATATAATTTTATAAAGACTTATTGTTACCTAGTAGATAATTATGGATGTAAAGAAACAAGGGTTGTCATAAAAGAAAGAATACTAATGGTAATTTGAACAGACAATGCTCAATGAAATATTTAACTATGTTTAATGGATAATTAGTGACCTTATCCTTAATTGTAAAAACCACTGCACAAAAACTTGTAACCAAACGACATGCTTGATGAAATTGGGTTTTTTTTTTCTTCCCTGCTCTTGTTCTGTATGTGTTGTCTTGTCCTTTTTTAAAGAAAAATAAAAAAAAAAATTAAAAAAACAAACAAACACTTCCAGCCCTTGTTCCTCTTCCCTCTTCCTGCATTCACTCAGACGTTTTTAAAACTCACAGCCTGTGCACAGGCACACACTTCCAGCGCCTGTACCTCTTTCCTCTTCCTGGATTCACTCAGATGTTCTAAAAACTCAAAGCTTGTGCACACAAACAAACTTCCAGGCCCTGTGCCTCTTCCCTCTTCCTGGATTCACTCAAGACATTTTTAAAACTCAACGCCAGTGCACACAGAGACACTTCTAGCCCCTCTGCCTCTTCCCGCTTCCTGGATTCACTCAGATGTTTTAAAACTCAAAGCCTCTGCACAGGGACACACTTACAACCCTCTGCCTCTTCCCTCTTCCTGGATTCACTCAGAGGTTTTTAAAACTCACAGTCTGTGCACACACAGTCACTTCCAGCCCCTCTGCCAACTCCCTCTTCCTGGATTCACTCAGAGGTTTTTAAAACTCAAAGCCTCTGCACAGGGACACACTTACAACCCTATACCTCTTCCCTCTTCCTGGATTCACTCAGAGGTTTTTAAAACTCAAAGCCTGTGCACACAGAGACACTTCTCGCCCCTCTGCCTCTTCCCGCTTCCTGGATTCACTCAGATATTTTAAAACGCACAGCCTGTGCACACACAAACACACTTCCAGACCCTCTGCCTCTTCCCTCTTCCTGGATTCACTCAGAGGTTTTTAAAACTCAAAGCCTCTGCACAGGGACACATGTAAAACCCTATGCCTCTTCCCTCTTCCTGGATTAACTCAGATGTTTTAAAACTCACAGCCTGTGCACACACACACTTCCAGCCCGTGTGCCTCTTTCCTCTTCCTGGATTCACTCAGAGGTTTTTAAAACTCAAAGCCTCTGCACAGGGACACACGTAAAACCCTATGCCTCTTCCCTCTTCCTGGATTAACTCAGATGTTTTTAAAACTCACAGCCTGTGCACACACACACTTCCAGCCCGTGTGCCTCTTTCCTCTTCCTGGATTCACTCAGAGGTTAATAAAACTCACAGTCTGTGCACACACAGACACTTCCAGCCCCTCTGCCTCCTCCCTCTTCCTGGATTCACTCAGACTTTATTAAACCTCAAAGCCTGTGCACAGGCACACAATTCCAACCCCTATTGCTATTCTCCCTTCCTGTATTCACTCAGACATTTTTAAAACTAAAAGCCTCTACACAAGGACACATTTACAACCCTATGCCTCTTCCCTCTTCCTGGATTCACTCAGACGTTTTTAAAACTCAAAGCCTGTGCACACAGAGACACTTCTCGCCCCTCTGCCTCTTCCCGCTTCCTGGATTCACTCAGACATTTTTAAAACTAAAAGCCTCTCCACAGGGACACACGTAAAACCCTATGCCTCTTCCCTCTTCCTGGATTCACTCAGATGTTTTTAAAACTCAAAGCCTCTGCACAGGGACACACTTCCAGCCCCTATTGCTATTCCCTCTTCCTGTATTCACTCAGATGTTTTAAAACTCAAAGCCTCTGCACAGGGACACACGTAAAACCCTATGCCTCTTCCCGCTTCCTGGATTCACTCAGATGTTTTAAAACTCAAAGCCTCTGCACAGGGACACACGTAAAACCCTATGCCTCTTCCCACTTCCTGGATTCACTCAGATGTTTTAAAACACACAGCCTGTGCACACACATACACACTTCCAGACCCTCTGCCTCTTCCCTCTTCCTGGATTCACTCAGAGGTTTTTAAAACTCAAAGCCTCTGCACAGGGACACACGTAAAACCCTATGCCTCTTCCCTCTTCCTGGATTAACTCAGATGTTTTTAAAACTCACAGCCTGTGCACACACACACTTCCAGCCCCTATTGCTATTCCCTCTTCCTGTATTCACTCAGACATTTTTAAAACTAAAAGCCTCTACCCAAGCACACATTTACAACCCTATGCCTCTTCCCTCTTCCTGGATTCACTCAGATGTTTTTAAAACTAACAGCCTTTGCACGCGCACACACACTTCCAGCCCCTGCGCCTCTTCCCTCTTCCTGGATTCACTGAGACGTTTTTAAAACTCACAGTCTGTGCACACACAGACACTTCCAGCCCCTATTGCTATTCCCTCTTCCTGTATTAACTCAGACATTTTTAGAACTAAAAGCCTCTTGACAGGCACACTGTCAGGCCTGTAGTTATGTTCTTTTTAGGATCTTTGGCCTGCCACACTTTCTTATAATTTTCTATGCTGTTTCAATAGTGTAGTAGTTGGGAGGGGGGAATAGACAGGAGTAGGATTGTAGAATGGATTGTTTGACATTCTTTTGTAGAAGCCAAGGTCATCTTTTGTCTCCGCATCTCGACACCTGGCCGGAAGAAGATGGGTGTACATGCCAGCGTGGAAGAATATGATTGGAACATGTGATGGATTTGTGGGTGTGGGGATAAATCATGAACTTTCAACTGGGTGAACTTACAGGATGTAATTCAGAGTTGGAATTTCCATAGCCGTGCTAACATGCCTGCGGAATAAATTGCACCTTTAAGGATGTTTTGCCTTGGACAATGATTTATTTCTGCATGGTATTTAGAACCCTAACATTATTCCAACTCTCCCCTTTAAAATAATTCACTAGCACCCTCCCCCTCTCAAGGGGGAAGGGCTGGTGATGGAAGATCTGGTGATGGGGTCTCGGCATTCCCAACGCTGACCGGGACAGCGTAAATGTCAGCGAAGAAATAATGAGAAGCTTTTGGTGATAAGAAGCTGTGTGCGGAACTTCAAAGGCAATGGAATGTTGTTTCCAGTTTAATTGCATCAGGAGGAATGCAGGAGGAGAGACGACAAGACGAAGGAAAATCTCAGACGTGCTTCGTCAGCAAATTGTGAGTGCACGCTTCCCCTCCTTCCCCCCCCCAGCTTAGAAGCAAGATTGGGAGAAAAAAAAAACCCTTAGAACGGAGGTTTGGGCTCCTTCCAGACGGCAATAAATAAAATGGATTATCACCATGCAACTAGCTGGGAGAAAGATTCCCTTTCAAAATGGGAATTTCAAAGGAGACAGGAAGAAGGGATTTTGCCAGCATCTGTCACTTGCAAGCCACCACAAATGGGGCTGCAACCAGTAAATGAAGCAACACTAGATTGGGCTTTCCTCCCAGGATTTGGATGGAAGAGATGCTACTTGCTACCTCCTTTGCCATCAGCATGGGGAAATGCTCCAAGCCAGCAGAGGGCACCTACTTGGCCCATAACTCATCCAAGCCAGCAAAGGGCACCTACTTGGCCCATAACTCCTCCAAGCCAGCAGGAGGGTCCTTGGCATGTAAAACCCCCTAGCCAGCCATCATTGGTTGAGCTGCAACCTGTGAAGCAGGCAACCCCGGGATGGGTCTTAACCCCAGGTCATGGATGGGAGGGATGCCAGTGGGCACCTGCCCTCCCTCAGCAGATGGCACCATGGCAGAAAGCTGGGCAGTGGCCAACCGAGGGATTGACCTCCCCACCGGTTCCAGTCTCCCCTGCAAGGCCCAAAAAGGTTCTTACCAGACCTTCCTACAGAGAAGAAATCTCCATGGAAGAAGGGATTACCAAACAGAGGCCTGCATTGTGGATGGCGGGAAAATGTGCGCCTGCAAGGCCCCAAGTGGTTCTTACCCCCCTTCCTACAGAGTAGCAATCACCAACATGGAAGAAGGGATTACCAAAGAGAGGCCTGCAAGATGGGACGCGGGACACGGTGCATCTGCAATGCCCAAAAAGGTTCTTACTCCACCTTCCTACAGAGAAGCAATCTCCACCATGGAAGAAGGGTTTACCAAAGGGGCAGCTGCAACTTGGAGAGCAAAGCAGTGTGATGAACCGGTTCCTAAGTTTAGAGATGTAACTAGGCTCCATTCCTCGTGGGGGCCAATTAAATGCCACCATTGTTGTCAACCTGGGCACAGAGCGTCAGAGTGCTTGGCTCCAGCCCCAATGCCACAAACGTGCGCACCAACCACCACGGCAGTAAAGAGAGGGTCCCAGATGCCACCACAGAAGAGTCATCTGGGCCAACAACCTCTGGAAGAGGATCCCCAACTTAAGGTGAGGAAGTGTCCTACCAAGGGGGAGGCCTCGGAAGAGGAAAAGGGCAAACAATCTCCGGAGGAGGATCCCCAACTTAATGTGACAAAGAGTCCAACTAAGGGGGAGGCCTCGGAGGGGGAAAAGCCTAAACGACCTCTGGAAGAGGATCCCCAACTTATGGTGACGAAGAGTCCTACTAAGGGGGAGGCCTCGGAGGAGGGAATTGCCGAAGAACAAATGTGTGTACCAGTCGCCATGGTGGTAAAGAGAGGGCCCCAGATGCCAGAACAGAAAAGTCATCTGGGCAAACGACCTCTGGAAGAGGATCCCCAGCTTAAGGTGACAAAGAGTCCTACCAAGGGGGAGGCCTCGGAGGAGGGAATTGCCGAAGAACAAACGTGTGTACCAATTGCCACGGTGGTTAAGAGAGGGCCCCAGATGCCCGCACAGAAAAGTCATCTGGGCCAACAGCCTCTGGAAGAGGATCTCCAACTTAAAGTGACGAAGTGTCCTACCAAGGGGGAGGCCTCGGAGGAGGAACAAGGCCAGCCGTGGATGATTGAATCCAAGAGCCCAGAACCTACAGCACCTGCAGCAGAGATCCCTAAACGGCCATGGGAAGAGGTCGCAATGGACTTCATCGTGGAACTCCCAGACAGCAGTGGGCATAAAGTAATTTGGACTGTGATTGATTTGTTTTCTAAGCAGGCACACTTCATTGCTTGCTCAGGATTGCCATCCGCAAACGAATTAGCGAAAATGTTTGTGAAACACATTTATCGCCTGCACGGAGTACCCAAGAGGATCAATTCAGACCGCGGAGTCCAGTTCACAGCCAAGTTCTGGAGAGAGGTCCTGAGTTCCATTGGGTCCACACAAGAACTGAGCTCAGAGGTTCATCCCAGCATGAACGGCGCAGCAGAGGGAGCCAATGCGGTGGTGGAACAATACATCAGGTGTTTTGTGGACTATCAGCACGACAACTGGTCGGACTTGCTACCCTTCGCCGAAGTGGCGGACAACGCTGCGGTCCACAGCAGCAGAGGATTAGCGGGTTTCCAGATTACCAGTGGCATGGAAGTTGTTGCCATGCCTGAGTTGCCTAGAGAACCTACTTCTTTCATGTCTTTGAGTGAATGGATGGACATGCTAAAGAAAGGATGGGAGAATACGAAGAAGGCTCTAGCAATTGCGGCAGAAGCCTACCAGAAGCAAGATGATCAACATCACTCACTCCAGAACCCCTACCGTGTGGGGGACAATGTTTTTGTATCTACCAAATACATAAGATTAGAAATGCTTAGCAAGGAATTGGGTCCAAAATTTCTAGGTCCATTCCCAATAGTGAAGATAGTTAACCCAGTTACAGTTCAACTCAGTCTACCCAGAAGTCTAGGGGAAATTGACCCAGAATTTCATTGTAGCTTGTTGAAACCAGTAATTGGGTCTAACAGAAGAGCATCCACCCAAGCTCAATCTCCTCCTTTAGTGATGGAAGGGGAAACCCAATCTGAGGTGGAAAAAATTGTAGATTTCAGGCTGAATAGGGGTTGCTTACAGTACTTAGTGCATTGGAAGGGTTACCCTTGGTATGAAGTTAATTGGGTAAACAGTGGGAACCTAAAAGTGGAGAAGTTAGTAAAGCAATTCAATGGGAAGTTTCCCGAGAAGTCAAGGAGTTCCCCTGGGTGGAGAAGAGGTGGTTAATTTTGTTATATTAACTTTTATGTTATTCTCTTTGCAGGAAACGTTTTTGTTTTGAGGAGAGGCCACCTGTCAGGCCTGTAGTTATGTTCTTTTTAGGATCTTTGGCCTGCCACACTTTCTTATAATTTTCTATGCTGTTACAATAGTGTAGTAGTTGGGAGGGGGGAATAGAAAGGAGTAGGATTGTAGAATGGATTGTTGACATTCTTTTGTAGAAGCCAAGGTCATCTTTTGTCTCCGCATCTCGACACCTGGCCGGAAGAAGATGGGTGTACATGCCAGCGTGGAAGAATATGATTGGAACATGTGATGGATTTGTGGGTGTGGGGATAAATCATGAACTTTCAACTGGGTGAACTTACAGGATGTAATTCAGAGTTGGAATTTCCATAGCCGTGCTAACATGCCTGCAGAATAAATTGCACCTTTAAGGATGTTTTGCCTTGGACAATGATTTATTTCTGCATGGTATTTAGAACCCTAACACACAGACTTACTACCCTATGCCTCTTCCCTCTTCCTGGATTCACTCAGAGGTTTTTAAAACTCACAGTCTGTGCACACACAGATACTTCCAGCCCCTCTGCCTCCTCCCTCTTCCTGGATTCACTCGGACGTTTTTAAACCTCAAAGCCTGTGCACAGGAACATACTTCCAGCCCCTCTGCCTCTTCCCTCCTCCTGGATTCACTCAGAGGTTTTTAAAACTCACAGCCTGTGCACACACAAACACTTCCAGCCCTTGTTCCTCTTCCCTCTTCCTGGATTCACTCAGACCTTTTTAAAACTCACAGCCTGTGCACAGGCACACAGTTGTAGCCCCTATTGCTATTCCCTCTTCCTGTATTCACTCAGACATTTTTAAAACTAAAAGCCTCTACACAAGCACACATTTACAACCCTATGCCTCTTCCCTCTTCCTGGATTCACTCAGACATTTTTAAAACTCAAAGCCTGTGCACACAGAGACACTTCTCGCCCCTCTGCCTCTTCCCGCTTCCTGGATTCACTCAGATGTTTTAAAACACACAGCCTGTGCACACACACACACACTTCCAGACCCTCTGCCTCTTCCCTCTTGCTGGATTTACTCAGAGGTTTTTAAAACTCAAAGCCTCTGCATAGGGACACACGTAAAACTCTATGCCTCTTCCCTCTTCCTGAATTAACTCAGATGTTTTTAAAACTCACAGCCTGTGCACACACACACTTCCAGCCCTATTGCTATTCCCTCTTCCTGTATTCACTCAGAAATTTTTAAAACTAAAAGCCTCTACACAAGCACACATTTACAACCCTATGCCTCTTCCCACTTCCTGGATTAACTCAGAGGTTTTTAAAACTCACGTCTTGTGCACACAAACACACTTCCAGCCCCTGTGCCTCTTCCCTCTTCCTGGATTCACTCAGACGTTTTTAAAACTCACAGCCTGTGCACACAGAGACACTTCTAGGCCCTCTGCCTCTTCCCGTTTCCTGGATTCACTCAGATGTTTTAAAACTCAAAGCCTCTGCACAGGGTCACACTTACAACCCTCTGCCTCTTCCCTCTTCCTGGATTCACTAAGAGGTTTTTAAAACTAACAGCCTTTGCACGCGCACACACACTTCCAGCCCCTGTGCCTCTTCCCTCTTCCTGGATTCACTGAGACGTTTTTAAAACTCACAGTCTGTGCACACACAGACACTTCCAGCCCCTATTGCTATTCCCTCTTCCTGTATTAACTCAGACATTTTTAGAACTAAAAGCCTCTTGACAGGCACACACTTACTACCCTATGCCTCTTCGCTCTTCCTGGATTCACTCAGAGGTTTTTAAAACTCACAGTCTGTGCACACACAGATACTTCCAGCCCCTCTGCCTCCTCCCTCTTCCTGGATTCACTCGGACGTTTTTAAACCTCAAAGCGTGTGCACAGGAACATACTTCCAGCCCCTCTGCCTCTTCCCTCCTCCTGGATTCACTCAGAGGTTTTTAAAACTCACAGCCTGTGCACACAAAAACACTTCCAGCCCTTGTTCCTCTTCCCTCTTCCTGGATTCACTCAGAAGTTTTTAAAACTCACAGCCTGTGCACAGGCACACAGTTCCAGCCCCTATTGCTATTCCCTCTTCCTGTATTCACTCAGACATTTTTAAAACTAAAAGCCTCTACACAAGCACATATTTACAACCCTATGCCTCTTCCCTCTTCCTGGATTCACTCAGAGGTTTTTAAAACTCACAGCCTGTACACAGGTACACACTTCCAGCGCCTGTACCTCTTCCCTCTTCCTGAATTCACTCAGACATTTTTAAAACTGACAGCCTGTGCACACATAAACACTTCCAGCCCCTCTTGCTAGTCCCTCTTCCTGTATTAACTCAGACATTTTTAAAACTAAAAGCCTGTGCACAGGCAAACACTTATAACCCTATGCCTCTTCCCTCTTCCTGGATTCACTCAGATGTTCTTAAAACTCACAGCTTGTGCACAGGGACACACTTCCAGCCCCTGTACCAATTCCTTGTTCCTGGATTAACTCAGATGTTTTTAAAACTCAAAGCCTGTGCACACACACACACTTGCAGCCCCTGTGCCTCTTCCCTCTTCCTGGATTCACTCAGACCTTTTTAAAACTCAAAGCCTGTGCACAAGGACACAGTTCCAGCCCCTATTGCTATTCACTCTTCCTGTATTCACTCAGACATTTTTAAAACTAAAAGCCTCTGCACAGGCACACACTTACAACCCTCTGCCTCTTCCCTCTTCCTGGATTCACTCAGAGGTTTTAAAAACTAACAGCCTGTGCATGCACACACACACTTCCAGCCTCTGTGCCTCTTCCCTCTTCCTGGATTCACTCAGACGTTTTTAAAACTCACAGCCTGTGCACAGGCACAGACTTCCAGACCCTGTGCCTCTTCCCTCTTGCTGGATTCACTCAGAGGTTTTTAAAACTCAAAGCCTCTGCACAGGCACACACTTATAACCCTATGCCTCTTCCCTCTTCCTGTATTCACTCAGATGTTCTTAAAACTCACAACTTGTGCACAGGGACACACTTCCAGCCCCTGTACCACTTCCTTGTTCCTGGATTAACTCAGATGTTTTAAAACACACAGCCTGTGCACATACACACACTTCCAGACCCGCTGCCTATTCCTGCTTTCTGGATTCACTCAGATGTTTTAGAACTCAAAGCCTCTGCACAGGGACACAGTTACAACCCTATGCCTCTTCCCTCTTCCTGGATTCACTCAGAGGTTTTTAAAACTCACAGTCTCTGCACACATAGTCACTTCCAGCCCCTCTGCCTCCTCCCTCTTCCTGGATTCATTCAGAGGTTTTTAAAACTCTAAGCCTCTGCACAGGGACACACGTAAAACCCTATGCCTCTTCCCTCTTCCTGGATTAACTCAGATGTTTTTAAAACTCACAGCCTGTGCACACACACACTTCCAGCCCGTGTGCCTCTTTCCTCTTCCTGGATTCACTCAGAGGTTTTTAAAACTCAAAGCCTCTGCACAGGGACACACGTAAAACCCTATGCCTCTTCCCTCTTCCTGGATTAACTCAGATGTTTTTAAAACTCACAGCCTGTGCACACACACACTTCCAGCCCGTTTGCCTCTTTCCTCTTCCTGGATTCACTCAGAGGTTAATAAAACTCACAGTCTGTGCACACTCAGACACTTCCAGCCCTTCTGCCTCATCCCTCTTCCAGGATTCACTCAGACTTTATTAAACCTCAAAGCCTGTGCACAGGCACACAGTTGTAGCCCCTATTGCTATTCCCTCTTCCTGTATTCACTCAGACATTTTTAAAACTAAAAGCCTCTACACAAGCACACATTTACAACCCTATGCCTCTTCGCTCTTCCTGGATTCACTCAGACGTTTTTAAAACTCAAAGCCTGTGCACACAGAGACACTTCTCACCCCTCTGCCTCTTCCCGCTTCCTGGATTCACTCAGATGTTTTAAAACACACAGCCTGTGCACACACACACACACTTCCAGACCCTCTGCCTCTTCCCTCTTCCTGGATTCATTCAGAGGTTTTTAAAACTCTAAGCCTCTGCACAGGGACACACGTAAAACCCTATGCCTCTTCCCTCTTCCTGGATTAACTCAGATGTTTTTAAAACACACAGCCTGTGCACATAAACACACTTCCAGACCCGCTGCCTCTTCCCGCTTTCTGGATTCACTCAGATGTTTTAAAACTCAAAGCCTCTGCACAGGGACACAGTTACAACCCTATGCCTCTTCCCTCTTCCTGGATTCACTCAGAGGTTTTTAAAACTCACAGTCTGTGCACACATAGTCACTTCCAGCCCCTCTGCCTCCTCCCTCTTCCTGGATTCACTCAGAGGTTTTTAAAACTCAAAGCCTCTGCACAGGGACACACGTAAAACCCCATGCCTCTTCCCTCTTCCTGGATTAACTCAGATGTTTTTAAAACTCACAGCCTGTGCACACACACACTTCCAGCCCGTGTGCCTCTTTCCTCTTCCTGGATTCACTCAGACGTTTTTAAAACTCAAATCCTGTGCACACAGAGACACTTCTAGCCCCTCTGCCTCTTCCCGCTTCCTGGATTCACTCAGATGTTTTAAAACTCAAAGCCTCTGCACAGGGACACACTTACAACCTTATGCCTCTTCCCTCTTCCTGGATTCACTCAGAGGTTTTTAAAACTAACAGCCTTTGCACGCGCACAAACACTTCCAGCCCCTGTGCCTCTTCCCTCTTCCTGGATTCACTGAGACGTTTTTAAAACTCACAGTCTGTGCACACACAGACACTTCCAGCCCCTATTGCTATTCCCTCTTCCTGTATTAACTCAGACATTTTTAGAACTAAAAGCCTCTTGACAGGCACACTGTCAGGCCTGTAGTTATGTTCTTTTTAGGATCTTTGGCCTGCCACACTTTCTTATAATTTTCTATGCTGTTTCAATAGTGTAGTAGTTGGGAGGGGGGAATAGAAAGGAGTAGGATTGTAGAATGGATTGTTGACATTCTTTTGTAGAAGCCAAGGTCATCTTTTGTCTCCGCATCTCGACACCTGGCCGGAAGAAGATGGGTGTACATGCCAGCGTGGAAGAATATGATTGGAACATGTGATGGATTTGTGGGTGTGGGGATAAATCATGAACTTTCAACTGGGTGAACTTACAGGATGTAATTCAGAGTTGGAATTTCCATAGCCGTGCTAACATGCCTGCGGAATAAATTGCACCTTTAAGGATGTTTTGCCTTGGACAATGATTTATTTCTGCATGGCGTTTAGAACCCTAACATTATTCCAACTCTCCCCTTTAAAATAATTCACTAGCACCCTCCCCCTCTCAAGGGGGAAGGGCTGGTGATGGAAGATCTGGTGATGGGGTCTCGGCATTCCCAACGCTGACCGGGACAGCGTAAATGTTAGCGAAGAAATAATGAGAAGCTTTTGGTGATAAGAAGCTGAGTGCGGAACTTCAAAGGCAATGGAATGTTGTTTCCAGTTTAATTGCATCAGGAGGAATGCAGGAGGAGAGACGACAAGACGAAGGAAAATCTCAGACGTGCTTCGTCAGCAAATTGTGAGTGCATGCTTCCCCTCCTTCCCCCCCAGCTTAGAAGCAAGATTGGGGAAAAAAAAAAACCCTTAGAACGGAGGTTTGGGCTCCTTCCAGACGGCAATAAATAAAATGGCTTATCACCATGCAACTAGCTGGGAGAAAGATTCCCTTTCAAAATGGGAATTTCAAAGGAGACAGGAAGAAGGGATTTTGCCAGCATCTGTCACTTGCAAGCCACCACAAATGGGGCTGCAACCAGTAAATGAAGCAACACTAGATTGGGCTTTCCTCCCAGGATTTGGATGGAAGAGATGCTACTTGCTACCTCCTTTGCCATCAGCATGGGGAAATGCTCCAAGCCAGCAGAGGGCACCTACTTGGCCCATAATTCATCCAAGCCAGCAAAGGGCACCTACTTGGCCCATAACTCCTCCAAGCCAGCAGGAGGGTCCTTGGCACGTAAAACCCCCTAGCCAGCCATCATTGGTTGAGCTGCAACCTGTGAAGCAGGCAACCCCGGGATGGGTCTTAAAACCAGGTCATGGATGGGAGGGATGCCAGTGGGCACCTGCCCTCCCTCAGCAGATGGCACCATGGCAGAAAGCTGGGCAGTGGCCAACCGAGGGATTGACCTCCCCACCGGTTCCAGTCTCCCCTGCAAGGCCCAAAAAGGTTCTTACCAGACCTTCCTACAGAGAAGAAATCTCCATGGAAGAAGGGATTACCAAACAGAGGCCTGCATTGTGGATGGCGGGAAAATGTGTGCCTGCAAGGCCCCAAGTGGTTCTTACCCCACCTTCCTACAGAGTAGCAATCACCAACATGGAAGAAGGGATTACCAAAGAGAGGCCTGCAAGATGGGACGTGGGACAAGGTGCATCTGCAATGCCCCAAAAGGTTCTTACTCCACCTTCCTACAGAGAAGCAATCTCCACCATGGAAGAAGGGTTTACCAAGGGGGCAGCTGCAAGTTGGAGAGCAAAGCAGTGTGATGAACCGGTTCCTAAGTTTAGAGATGTAACTAGGCTCCATTCCTCGTGGGGGCCAATTAAATGCCACCATTGTTGTCAACTTGGGCACAGAGCTTCAGAGTGCTTGGCTCCAGCCCCAATGCCACAAACGTGCGCACCAACCACCACGGCAGTAAAGAGAGGGTCCCAGATGCCACCACAGAAGAGTCATCTGGGCCAACAACCTCTGGAAGAGGATCCCCAACTTAAGGTGAGGAAGTGTCCTACCAAGGGGGAGGCCTCGGAAGAGGAAAAGGGCAAACAATCTCCGGAGGAGGATCCCCAACTTAATGTGACAAAGAGTCCAACTAAGGGGGAGGCCTCGGAGGGGGAAAAGCCTAAACGACCTCTGGAAGAGGATCCCCAACTTATGGTGACGAAGAGTCCTACTAAGGGGGAGGCCTCGGAGGAGGGAATTGCCGAAGAACAAATGTGTGTACCAGTCGCCATGGTGGTAAAGAGAGGGCCCCAGATGCCAGAACAGAAAAGTCATCTGGGCAAACGACCTCTGGAAGAGGATCCCCAGCTTAAGGTGACAAAGAGTCCTACCAAGGGGGAGGCCTCGGAGGAGGGAATTGCCGAAGAACAAACGTGTGTACCAATTGCCACGGTGGTTAAGAGAGGGCCCCAGATGCCCGCACAGAAAAGTCATCTGGGCCAACAGCCTCTGGAAGAGGATCTCCAACTTAAAGTGACGAAGTGTCCTACCAAGGGGGAGGCCTCGGAGGAGGAACAAGGCCAGCCGTGGATGATTGAATCCAAGAGCCCAGAACCTACAGCACCTGCAGCAGAGATCCCTAAACGGCCATGGGAAGAGGTCGCAATGGACTTCATCGTGGAACTCCCAGACAGCAGTGGGCATAAAGTAATTTGGACTGTGATTGATTTGTTTTCTAAGCAGGCACACTTCATTGCTTGCTCAGGATTGCCATCCGCAAACGAATTAGCGAAAATGTTTGTGAAACACATTTATCGCCTGCACGGAGTACCCAAGAGGATCAATTCAGACCGCGGAGTCCAGTTCACAGCCAAGTTCTGGAGAGAGGTCCTGAGTTCCATTGGGTCCACACAAGAACTGAGCTCAGAGGTTCATCCCAGCATGAACGGCGCAGCAGAGGGAGCCAATGCGGTGGTGGAACAATACATCAGGTGTTTTGTGGACTATCAGCACGACAACTGGTCGGACTTGCTACCCTTCGCCGAAGTGGCGGACAACGCTGCGGTCCACAGCAGCAGAGGATTAGCGGGTTTCCAGATTACCAGTGGCATGGAAGTTGTTGCCATGCCTGAGTTGCCTAGAGAACCTCCTTCTTTCATGTCTTTGAGTGAATGGATGGACATGCTAAAGAAAGGATGGGAGAATACGAAGAAGGCTCTAGCAGTTGCGGCAGAAGCCTACCAGAAGCAAGATGATCAACATCGCTCGCTCCAGAACCCCTACCGTGTGGGGGACAATGTTTTTGTATCTACCAAATACATAAGATTAGAAATGCTTAGCAAGGAATTGGGTCCAAAATTTCTAGGTCCATTCCCAATAGTGAAGATAGTTAACCCAGTTACAGTTCAACTCAGTCTACCCAGAAGTCTAGGGGAAATTGACCCAGAATTTCATTGTAGCTTGTTGAAACCAGTAATTGGGTCTAACAGAAGAGCATCCACCCAAGCTCAATCTCCTCCTTTAGTGATGGAAGGGGAAACCCAATCTGAGGTGGAAAAAATTGTAGATTTCAGGCTGAATAGGGGTTGCTTACAGTACTTAGTGCATTGGAAGGGTTACCCTTGGTATGAAGTTAATTGGGTAAACAGTGGGAACCTAAAAGTGGAGAAGTTAGTAAAGCAATTCAATGGGAAGTTTCCCGAGAAGTCAAGGGGTTCCCCTGGGTGGAGAAGAGGTGGTTAATTTTGTTATATTAACTTTTATGTTATTCTCTTTGCAGAAAACGTTTTTGTTTTGAGGAGAGGCCACCTGTCAGGCCTGTAGTTATGTTCTTTTTAGGATCTTTGGCCTGCCACACTTTCTTATAATTTTCTATGCTGTTACAATAGTGTAGTAGTTGGGAGGGGGGAATAGAAAGGAGTAGGATTGTAGAATGGATTGTTGACATTCTTTTGTAGAAGCCAAGGTCATCTTTTGTCTCCGCATCTCGACACCTGGCCGGAAGAAGATGGGTGTACATGCCAGCGTGGAAGAATATGATTGGAACATGCGATGGATTTGTGGGTGTGGGGATAAATCATGAACTTTCAACTGGGTGAACTTACAGGATGTAATTCAGAGTTGGAATTTCCATAGCCGTGCTAACATGCCTGCGGAATAAATTGCACCTTTAAGGATGTTTTACCTTGGACAATGATTTATTTCTGCATGGTATTTAGAACCCTAACACACAGACTTACTACCCTATGCCTCTTCCCTCTTCCGGGATTCACTCAGAGGTTTTTAAAACTCACAGTCTGTGCACACACAGATACTTCCAGCCCCTGTGCCTCTTCCCTCTTCCTGTATTCACTCAGAGGTTTTTAAAACTGAAAGCCTCTGCACAGGGACACACTTACAACCCTCTGCCTCTTCCCACTTCCTGGATTCACTCAGAGGTTTTTAAAACTAACAGCCTGTGCACACACAAACACTTCCAGCCCTTTTTCCTCTTCCTGGATTCACTCAGACGTTTTTAAAACTCACAGCCTGTGCAGAGGCACACACTTACAACCCTCTGCCTCCTCCCTCTTCCTGTATTAACTCAGACATTTTTAAAACTAAAAGCCTGTGCACAGGCAAACACTTATAACCCTAGGCCTCTTCCCTCTTCCTGGATTCACTCAGATGTTTTTAAAACTCACAGCCTGTGCACACACACACTTCCAGCCCCTATTGCTATTCCCTCTTCCTGTATTCACTCAGATATTTTTAAAACTAAAAGCCTCTACACAAGCACACACTTGAAGACCCTCTGCCTCTTCCCTCTTCCTGGATTCACTCAGACATTTTCAAACTTTAGAGCCTGTGCACACGTACATACTTCCAACCACTCTGCCTCTTCCGTCTTCCTGGATTCACTCAGACGTTTTTAAAACTCACAGCCTGTGCACACAGAGACACTTCTAGCCCCTCTGCCTCTTCCCGTTTCCTGGATTCACTCAGATGTTTTAAAACTCAAAGCCTCTGCACAGGGTCACACTTACAACCCTCTGCCTCTTCCCTCTTCCTGGATTCACTCAGAGGTTTTTAAAACTAACAGCCTTTGCACGCGCACACACACTTCCAGCCGCTGTGCCTCTTCCCTCTTCCTGGATTCACTCAGAGGTTTTTAAAACTCACAGTCTGTGCACACACAGACACTTTCAGCCCCTATTGCTATTCCCTCTTCCTGGATTCACTCCGACGTTTTAAAAACTCACAGCCTGTGCACAGGCACACAGTTCCATCCCCTATTGCTATTCCCTCTTCCTGTATTCACTCAGACATTTTTAAAACTAAAAGCCTCTACACAAGCACACATTTACAACCATATGCCTCTTCCCTCTTCCTGGATTCACTCAGAGGTTTTTAAAACTCAAAGCCTCTGCACAGGGACACACTTAAAATCCTATGCCTCTTCCCTCTTCCTGGATTCACTCAGAGGTTTTTAAAACTCACAGCCTGTACACAGGCACACACTTCCAGCACCTGTACCTCTTCCCTCTTCCTGAATTCACTCAGATGTTCTTAAAACTCACAGCTTGTGCACACAAACACACTTCCAGCCCCTGTGCCTCTTCCTGGATTCACTTAGACATTTTTAAAACTGACAGCCTGTGCACACACAAACACTTCCAGCCCCTATTGCTATTCCCTCTTCCTGTATTCACTCAGACATTTTTAAAACTAAAAGCCTCTGCACAGGAACACACTTTCAACCCTCTTCCTCTTCCCTCTTCCTGTATTCACTCAGATGTTTTAAAACACACAGCCTGTGCACACACACACACACTTCCAGACCCTCTGCCTCTTCCCTCTTGCTGGATTCACTCAGAGGTTTTTAAATCTCAAAGCCTCTGCATAGGGACACACATAAAACCCTATGCCTCTTCCCTCTTCCTGGACTAACTCAGATGTTTTTAAAACTCACAGCCTGTGCACACACACACTTCCAGCCCCTATTGCTATTCCCTCTTCCTGTATTCACTCAGACATTTTTAAAACTAAAAGCCTCTACGCAAGCACACATTTGCAACCCTATGCCTCTTCCCTCTTCCTGGATTAACTCAGAGGTTTTTAAAACTCACATCTTGTGCACACAAACACACTTCCAGCCCCTGTGCCTCTTCCCTCTTCCTGGATTCACTCAGACATTTTTAAAACTCACAGCCTGTGCACACAGAGACACTTCTAGCCCCTCTGCCTCTTCCCGTTTCCTGGATTCACTCAGATGTTTTAAAACTCAAAGCCTTTGCACAGGGTCACACTTACAACCCTCTGCCTCTTCCCTCTTCCTGGATTCACTGAGACGTTTTTAAAACTCACAGTCTGTGGACACACAGACACTTCCAGCCCCTATTGCTATTCCCTCTTCCTGTATTAACTCAGACATTTTTAGAACTAAAAGCCTCTTGACAGGCACACACTTACTACCCAATGCCTCTTCCCTCTTCCTGTATTCACTCAGATGTTCTTAAAACTCACAGCTTGTGCACAGGGACACACTTAAAATCCTATGCCTCTTCCCTCTTCCTGGATTCACTCAGAGGTTTTAAAACACACAGCCTGTGCACATACACACACTTCGAGACCCGCTGCCTCTTCCCTCTTCCTGGATTCACTCAGAGGTTTTTAAAACTCACAGCCTGTGCAGAGGCACACACTTCCAGCGCCTGTACCTCTTACCTCTTCCTGGATTCATTCAGATGTTCTTAAAACTCACAGCTTGTGCACACAAACACACTTCCAGCCCCTCTGCCTCTTCCCTCTTCCTGGATTCACTCAGTCGTTTTAAAAACTCAAAGCCTGTGCACACAGAGACACTTCCAGCCCCTGTGCCTCTTCCCTCTTCCTGGATTCACTGAGACGTTTTAAAACTCAAAGCCTCTGCACAGGGACACACTTACTACCCTATGCCTCTTCCCTCTTCCTGGATTCACTCAGACGTTTTTAAAACTCACAGCCTGTGCACAGGCACACAGTGCCATCCCCTATTGCTATTCCCTCTTCCTGTATTCACTCAGACATTTTTAAAACTAAAAGCCTCTACACAAGCACACATTTACAACCCTATGCCTCTTCCCTCTTCCTGGATTCACTCACAGGTTTTTAAAACTCAAAGCCTCTGCACAGGGACACACTTAAAATCCTATGCCTCTTAACTCTTCCTGGATTCACTCAGAGGTTTTTAAAACTGAAAGCCTGTGCACACACAAACACTTGCAGCCCCTGTGCCTCTTCCCTCTTCCTGGATTCACTCAGATTTTTTAAAACTCAAAGCCTCTGCACAGGGTCACACGTACAACCCTCTGCCTCTTCCCTCTTCCTGGATTCACTCAGAGGTTTTTAAAACTCACAGTCTGTGCACACAAAGATACTTCCAGCCCCTCTGCCTCTTCCCTCCTCCTGGATTCACTCAGATTTTTTAAAACTCAAAGCCTCTGCACAGGGACACACTTACAACCCTCTGCCTCTTCCCTCTTCCTGGATTCACTCGGACGTTTTTAAACCTCAAAGCCTGTGCACAGGAACATACTTCCAGCCCTTGTTCCTCTTCCCTCTTCCTGGATTCACTCAGACGTTTTTAAAACTCACAGCCTGTGCACAGGCACACAGTTCCATCCCCTATTGCTATTCCCTCTTCCTGTATTCACTCAGACATTTTTAAAACTAAAAGCCTCTACACAAGCACACACTTACAACCCTCTGCCTCTTCCATCTTCCTGGATTCACTCGGACGTTTTTAAACCTCAAAGCCTGTGCACAGGAACATACTTCCAGCCCCTCTGCCTCTTCCCTCTTCCTGGATTCACTCAGACGTTTTTAAAACTCACAGCCTGTGCACAGGCACACAGTTCCATCCCCTATTGCTATTCCCTCTTCCTGTATTCACTCAGACATTTTTAAAACTAAAAGCCTCTACACAAGCACACACTTACAACCCTCTGCCTCTTCCCTCTTCCTGGATTCACTCAGAGGTTTTTAAAACTCACAGTCTGTGCACACACAGATACTTCCAGCCCCTCTGCCTCTTCCCTCCTCCTGGATTCACTCAGATTTTTTAAAACTCAAAGCCTCTGCACAGGGACACACTTACAACCCTCTGCCTCTTCCCTCTTCCTGGATTCACTCGGACGTTTTTAAACCTCAAAGCCTGTGCACAGGAACATACTTCCAGCCCCTCTGCCTCTTCCCTCCTCCTGGATTCACTCAGAGGTTTTTAAAACTCACAGCCTGTGCACACAAAAACACTTCCAGCCCTTGTTCCTCTTCCCTCTTCCTGGATTCACTTAGAGGTTTTTAAAACTCACAGCCTGTACACAGGCACACACTTCCAGCGCCTGTACCTCAACCCTCTTCCTGGATTCACTGAGACGTTTTTAAAACTCACAGTCTGTGCACACAAACACACTTCCAGCCCCTATTGCTATTCCCTCTTCCTGTATTAACTCAGACATTTTTAGAACTAAAAGCCTCTTGACAGGCACACACTTACTACCCTATGCCTCTTCCCTCTTCCTGTATTCACTCAGACATTTTTAAAACTAAAAGCCTCTACACAAGCACACACTTACAACCCTCTGCCTCTTCCCTCTTCCTGGATTCACTCGGACGTTTTTAAACCTCAAAGCCTGTGCACAGGAACATACTTCCAGCCCCTCTGCCTCTTCCCTCCTCCTGAATTCACTCAGATGTTCTTAAAACTCACAGCTTGTGCACACAAACACACTTCCAGTCCCTGTGCCTCTTCCTGGATTCACTCAGACATTTTTAAAACTAAAAGCCTCTGCACAGGCACACACTTACTACCCTATGCCTCTTCCCTCTTCCTGGATTCACTCAGAGGTTTTTAAAACTCACAGTCTGTGCACACACAGATACTTCCAGCCCCTCTGCCTCCTCCCTCTTCCTGGATTCACTCGGACGTTTTTAAACCTCAAAGCCTGTGCACAGGAACATACTTCCAGCCCCTCTGCCTCTTCCCTCCTCCTGGATTCACACAGAGGTTTTTAAAACTCACAGCCTGTGCACACAAAAACACTTCCAGCCCTTGTTCCTCTTCCCTCTTCCTGGATTCACTCAGACGTTTTTAAAACTCACAGCCTGTGCACAGGCACACAGTTCCATCCCCTATTGCTATTCCCTCTTCCTGTATTCACTCAGACATTTTTAAAACTAAAAGCCTCTACACAAGCACACATTTACAACCCTATGCCTCTTCCCTCTTCCTGGATTCACTCAGAGGTTTTTAAAACTCAAAGCCTCTGCACAGGGACACACTTAAAATCCTATGCCTCTTCCCTCTTCCTGGATTCACTCAGAGGTTTTTAAAACTCACAGCCTGTACACAGGCAAACACTTCCAGCGCCTGTACCTCAACCCTCTTCCTGGATTCACTGAGACGTTTTTAAAACTCACAGTCTGTGCACACACAGACACTTCCAGCCCCTATTGCTATTCCCTCTTCCTGTATTAACTCAGACATTTTTACAACTAAAAGCCACCTGACAGGCACACACTTACTACCCTATGCCTCTTCCCTCTTCCTGGATTCACTCAGAGGTTTTTAAAACTCACAGCCTGTACACAGGCACACACTTCCAGCGCCTGTACCTCAACCCTCTTCCTGAATTCACTCAGATGTTCTTAAAACTCACAGCTTGTGCACACAAACACACTTCCAGCCCCTGTGCCTCTTCCTGGATTCACTCAGACATTTTTAAAACTAAAAGCCTCTGCACAGGCACACACTTACTACCCTATGCCTCTTCCCTCTTCCTGGATTCACTCAGATGTTTTTAAAACTCACAGCCTGTGCACACAAACACACCCTTCCAGCCCCTCTTGCTAGTCCTTCTTCCTGTATTAACTCAGACATTTTTAAAACTAAAAGCCTGTGCACAGGCACAAACGTATAACCCTATGCCTCTTCCCTCTTCCTGGATTCACTCAGATGATCTTAAAACTCACAGCTTGTGCACACAAACACACTTCCAGCCCCTGTGCCTCTTCCCTCTTCCTGGATTAACTCAGATGTTTTTAAAACTCACAGCCTGTGCACACACACACACTTCCAGCCCCTGTGCCTCTTCCCTCTTCCTGGATTCACTCAGACGTTTTTAAAACTCAAAGCCTGTGCACACACAGACATTTCTAGCCCCTCTGCCTCTTCCCGCTTCCTGGATTCACTCAGATGTTTTAAAACTCAAAGCCTCTGCACAGGGACACACTTACAACCCTCTGCCTCTTCCCTCTTCCTGGATTCACTCAGAGGTTTTTAAAACTGACAGCCTGTGCACGAGCACACACACTTCCAACCCCTGTGCCTCTTCCCTCTTCCTGAATTCCCTCAGACGTTTTTAAAACTCACAACCTGTGCACAAGCACACAGTTCCAGCCCCTATGGCTATTCCCTCTTCCTGTATTCACTCAGACATTTTTAAAACTAAAAGCCAAAGCACAGGCACACACTTACAACCCTCTGCCTCTTCCCTCTTCCTGGATTCACTCAGAGGTTTTAAAAACTAACAGCCTGTGCACGCACACACACACTTCCAGCCCCTGTGCCTCTTCCCTCTTCCTGGATTCACTCAGACGTTTTTAAAACTCACAGCCTGTGCACAGGCACAGACTTCCAGACCCTGTGCCTCTTCCCTCTTCCTGTATTCACTCAGAGGTTTTTAAAACTCAAAGCCTCTGCATAGGGACACACTTACAACCCTCTGCCTCTTCCCACTTCCTGGATTCACTCAGAGGTTTTTAAAACTCACAGCCTGTGCAGAGGCACACAGTTCCAGCCCCTGTACCGCTTCCTTGTTCCTGGATTCACTCAGATGTTTTTAAAACTCACAGCCTGTGCACACACACAAACACTTCCAGCCCCTCTTGCTAGTCCCTCTTCCTGTATTAACTCAGACATTTTTAAAACTAAAAGCCTGTGCACAGGCAAACACTTATAACCCTATGCCTCTTCCCTATTCCTGGATTCACTCATATGTTCTTAAAACTCACAGCTTGTGCACAGGGACACACTTCCAGCCCCTGTACCAATTCCTTGTTCCTGGATTAACTCAGATGTTTTTAAAACTCAAAGCCTGTGTACACGCACACACTTGCAGCACCTGTGCCTCTTCCCTCTTCCTGGATTCACTCAGACGTTTTTAAAACTAACAGCCTGTGCAGGCGCACACACAATTCCAGCCCCTGTGCCTCTTCCCTCTTCCTGGATTCACTGAGTCGTTTTTAAAACTCACAGCCTTTGAACAGAGACACACTTTCAGACCCTCTGCCTCTTCCCTCTTCCTGGATTCACTCAGACATTTTTAAAACTGTCAGCCTGTGCTCAGGCACACACTTACTACCCTATGCCTCTTTCCTCTTCCTGGATTCACTCAGAGGTTTTTAAAACTCACAGTCTGTGCACACACAGACACTTTCAGCCCCTATTGCTATTCCCTCTTCCTGTATTAACTCAGACATTTTTAAAACTAAAAGCCTCTGCACAGGCACACACTTAGTACCCTATGCCTCTTCCCTCTTCCTGGATTTACTCAGAGGTTTTTAAAACTCACAGCCTGTGCACACACAAACACTTCCAGCCCTTGTTCCTCTTCCCTCTTCCTGGATTCACTCCGACGTTTTTAAAACTCACAGCCTGTGCAGAGGCACACAGTTCAAGACCCTGTACCGCTTCCCTGTTCCTGGATTCACTCAGACGTTTTTAAAACTCACAGGCTGTGCACAGACACACACATGCAGCCCCTGTGTCTCTTCCATCTTCCTGGATTCAATCAGAGGTTTTTAAAACTAAAAGCCTCTGCACAGGAACACACTTATAACCCTATGCCTCTTCCCTCTTCCTGTATTCACTCAGATGTTCTTAAAACTCACAACTTGTGCACAGGGACACACTTCCAGCCCCTGTACCACTTCCTTGTTCCTCGATTAACTCAGATGTTTTAAAACACACAGCCTGTGCACACACACACACTTCCAGACCCGCTGCCTCTTCCCGCTTTCTGGATTCACTCAGATGTTTTAAAACTCACAGCCTCTGCACAGGGACACACTTCCAGACCCCCTTCCTCTTCCCTCTTCCTGGATTCACTCAGACATTTTTAAAACTGACAGCCTGACCATACACAAACACTTCCAGCCCCTATTGCTATTCCCTCTTCCTGTATTAAGTCAGACATTTTTAAAACTAAAAGCCTCTGCACAGGCACACACTTACTACCCTATGCCTCTTCCCTCTTCCTGGATTCACTCAGAGGTTTTTAAAACTCACACGCTGTGCATAGGCACACACTTCCAGCGCCTGTACCTCTTCCCTTTTCCTGGATTCACTCAAATGTTCTTAAAACTCAACGCCTGTGCACACAGAGACACTTCTAGCCCCTCTGCCTCTTCCCTCTTCCTGCATTCACTCAGACGTTTTTAAAACTCAACGCCTGTGCACACAGAGACACTTCTAGCCCCTCTGCCTCTTCCCGCTTCCTGGATTCACTCAGACGTTTTAAAACTCAAAGCCTCTGCACAGGGACACACTTACAACCCTCTACCTCTTCCCTCTTCCTGGATTCACTCAGAGGTTTTTAAAACTCACAGTCTGTGCACACAAAGTCACTTCCAGCCCCTCTGCCTCCTCCCTCTTCCAGGATTCACTCAGAGGTTTTTAAAACTCAAAGCCTCTGCACAGGGACACACTTAAAACCCTATGCCTCTTCCCTCTTCCTGGATTCACTCAGACGTTTTTAAAACTCACAGCTTCTTATCACTCACACACTTCCAGCCCCTCTGCCTCTTCCCTCTTCCTGCATTCACTCAGACCTTTTTAAGGCTCACAGCCTGAGCACCCACACACTTCCAGGCCCTCTGCGTCTTCCCTCTTAGTGGATTCACTCAGATGTTTTTAAAAGTCACAGCCTCTGAACACTCACAAACTTCCAGCCCCTCTGCCCCTTCCCTCTTCCTGGATTCACTCAGAAATTTATATGACTCACAGCCTGAGCACACACACACTTCCAGCCCCTCTGCCTCTTCCCTCTTCCTGGATTCACTCAGACCATTTTAAGACTCACAGCCTGAGCACAGGTCACACACTTCCAGCCCCTCTGCCTCTTCCCTCTTCCTGGATTCACTCAGACGGTTTTAAAACCTTAATCCTATACAAACCCAAACACTTCCAGCCCCTCTGTCTCTTCCCTCTTCCTGTGTTCACTCAGACATTTTTAAAACTAAAAGCCTCTGCACAGGCACACACTTACAACCCTCTGCCTCTTCCCTCTTCCTGGATTCACTCAGAGGTTTTTAAAACTAACAGCCTGTGCATGTGCACACACACTTCCAGCCCCTGTGCCTCTTCCCTCTTCCTGGATTCACTGAGACGTTTTTAAAACTCACAGCCTCTGCACAGGGACACATTTCCAGACCCTCTGCCTCTTCCCTCTTCCTGGATTCACTCAGACATTTTTAAAACTGACAGCCTGTGCACACACAAACACTTCCAGCCCCTATTGCTACTCACTCTTCCTGTATTCACTCAGACATTTTTAAAACTAAAAGCCTCTGCACAGGCACACACAACCCTCTACCTCTTCCCTCTTCCTGGATTCACTGAGAGGTTTTTAAAACTCACAGCCTGTGCACAGGCTCACAGTTCCAGCCCCTGTACCGCTTCCTTGTTCCTGGATTCACTCAGATGTTTTTAAAACTCACAGCCTGTGCACACACACACACTTCTGGCCCCCCTTGCTATTCCCTCTTCCTGTATTAACTCAGACATTTTTAAAACTAAAAGCCTGTGCACAGGCACACATTTATAACCCTATGCCTCTTCCCTCTTCCTGGATTCACTCAGAGGTTTTTAAAACTCACAGCCTGTGCACACACACACACACTTCCAGCCCCTGTGCCTCTTCCCTCTTCCTGGATTCACTCAGATGTTCTTAAAACTCACAGCTTGTGCACACAAACACACTTCCAGCCCCTGTGCCTCTTCCCTCTTCCTGGATTCACTCAGACGTTTTTAAAACTCAAAGCCTCTGCACGCAGAGACACTTCTAGCGCCTCTGCCTCTTAACGCTTCCTGGATTCACTCAGATGTTTTAAAACTCAAAGCCTGTGCACAGGCACACACTTATAACCCTATGCCTCTTCCCTCTTCCTGGATTCACTCAGAGGTTTTTAAAACTCACAGCTTGTTTACAGGGACACACTTCCAGCCCCTGTACCACTTCCTTGTTCCTGGATTAACTCAGATGTTTTTAAAACTCACAGCCTGTGCACACACACACACTTCCAGCCCCTCTGCCTCCTCCCTCTTCCTGGATTCACTCAGAGGTTTTTAAAACTAAAAGCCTGTGCACGTGCACACACACTTCCAGCCCCTGTGCCTCTTCCCTCTTCCTGGATTCACTGAGACGTTTTTAAAACTCACAGCCTCTGCACAGGGACACACTTCCAGACCCTCTGCCTCTTCCCTCTTCCTGGATTCACTCAGACATTTTTAAAACTGACAGCCTGTGCACACACAAACACTTCCAGCCCCTATTGATATTCCCTCTTCCTGTATTAACTCAGACATTTTTAAAACTAAAAGACTGTGCACAGGCACACACTTATAGCCCTATGCCTCTTCCCTCTTCCTGGATTCACTCAGATGTTCTTAAAACTCACAGCTTGTGCAAAGGGACACACTTCCAGCCCCTGTACCACTTCCTTGTTCCTGGATTAACTCAGATGTTTTTAAAAGTCACAGCCTGTGCACACACACACACTTCCAGCCCCTGTGCCTCTTCCCTCTTCCTGAATTCCCTCAGACGTTTTTAAAACTCACAGCCTGTGCACAAGGACATAGTTCCAGCCCCTATTGCTACTCACTCTTCCTGTATTCACTCAGACATTTTTAAAACTAAAAGCCTCTGCACAGGCACACACAACCCTCTACCTCTTCCCTCTTCCTGGATTCACTCAGAGGTTTTTAAAACTCACAGCCTGTGCACAGGCTCACAGTTCCAGCCCCTGTACCGCTTCCTTGTTCCTGGATTCACTCAGATGTTTTTAAAACTCACAGCCTGTGCACACACACACACTTCCAGCCCCCCTCTGCCTCTTCCCTCTTCCTGGATTCACTCAGATATTTTTAAAACTAAAAGCCTGTGCACAGGCACACACTTATAACCCTATGCCTCTTCCCTCTTCCTGGATTCACTCAGAGGTTTTAAAAACTAACAGCCTGTGCACGCACACACACACTTCCAGCCCCTGTGCCTCTTCCCTCTTCCTGGATTCACTCAGACGTTTTTAAAACTCACAGCCTGTGCACAGGCACAGACTTCCAGACCCTGTGCCTCTTCCCTCTTCCTGTATTCACTCAGAGGTTTTTAAAACTCAAAGCCTCTGCATAGGGACACACTTACAACCCTCTGCCTCTTCCCACTTCCTGGATTCACTCAGAGGTTTTTAAAACTCACAGCCTGTGCAGAGGCACACAGTTCCAGCCCCTGTACCGCTTCCTTGTTCCTGGATTCACTCAGATGTTTTTAAAACTCACAGCCTGTGCACACACACAAACACTTCCAGCCCCTCTTGCTAGTCCCTCTTCCTGTATTAACTCAGACATTTTTAAAACTAAAAGCCTGTGCACAGGCAAACACTTATAACCCTATGCCTCTTCCCTATTCCTGGATTCACTCAGATGTTCTTAAAACTCACAGCTTGTGCACAGGGACACACTTCCAGCCCCTGTACCAATTCCTTGTTCCTGGATTAACTCAGATGTTTTTAAAACTCAAAGCCTGTGTACACGCACACACTTGCAGCCCCTGTGCCTCTTCCCTCTTCCTGGATTCACTCAGACGTTTTTAAAACTAACAGCCTGTGCAGGCGCACACACAATTCCAGCCCCTATGCCTCTTCCCTCTTCCTGGATTCACTGAGTCGTTTTTAAAACTCACAGCCTTTGAACAGAGACACACTTTCAGACCCTCTGCCTCTTCCCTCTTCCTGGATTCACTCAGACATTTTTAAAACTGTCAGCCTGTGCTCAGGCACACACTTACTACCCTATGCCTCTTTCCTCTTCCTGGATTCACTCAGAGGTTTTTAAAACTCACAGCCTGTGCACACACAAACACTTCCAGCCCTTGTTCCTCTTCCCTCTTCCTGGATTCACTCCGACGTTTTTAAAACTCACAGCCTGTGCAGAGGCACACAGTTCAAGACCCTGTACCGCTTCCCTGTTCCTGGATTCACTCAGACGTTTTTAAAACTCACAGGCTGTGCACAGACACACACATGCAGCCCCTGTGTCTCTTCCATCTTCCTGGATTCACTCAGAGGTTTTTAAAACTAAAAGCCTCTGCACAGGCACACACTTATAACCCTATGCCTCTTCCCTCTTCCTGTATTCACTCAGATGTTCTTAAAACTCACAACTTGTGCACAGGGACACACTTCCAGCCCCTGTACCACTTCCTTGTTCCTCGATTAACTCAGATGTTTTAAAACACACAGCCTGTGCACACACACACACTTCCAGACCCGCTGCCTCTTCCCGCTTTCTGGATTCACTCAGATGTTTTAAAACTCACAGCCTCTGCACAGGGACACACTTCCAGACCCCCTTCCTCTTCCCTCTTCCTGGATTCACTCAGACATTTTTAAAACTGACAGCCTGAGCATACACAAACACTTCCAGCCCCTATTGCTATTCCCTCTTCCTGTATTAAGTCAGACATTTTTAAAACTAAAAGCCTCTGCACAGGCACACACTTACTACCCTATGCCTCTTCCCTCTTCCTGGATTCACTCAGAGGTTTTTAAAACTAACAGCCTGTGCATGTGCACACACACTTCCAGCCCCTGTGCCTCTTCCCTCTTCCTGGATTCACTCAGATGTTCTTAAAACTCACAGCTTGTGCAAAGGGACACACTTCCAGCCCCTGTACCACTTCCTTGTTCCTGGATTAACTCAGATGTTTTTAAAACTCACAGCCTGTGCACACACACACACTTCCAGCCCCCCTCTGCCTCTTCCCTCTTCCTGGATTCACTCAGATATTTTTAAAACTAAAAGCCTGTGCACAGGCACACACTTATAACCCTATGCCTCTTCCCTCTTCCTGGATTTACTCAAAGGTTTTTAAAACTCACAGCTTGTGCATAGGGACACACTTCCAGCCCCTGTACCACTTCCTTGTTCCTGGATTAACTCAGATGTTTTTAAAACTCACAGCCTGTGCACACACACACACACTTGCAGCGCCTGTACCTCTTACCTCTTCCTGGATTCACTCAGATGTTCTTAAAACTCACAGCTTGTGCACACAAACACACTTCCAGCCCCTGTGCCTCTTCCCTCTTCCTGGATTCACTCAGACGTTTTTAAAACTCAAAGCCTCTGCACGCAGAGACACTTCTAGCGCCTCTGCCTCTTAACGCTTCCTGGATTCATTCAGATGTTTTAAAACTCAAACCCTGTGCACAGGCACACACTTATAACCCTATGCCTCTTCCCTCTTCCTGGATTCACTCAGAGGTTTTTAAAACTAACAGCCTGTGCATGCGCACACAAACTTCCAGCCCCTGTGCATCTTCCCTCTTTCTGGATTCACTGAGACATTTTTAAAACTCACAGCCTCTGCACAGGGACACATTTACAACCCTCTGCCTCTTCCCTCTTCCTGGATTCACTCAGAGGTTCTTAAAACTCAAAGCCTCTGCACAGGACACACTTAAAACCCTCTGCCTCTTCCCTCTTCCTGGATTAACTCAGATGTTTTTAAAGGTCACAGCCTGTGCACACACAAACACTTCCATCCACTGTGCCTCTTCCCTCTTCCTGGATTCACTCAGAGGTTTTTAAAACTCAAAGCCGGTGCACACACAGACACTTCCAGACCCTCTGCCTCCTCCCTCTTCCTGGATTCACTCAGACGTTTTTAAACCTCAAAGCCTGTGCACAGGAACATACTTCCAGCCCCTGTGCCTCTTCCTGGATTCACTCAGAGGTTTTTAAAACTCAAAGCCTCTGCACAGGGATACACTTACAACCCTCTGCCTCTCCCCTCTTCCTGGATTCACTCAGAGGTTTTTAAAACTCACAGGCACACACTTCCAGCGCCTGTACCTCTTCCCTCTTCCTGGATTCACCCAGACGTTTTTAAAACTCACAGCCTCTGCACAGGGACAAACTTCCAGACCCTGTACCACTTCCCTGTTCCTGGATTTACTCAGATGTTTTTAAAACTCACAGCCTGTGCACACACACACACTTCCAGTCCCTGTACCACTTCCCTGTTCCTGGATTAACTCAGATGTTTTTAAAACTCAGAGCCTGTGCACAGGCACACACTTCCAGCCCCTGTGCCTCTTCCCTCTTCCTGGATTCACTCAGAGGTTTTTAAAACTCAAAGCCGCTGCACAGGGACATACTTCCAGCCCCTCTGCCTCTTCCTGGATTCACTCAGAGGTTTTTAAAACTCACAGCCTGTGCACATACAAACACTTCCAGCGCCTGTACCTCTTCCCTCTTCCTGGATTCACTCAGACGTTCTTAAAACTCACAGCTTGTGCACACAAACAGACTTCTAGCCCCTGTGCCTCTTCCTGGATTCACTCAGAGGTTTTTAAAACTCAAAGCCTCTGCACAGGGATACACTTACAACCCTCTGCCTCTCCCCTCTTCCTGGATTCACTCAGAGGTTTTTAAAACTCACAGGCACACACTTCCAGCGCCTGTACCTCTTCCCTCTTCCTGGATTCACTCAGACGTTCTTAAAACTCACAGCCTGTGCACAAAGACACACTTCCAGCCCCTGTACCACTTCCCTGTTCCTGGATTAACTCAGATGTTTTTAAAACTCACAGCCTGTGCACACACACACACTTCCAGCCCCTGTGCCTCTTCCCTCTTCCTGGATTGACTCAGAGGTTTTTAAAACTCAAAGCCGGTGCACACACAGACACTTCCAGCCCCTCTGCCTCCTCCCTTTTCCTGGATTCACTCAGACATTTTTAAACCTCAAAGCCTGTGCACAGGAACATACTTCCAGCCCCTCTGCCTCTTCCTGGATTTACTCAGAGGTTTTTAAAACTCACAGCCTGTGCACACACAAACACTTCCAGCCCTTGTTCCTCTTCCCTCTTCCTGGATTCACTCAGACATTTTTAAAACTCACAGCCGGTGCACAGGCACACACTTACAACCCTCTACCTCTTCCCTCTTCCTGGATTAACTAAGATGTTTTTAAAACTCACAGCCTGTCCACACACACACACTTCCAGCCCCTGTGCCTCTTCCCTCTTCCTGGATTCACTCAGAGGTTTTTAAACCTCAAAGCCTGTGCACAGGAACATACTTCCAGCCCCTCTGCCTCTTCCTGGATTTACTCAGAGGTTTTTAAAACTCACAGCCTGTGCGCACACACACACTTCCAGCCCATGTTCCTCTTCCCTCTTCCTGGATTCACTCAGATGTTTTTAAAGGTCACAGCCTGTGCACACACAAACACTTCCATCCACTGTGCCTCTTCCCTCTTCCTGGATTCACTCAGAGGTTTTTAAAACTCAAAGCCGGTGCACACACAGACACTTCCAGACCCTCTGCCTCCTCCCTCTTCCTGGATTCACTCAGACGTTTTGAAACCTCAAAGCCTGTGCACAGGAACATACTTCCAGCCCCTGTGCCTCTTCCTGGATTCACTCAGAGGTTTTTAAAACTCAAAGCCTCTGCACAGGGACACACTTACAACCCTCTGCCTCTTCCCTCTTCCTGGATTCACTCAGAGGTTTTTAAAACTCACAGGAACAGACTTCCAGCGCCTGTACCTCTTCCCTCTTCCTGGATTCACCCAGACGTTTTTAAAACTCACAGCCTCTGCACAGGGACAAACTTCCAGACCCTGTACCACTTCCCTGTTCCTGGATTTACTCAGATGTTTTTAAAACTCACAACCTGTGCACACACACACACGTCCAGTCCCTGTACCACTTCCCTGTTCCTGGATTAACTCAGATGTTTTTAAAACTCAGAGCCTGTGCACAGGCACACACTTCCAGCCTTTCTGCCTCTTCCCTCTTCCTGGATTCACTCAGACGTTTTAAAAACTCAAAGCCTGTGCACAGGAACACACTTCCAGCCCCTGTGCCTCTTCCCTCTTCCTGGATTCACTCAGAGGTTTTTAAAACTCAAAGCCGCTGCACAGGCACATACTTCCAGCCCCTCTGCCTCTTCCTGGATTCACTCAGAGGTTTTTAAAACTCACAGCCTGTGCACATACAAACACTTCCAGCGCCTGTACCTCTTCCCTCTTCCTGGATTCACTCAGACGTTTTTAAAACTCACAGCCTGTGCACAAAGACACACTTCCAGCCCCTGTACCACTTCCCTGTTCCTGGATTAACTCAGATGTTTTTAAAACTCACAGCCTGTGCACACACACACACTTCCAGCCCCTGTGCCTCTTCCCTCTTCCTGGATTGACTCAGAGGTTTTTAAAACTCAAAGCCGGTGCACACACAGACACTTCCAGCCCCTCTGCCTCCTCCCTTTTCCTGGATTCACTCAGACATTTTTAAACCTCAAAGCCTGTGCACAGGAACATACTTCCAGCCCCTCTGCCTCTTCCTGGATTTACTCAGAGGTTTTTAAAACTCACAGCCTGTGCACACACAAACACTTCCAGCCCTTGTTCCTCTTCCCTCTTCCTGGATTCACTCAGACATTTTTAAAACTCACAGCCGGTGCACAGGCACACACTTACAACCCTCTACCTCTTCCCTCTTCCTGGATTAACTAAGATGTTTTTAAAACTCACAGCCTGTCCACACACACACACTTCCAGCCCCTGTGCCTCTTCCCTCTTCCTGGATTCACTCAGAGGTTTTTAAAACTCAAAGCCGGTGCACACACAGACACTTCCAGCCCCTCTGCCTCCTCCCTTTTCCTGGATTCACTCAGACATTTTTAAACCTCAAAGCCTGTGCACAGGAACATACTTCCAGCCCCTCTGCCTCTTCCTGGATTTACTCAGAGGTTTTTAAAACTCACAGCCTGTGCGCACACACACACACTTCCAGCCCATGTTCCTCTTCCCTCTTCCTGGATTCACTCAGACGTTTTTAAAACTCACAGCCTGTGCACAGGCATACACTTCCAGACCCTCTGCCTCTTCCCTCTTCCTGGATTCACTCAGGGGTTTTTAAAACTCAAAGCCTCTGCACAGGGACACATTTACAACCCTCTGCCTCTTCCCTCTTCCTGGATTCACTCAGAGGTTTTTAAAACTCAAAGCCTCTGCACAGGGACACACTTAAAATCCTATGCCTCTTCCCTCTTCCTGGATTCACTCAGAGGTTTTTAAAACTCACAGCCTGTACACAGGCAAACACTTCCAGCGCCTGTACCTCAACCCTCTTCCTGGATTCACTGAGACGTTTTTAAAACTCACAGTCTGTGCACACACAGACACTTCCAGCCCCTATTGCTATTCCCTCTTCCTGTATTAACTCAGACATTTTTACAACTAAAAGCCACCTGACAGGCACACACTTACTACCCTATGCCTCTTCCCTCTTCCTGGATTCACTCAGAGGTTTTTAAAACTCACAGCCTGTACACAGGCACACACTTCCAGCGCCTGTACCTCAACCCTCTTCCTGAATTCACTCAGATGTTCTTAAAACTCACAGCTTGTGCACACAAACACACTTCCAGCCCCTGTGCCTCTTCCTGGATTCACTCAGACATTTTTAAAACTAAAAGCCTCTGCACAGGCACACACTTACTACCCTATGCCTCTTCCCTCTTCCTGGATTCACTCAGATGTTTTTAAAACTCACAGCCTGTGCACACAAACACACCCTTCCAGCCCCTCTTGCTAGTCCTTCTTCCTGTATTAACTCAGACATTTTTAAAACTAAAAGCCTGTGCACAGGCACAAACGTATAACCCTATGCCTCTTCCCTCTTCCTGGATTCACTCAGATGATCTTAAAACTCACAGCTTGTGCACACAAACACACTTCCAGCCCCTGTGCCTCTTCCCTCTTCCTGGATTAACTCAGATGTTTTTAAAACTCACAGCCTGTGCACACACACACACTTCCAGCCCCTGTGCCTCTTCCCTCTTCCTGGATTCACTCAGACGTTTTTAAAACTCAAAGCCTGTGCACACACAGACATTTCTAGCCCCTCTGCCTCTTCCCGCTTCCTGGATTCACTCAGATGTTTTAAAACTCAAAGCCTCTGCACAGGGACACACTTACAACCCTCTGCCTCTTCCCTCTTCCTGGATTCACTCAGAGGTTTTTAAAACTGACAGTCTGTGCACGAGCACACACACTTCCAACCCCTGTGCCTCTTCCCTCTTCCTGAATTCCCTCAGACGTTTTTAAAACTCACAACCTGTGCACAAGCACACAGTTCCAGCCCCTATGGCTATTCCCTCTTCCTGTATTCACTCAGACATTTTTAAAACTAAAAGCCAAAGCACAGGCACACACTTACAACCCTCTGCCTCTTCCCTCTTCCTGGATTCACTCAGAGGTTTTAAAAACTAACAGCCTGTGCACGCACACACACACTTCCAGCCCCTGTGCCTCTTCCCTCTTCCTGGATTCACTCAGACGTTTTTAAAACTCACAGCCTGTGCACAGGCACAGACTTCCAGACCCTGTGCCTCTTCCCTCTTCCTGTATTCACTCAGAGGTTTTTAAAACTCAAAGCCTCTGCATAGGGACACACTTACAACCCTCTGCCTCTTCCCACTTCCTGGATTCACTCAGAGGTTTTTAAAACTCACAGCCTGTGCAGAGGCACACAGTTCCAGCCCCTGTACCGCTTCCTTGTTCCTGGATTCACTCAGATGTTTTTAAAACTCACAGCCTGTGCACACACACAAACACTTCCAGCCCCTCTTGCTAGTCCCTCTTCCTGTATTAACTCAGACATTTTTAAAACTAAAAGCCTGTGCACAGGCAAACACTTATAACCCTATGCCTCTTCCCTATTCCTGGATTCACTCAGATGTTCTTAAAACTCACAGCTTGTGCACAGGGACACACTTCCAGCCCCTGTACCAATTCCTTGTTCCTGGATTAACTCAGATGTTTTTAAAACTCAAAGCCTGTGTACACGCACACACTTGCAGCACCTGTGCCTCTTCCCTCTTCCTGGATTCACTCAGACGTTTTTAAAACTAACAGCCTGTGCAGGCGCACACACAATTCCAGCCCCGTGCCTCTTCCCTCTTCCTGGATTCACTGAGTCGTTTTTAAAACTCACAGCCTTTGAACAGAGACACACTTTCAGACCCTCTGCCTCTTCCCTCTTCCTGGATTCACTCAGACATTTTTAAAACTGTCAGCCTGTGCTCAGGCACACACTTACTACCCTATGCCTCTTTCCTCTTCCTGGATTCACTCAGAGGTTTTTAAAACTCACAGTCTGTGCACACACAGACACTTTCAGCCCCTATTGCTATTCCCTCTTCCTGTATTAACTCAGACATTTTTAAAACTAAAAGCCTCTGCACAGGCACACACTTAGTACCCTATGCCTCTTCCCTCTTCCTGGATTTACTCAGAGGTTTTTAAAACTCACAGCCTGTGCACACACAAACACTTCCAGCCCTTGTTCCTCTTCCCTCTTCCTGGATTCACTCCGACGTTTTTAAAACTCACAGCCTGTGCAGAGGCACACAGTTCAAGACCCTGTACCGCTTCCCTGTTCCTGGATTCACTCAGACGTTTTTAAAACTCACAGGCTGTGCACAGACACACACATGCAGCCCCTGTGTCTCTTCCATCTTCCTGGATTCAATCAGAGGTTTTTAAAACTAAAAGCCTCTGCACAGGAACACACTTATAACCCTATGCCTCTTCCCTCTTCCTGTATTCACTCAGATGTTCTTAAAACTCACAACTTGTGCACAGGGACACACTTCCAGCCCCTGTACCACTTCCTTGTTCCTCGATTAACTCAGATGTTTTAAAACACACAGCCTGTGCACACACACACACTTCCAGACCCGCTGCCTCTTCCCGCTTTCTGGATTCACTCAGATGTTTTAAAACTCACAGCCTCTGCACAGGGACACACTTCCAGACCCCCTTCCTCTTCCCTCTTCCTGGATTCACTCAGACATTTTTAAAACTGACAGCCTGACCATACACAAACACTTCCAGCCCCTATTGCTATTCCCTCTTCCTGTATTAAGTCAGACATTTTTAAAACTAAAAGCCTCTGCACAGGCACACACTTACTACCCTATGCCTCTTCCCTCTTCCTGGATTCACTCAGAGGTTTTTAAAACTCACACGCTGTGCATAGGCACACACTTCCAGCGCCTGTACCTCTTCCCTTTTCCTGGATTCACTCAAATGTTCTTAAAACTCAACGCCTGTGCACACAGAGACACTTCTAGCCCCTCTGCCTCTTCCCTCTTCCTGCATTCACTCAGACGTTTTTAAAACTCAACGCCTGTGCACACAGAGACACTTCTAGCCCCTCTGCCTCTTCCCGCTTCCTGGATTCACTCAGACGTTTTAAAACTCAAAGCCTCTGCACAGGGACACACTTACAACCCTCTACCTCTTCCCTCTTCCTGGATTCACTCAGAGGTTTTTAAAACTCACAGTCTGTGCACACAAAGTCACTTCCAGCCCCTCTGCCTCCTCCCTCTTCCAGGATTCACTCAGAGGTTTTTAAAACTCAAAGCCTCTGCACAGGGACACACTTAAAACCCTATGCCTCTTCCCTCTTCCTGGATTCACTCAGACGTTTTTAAAACTCACAGCTTCTTATCACTCACACACTTCCAGCCCCTCTGCCTCTTCCCTCTTCCTGCATTCACTCAGACCTTTTTAAGGCTCACAGCCTGAGCACCCACACACTTCCAGGCCCTCTGCGTCTTCCCTCTTAGTGGATTCACTCAGATGTTTTTAAAAGTCACAGCCTCTGAACACTCACAAACTTCCAGCCCCTCTGCCCCTTCCCTCTTCCTGGATTCACTCAGAAATTTATATGACTCACAGCCTGAGCACACACACACTTCCAGCCCCTCTGCCTCTTCCCTCTTCCTGGATTCACTCAGACCATTTTAAGACTCACAGCCTGAGCACAGGTCACACACTTCCAGCCCCTCTGCCTCTTCCCTCTTCCTGGATTCACTCAGACGGTTTTAAAACCTTAATCCTATACACACCCAAACACTTCCAGCCCCTCTGTCTCTTCCCTCTTCCTGTGTTCACTCAGACATTTTTAAAACTAAAAGCCTCTGCACAGGCACACACTTACAACCCTCTGCCTCTTCCCTCTTCCTGGATTCACTCAGAGGTTTTTAAAACTAACAGCCTGTGCATGTGCACACACACTTCCAGCCCCTGTGCCTCTTCCCTCTTCCTGGATTCACTGAGACGTTTTTAAAACTCACAGCCTCTGCACAGGGACACATTTCCAGACCCTCTGCCTCTTCCCTCTTCCTGGATTCACTCAGACATTTTTAAAACTGACAGCCTGTGCACACACAAACACTTCCAGCCCCTATTGCTACTCACTCTTCCTGTATTCACTCAGACATTTTTAAAACTAAAAGCCTCTGCACAGGCACACACAACCCTCTACCTCTTCCCTCTTCCTGGATTCACTGAGAGGTTTTTAAAACTCACAGCCTGTGCACAGGCTCACAGTTCCAGCCCCTGTACCGCTTCCTTGTTCCTGGATTCACTCAGATGTTTTTAAAACTCACAGCCTGTGCACACACACACACTTCTGGCCCCCCTTGCTATTCCCTCTTCCTGTATTAACTCAGACATTTTTAAAACTAAAAGCCTGTGCACAGGCACACATTTATAACCCTATGCCTCTTCCCTCTTCCTGGATTCACTCAGAGGTTTTTAAAACTCACAGCCTGTGCACACACACACACACTTCCAGCCCCTGTGCCTCTTCCCTCTTCCTGGATTCACTCAGATGTTCTTAAAACTCACAGCTTGTGCACACAAACACACTTCCAGCCCCTGTGCCTCTTCCCTCTTCCTGGATTCACTCAGACGTTTTTAAAACTCAAAGCCTCTGCACGCAGAGACACTTCTAGCGCCTCTGCCTCTTAACGCTTCCTGGATTCACTCAGATGTTTTAAAACTCAAAGCCTGTGCACAGGCACACACTTATAACCCTATGCCTCTTCCCTCTTCCTGGATTCACTCAGAGGTTTTTAAAACTCACAGCTTGTTTACAGGGACACACTTCCAGCCCCTGTACCACTTCCTTGTTCCTGGATTAACTCAGATGTTTTTAAAACTCACAGCCTGTGCACACACACACACTTCCAGCCCCTCTGCCTCCTCCCTCTTCCTGGATTCACTCAGAGGTTTTTAAAACTAAAAGCCTGTGCACGTGCACACACACTTCCAGCCCCTGTGCCTCTTCCCTCTTCCTGGATTCACTGAGACGTTTTTAAAACTCACAGCCTCTGCACAGGGACACACTTCCAGACCCTCTGCCTCTTCCCTCTTCCTGGATTCACTCAGACATTTTTAAAACTGACAGCCTGTGCACACACAAACACTTCCAGCCCCTATTGATATTCCCTCTTCCTGTATTAACTCAGACATTTTTAAAACTAAAAGACTGTGCACAGGCACACACTTATAGCCCTATGCCTCTTCCCTCTTCCTGGATTCACTCAGATGTTCTTAAAACTCACAGCTTGTGCAAAGGGACACACTTCCAGCCCCTGTACCACTTCCTTGTTCCTGGATTAACTCAGATGTTTTTAAAAGTCACAGCCTGTGCACACACACACACTTCCAGCCCCTGTGCCTCTTCCCTCTTCCTGAATTCCCTCAGACGTTTTTAAAACTCACAGCCTGTGCACAAGGACATAGTTCCAGCCCCTATTGCTACTCACTCTTCCTGTATTCACTCAGACATTTTTAAAACTAAAAGCCTCTGCACAGGAACACACAACCCTCTACCTCTTCCCTCTTCCTGGATTCACTCAGAGGTTTTTAAAACTCACAGCCTGTGCACAGGCTCACAGTTCCAGCCCCTGTACCGCTTCCTTGTTCCTGGATTCACTCAGATGTTTTTAAAACTCACAGCCTGTGCACACACACACACTTCCAGCCCCCCTCTGCCTCTTCCCTCTTCCTGGATTCACTCAGATATTTTTAAAACTAAAAGCCTGTGCACAGGCACACACTTATAACCCTATGCCTCTTCCCTCTTCCTGGATTCACTCAGAGGTTTTAAAAACTAACAGCCTGTGCACGCACACACACACTTCCAGCCCCTGTGCCTCTTCCCTCTTCCTGGATTCACTCAGACGTTTTTAAAACTCACAGCCTGTGCACAGGCACAGACTTCCAGACCCTGTGCCTCTTCCCTCTTCCTGTATTCACTCAGAGGTTTTTAAAACTCAAAGCCTCTGCATAGGGACACACTTACAACCCTCTGCCTCTTCCCACTTCCTGGATTCACTCAGAGGTTTTTAAAACTCACAGCCTGTGCAGAGGCACACAGTTCCAGCCCCTGTACCGCTTCCTTGTTCCTGGATTCACTCAGATGTTTTTAAAACTCACAGCCTGTGCACACACACAAACACTTCCAGCCCCTCTTGCTAGTCCCTCTTCCTGTATTAACTCAGACATTTTTAAAACTAAAAGCCTGTGCACAGGCAAACACTTATAACCCTATGCCTCTTCCCTATTCCTGGATTCACTCAGATGTTCTTAAAACTCACAGCTTGTGCACAGGGACACACTTCCAGCCCCTGTACCAATTCCTTGTTCCTGGATTAACTCAGATGTTTTTAAAACTCAAAGCCTGTGTACACGCACACACTTGCAGCCCCTGTGCCTCTTCCCTCTTCCTGGATTCACTCAGACGTTTTTAAAACTAACAGCCTGTGCAGGCGCACACACAATTCCAGCCCCTATGCCTCTTCCCTCTTCCTGGATTCACTGAGTCGTTTTTAAAACTCACAGCCTTTGAACAGAGACACACTTTCAGACCCTCTGCCTCTTCCCTCTTCCTGGATTCACTCAGACATTTTTAAAACTGTCAGCCTGTGCTCAGGCACACACTTACTACCCTATGCCTCTTTCCTCTTCCTGGATTCACTCAGAGGTTTTTAAAACTCACAGCCTGTGCACACACAAACACTTCCAGCCCTTGTTCCTCTTCCCTCTTCCTGGATTCACTCCGACGTTTTTAAAACTCACAGCCTGTGCAGAGGCACACAGTTCAAGACCCTGTACCGCTTCCCTGTTCCTGGATTCACTCAGACGTTTTTAAAACTCACAGGCTGTGCACAGACACACACATGCAGCCCCTGTGTCTCTTCCATCTTCCTGGATTCACTCAGAGGTTTTTAAAACTAAAAGCCTCTGCACAGGCACACACTTATAACCCTATGCCTCTTCCCTCTTCCTGTATTCACTCAGATGTTCTTAAAACTCACAACTTGTGCACAGGGACACACTTCCAGCCCCTGTACCACTTCCTTGTTCCTCGATTAACTCAGATGTTTTAAAACACACAGCCTGTGCACACACACACACTTCCAGACCCGCTGCCTCTTCCCGCTTTCTGGATTCACTCAGATGTTTTAAAACTCACAGCCTCTGCACAGGGACACACTTCCAGACCCCCTTCCTCTTCCCTCTTCCTGGATTCACTCAGACATTTTTAAAACTGACAGCCTGAGCATACACAAACACTTCCAGCCCCTATTGCTATTCCCTCTTCCTGTATTAAGTCAGACATTTTTAAAACTAAAAGCCTCTGCACAGGCACACACTTACTACCCTATGCCTCTTCCCTCTTCCTGGATTCACTCAGAGGTTTTTAAAACTAACAGCCTGTGCATGTGCACACACACTTCCAGCCCCTGTGCCTCTTCCCTCTTCCTGGATTCACTCAGATGTTCTTAAAACTCACAGCTTGTGCAAAGGGACACACTTCCAGCCCCTGTACCACTTCCTTGTTCCTGGATTAACTCAGATGTTTTTAAAACTCACAGCCTGTGCACACACACACACTTCCAGCCCCCCTCTGCCTCTTCCCTCTTCCTGGATTCACTCAGATATTTTTAAAACTAAAAGCCTGTGCACAGGCACACACTTATAACCCTATGCCTCTTCCCTCTTCCTGGATTTACTCAAAGGTTTTTAAAACTCACAGCTTGTGCATAGGGACACACTTCCAGCCCCTGTACCACTTCCTTGTTCCTGGATTAACTCAGATGTTTTTAAAACTCACAGCCTGTGCACACACACACACACTTGCAGCGCCTGTACCTCTTACCTCTTCCTGGATTCACTCAGATGTTCTTAAAACTCACAGCTTGTGCACACAAACACACTTCCAGCCCCTGTGCCTCTTCCCTCTTCCTGGATTCACTCAGACGTTTTTAAAACTCAAAGCCTCTGCACGCAGAGACACTTCTAGCGCCTCTGCCTCTTAACGCTTCCTGGATTCATTCAGATGTTTTAAAACTCAAACCCTGTGCACAGGCACACACTTATAACCCTATGCCTCTTCCCTCTTCCTGGATTCACTCAGAGGTTTTTAAAACTAACAGCCTGTGCATGCGCACACAAACTTCCAGCCCCTGTGCATCTTCCCTCTTTCTGGATTCACTGAGACATTTTTAAACTCACAGCCTCTGCACAGGGACACATTTACAACCCTCTGCCTCTTCCCTCTTCCTGGATTCACTCAGAGGTTCTTAAAACTCAAAGCCTCTGCACAGGACACACTTAAAACCCTCTGCCTCTTCCCTCTTCCTGGATTAACTCAGATGTTTTTAAAGGTCACAGCCTGTGCACACACAAACACTTCCATCCACTGTGCCTCTTCCCTCTTCCTGGATTCACTCAGAGGTTTTTAAAACTCAAAGCCGGTGCACACACAGACACTTCCAGACCCTCTGCCTCCTCCCTCTTCCTGGATTCACTCAGACGTTTTTAAACCTCAAAGCCTGTGCACAGGAACATACTTCCAGCCCCTGTGCCTCTTCCTGGATTCACTCAGAGGTTTTTAAAACTCAAAGCCTCTGCACAGGGACACACTTACAACCCTCTGCCTCTCCCCTCTTCCTGGATTCACTCAGAGGTTTTTAAAACTCACAGGCACACACTTCCAGCGCCTGTACCTCTTCCCTCTTCCTGGATTCACCCAGACGTTTTTAAAACTCACAGCCTCTGCACAGGGACAAACTTCCAGACCCTGTACCACTTCCCTGTTCCTGGATTTACTCAGATGTTTTTAAAACTCACAGCCTGTGCACACACACACACTTCCAGTCCCTGTACCACTTCCCTGTTCCTGGATTAACTCAGATGTTTTTAAAACTCAGAGCCTGTGCACAGGCACACACTTCCAGCCCCTGTGCCTCTTCCCTCTTCCTGGATTCACTCAGAGGTTTTTAAAACTCAAAGCCGCTGCACAGGGACATACTTCCAGCCCCTCTGCCTCTTCCTGGATTCACTCAGAGGTTTTTAAAACTCACAGCCTGTGCACATACAAACACTTCCAGCGCCTGTACCTCTTCCCTCTTCCTGGATTCACTCAGACGTTCTTAAAACTCACAGCTTGTGCACACAAACAGACTTCTAGCCCCTGTGCCTCTTCCCTCTTCCTGGATTCACTCAGATGTTTTTAAAACTCACAGCCTGTGCACAAAGACACACTTCCAGCCCCTGTACCACTTCCCTGTTCCTGGATTAACTCAGATGTTTTTAAAACTCACAGCCTGTGCACACACACACACTTCCAGCCCCTGTGCCTCTTCCCTCTTCCTGGATTGACTCAGAGGTTTTTAAAACTCAAAGCCGGTGCACACACAGACACTTCCAGCCCCTCTGCCTCCTCCCTTTTCCTGGATTCACTCAGACATTTTTAAACCTCAAAGCCTGTGCACAGGAACATACTTCCAGCCCCTCTGCCTCTTCCTGGATTTACTCAGAGGTTTTTAAAACTCACAGCCTGTGCACACACAAACACTTCCAGCCCTTGTTCCTCTTCCCTCTTCCTGGATTCACTCAGACATTTTTAAAACTCACAGCCGGTGCACAGGCACACACTTACAACCCTCTACCTCTTCCCTCTTCCTGGATTAACTAAGATGTTTTTAAAACTCACAGCCTGTCCACACACACACACTTCCAGCCCCTGTGCCTCTTCCCTCTTCCTGGATTCACTCAGAGGTTTTTAAACCTCAAAGCCTGTGCACAGGAACATACTTCCAGCCCCTCTGCCTCTTCCTGGATTTACTCAGAGGTTTTTAAAACTCACAGCCTGTGCGCACACACACACTTCCAGCCCATGTTCCTCTTCCCTCTTCCTGGATTCACTCAGATGTTTTTAAAGGTCACAGCCTGTGCACACACAAACACTTCCATCCACTGTGCCTCTTCCCTCTTCCTGGATTCACTCAGAGGTTTTTAAAACTCAAAGCCGGTGCACACACAGACACTTCCAGACCCTCTGCCTCCTCCCTCTTCCTGGATTCACTCAGACGTTTTGAAACCTCAAAGCCTGTGCACAGGAACATACTTCCAGCCCCTGTGCCTCTTCCTGGATTCACTCAGAGGTTTTTAAAACTCAAAGCCTCTGCACAGGGACACACTTACAACCCTCTGCCTCTTCCCTCTTCCTGGATTCACTCAGAGGTTTTTAAAACTCACAGGAACAGACTTCCAGCGCCTGTACCTCTTCCCTCTTCCTGGATTCACCCAGACGTTTTTAAAACTCACAGCCTCTGCACAGGGACAAACTTCCAGACCCTGTACCACTTCCCTGTTCCTGGATTTACTCAGATGTTTTTAAAACTCACAACCTGTGCACACACACACACGTCCAGTCCCTGTACCACTTCCCTGTTCCTGGATTAACTCAGATGTTTTTAAAACTCAGAGCCTGTGCACAGGCACACACTTCCAGCCTTTCTGCCTCTTCCCTCTTCCTGGATTCACTCAGACGTTTTAAAAACTCAAAGCCTGTGCACAGGAACACACTTCCAGCCCCTGTGCCTCTTCCCTCTTCCTGGATTCACTCAGAGGTTTTTAAAACTCAAAGCCGCTGCACAGGCACATACTTCCAGCCCCTCTGCCTCTTCCTGGATTCACTCAGAGGTTTTTAAAACTCACAGCCTGTGCACATACAAACACTTCCAGCGCCTGTACCTCTTCCCTCTTCCTGGATTCACTCAGACGTTTTTAAAACTCACAGCCTGTGCACAAAGACACACTTCCAGCCCCTGTACCACTTCCCTGTTCCTGGATTAACTCAGATGTTTTTAAAACTCACAGCCTGTGCACACACACACACTTCCAGCCCCTGTGCCTCTTCCCTCTTCCTGGATTGACTCAGAGGTTTTTAAAACTCAAAGCCGGTGCACACACAGACACTTCCAGCCCCTCTGCCTCCTCCCTTTTCCTGGATTCACTCAGACATTTTTAAACCTCAAAGCCTGTGCACAGGAACATACTTCCAGCCCCTCTGCATCTTCCTGGATTTACTCAGAGGTTTTTAAAACTCACAGCCTGTGCACACACAAACACTTCCAGCCCTTGTTCCTCTTCCCTCTTCCTGGATTCACTCAGACATTTTTAAAACTCACAGCCGGTGCACAGGCACACACTTACAACCCTCTACCTCTTCCCTCTTCCTGGATTAACTAAGATGTTTTTAAAACTCACAGCCTGTCCACACACACACACTTCCAGCCCCTGTGCCTCTTCCCTCTTCCTGGATTCACTCAGAGGTTTTTAAAACTCAAAGCCGGTGCACACACAGACACTTCCAGCCCCTCTGCCTCCTCCCTTTTCCTGGATTCACTCAGACATTTTTAAACCTCAAAGCCTGTGCACAGGAACATACTTCCAGCCCCTCTGCCTCTTCCTGGATTTACTCAGAGGTTTTCAAAACTCACAGCCTGTGCGCACACACACACACTTCCAGCCCATGTTCCTCTTCCCTCTTCCTGGATTCACTCAGACGTTTTTAAAACTCACAGCCTGTGCACAGGCATACACTTCCAGACCCTCTGCCTCTTCCCTCTTCCTGGATTCACTCAGGGGTTTTTAAAACTCAAAGCCTCTGCACAGGGACACATTTACAACCCTCTGCCTCTTCCCTCTTCCTGGATTCACTCAGAGGTTTTTAAAACTCATAGGCACACACTTCCAGCGCCTGTACCTCTTCCCTCTTCCTGGATTCACCCAGATGTTCTTAAAACTCACAGCTTGTGCACACAAACAGACTTCCAGCCCCTGTGCCTCTTCCCTCTTCCTGGATTCACTCAGACGTTTTTAAAACTCACAGCCTCTGCACAGGGACAAAGTTCCAGACCCTGTACCACTTCCCTGTTCCTGGATTCACTCTGACGTTTTAAAACAAACAGCCTGTGCCACACACACACTTCCAGACCCTCTGCCTCTTACCTCTTCCTGGATTCACTCAGCGGTTCTTAAAACTCAAAGCCTCTGCACAGGACACACTTACAACCCTCTGCCTCTTCCCTCTTCCTGGATTAACTCAGATGTTTTTAAAGGTCACAGCCTGTGCACACACAAACACTTCCATCCACTGTGCCTCTTCCCTCTTCCTGGATTCACTCAGAGGTTTTTAAAACTCAAAGCCGGTGCACACACAGACACTTCCAGACCCTCTGCCTCCTCCCTCTTCCTGGATTCACTCAGACGTTTTTAAACCTCAAAGCCTGTGCACAGGAACATACTTCCAGCCCCTGTTCCTCTTCCTGGATTCACTCAGAGGTTTTTAAAACTCAAAGCCTCTGCACAGGGACACACTTACAACCCTCTGCCTCTTCCCTCTTCCTGGATTCACTCAGAGGTTTTTAAAACTCAAAGCCTCTGCATAGGGACACACTTAAAACCCTATGTCTCTTCCCTCTTCCTGGATTCACTCAGAGGTTTTTAAAACTCACAGCCTCTGCACAGGGACACACAACCCTCTGCCTCTTCCCGCTTCCTGGATTAACTCAGATGTTTTTAAAACTCACAGCCTGTGCACACACACACACTTCCAGCCCCTGTGCCTCTTCCCTCTTCCTGGATTCACTCAGAGGTTTTTAAAACTCAAAGCTGGTGGACACACAGACACTTCCAGCCCCTCTGCCTCCTCCCTCTTCCTGGATTCACTCAGACGTTTTTAAACCTCAAAGCCTGTGCACAGGCATATACTTCCAGCCCCTCTGCCTCTTCCCTCTTCCTGGATTCACTCAGAGGTTTTTAAAACTCAAAGCCTCTGCAGAGGGACACACTTCCAGACCCTCTGCCTCTTCCCTCTTCCTGGATTCACTCAGAGGTTTTTAAAACTCAAAGCGTCTGCACAGGGACACATTTACAACCCTCTGCCTCTTCCCTCTTCCTGGATTCACTCAGAGGTTTTTAAAACTAACAGCCTGTGCACGCACACACACACTTCCAGCCCCTGTGCCTCTTCCCTCTTCCTGGATTCACTCAGACGTTTTTAAAACTCACAGCCTGTACACAGGCACACAGTTCCAGCCCCTCTACCGCTTCCTTGTTCCTGGATTCACTCAGTTGTTTTTAAAACACACAGCCTGTGCACACACACACACTTCCAGACCTGCTGCATCTTCCCTCTTCCGGGATTCACTCAGAGGTTTTTAAAACTCAAAGCCTCTGCACAGGGACACACTTAAAACCCTATGCCTCTTCCCTCTTCCTGGATTCACTCAGAGGTTTTTAAAACTCACAGGCACACACTTCCAGCACCTGTACCTCTTCCCTCTTCCTGGATTCACTCAGATGTTCTTAAAACTCACAGCTTGTGCACACAGACTTCCAGCGCCTGTGCCTCTTCCCTCTTCCTGGATTCACTCAGACGTTTTTAAAACTCACAGCCTGTGCACACACACACACTTCCAGCCCCTGTACCACTTCCGTGTTCCTGGATTAACTCAGATGTTTTTAAAACTCACAGCCTGTGCACAGGCACACACTTACAACCCTCTGCCTCGTCCCTCTTCCTAGATTCACTCAGATGTTTTTAAAACTCAAAGCCTCTGCACAGGCACACACTTACAACCCTCTGCCTCGTCCCTCTTCCTGGATTCACTTAGATGTTTTAAAACAAACAGCCTGTGCACAGGGACACACTTACAAGCCTCTGCCTCTTCCCTCTTCCTGGATTCACTCAGAGGTTTTTAAAACTCACAGCCTCTGCACAGGGACACACTTACAACCCTCTGCCTCTTCCCTCTTCCTGGATTCACTCAGACGTTTTTAAAACTCACAGCCTGTGCACAAAGACACACTTCCAGCCCCTGTACCACTTCCCTGTTCCTGGATTAACTCAGATGTTTTTAAAACTCACAGCCTGTGCACACACACACACTTCCAGCCCCTGTGCCTCTTCCCTCTTCCTGGATTGACTCAGAGGTTTTTAAAACTCAAAGCCGGTGCACACACAGACACTTCCAGCCCCTCTGCCTCCTCCCTTTTCCTGGATTCACTCAGACATTTTTAAACCTCAAAGCCTGTGCACAGGAACATACTTCCAGCCCCTCTGCCTCTTCCTGGATTTACTCAGAGGTTTTTAAAACTCACAGCCTGTGCACACACAAACACTTCCAGCCCTTGTTCCTCTTCCCTCTTCCTGGATTCACTCAGACATTTTTAAAACTCACAGCCGGTGCACAGGCACACACTTACAACCCTCTACCTCTTCCCTCTTCCTGGATTAACTAAGATGTTTTTAAAACTCACAGCCTGTCCACACACACACACTTCCAGCCCCTGTGCCTCTTCCCTCTTCCTGGATTCACTCAGAGGTTTTTAAAACTCAAAGCCGGTGCACACACAGACACTTCCAGCCCCTCTGCCTCCTCCCTTTTCCTGGATTCACTCAGACATTTTTAAACCTCAAAGCCTGTGCACAGGAACATACTTCCAGCCCCTCTGCCTCTTCCTGGATTTACTCAGAGGTTTTTAAAACTCACAGCCTGTGCGCACACACACACACTTCCAGCCCATGTTCCTCTTCCCTCTTCCTGGATTCACTCAGTCGTTTTTAAAACTCACAGCCTGTGCACAGGCATACACTTCCAGACCCTCTGCCTCTTCCCTCTTCCTGGATTCACTCAGGGGTTTTTAAAACTCAAAGCCTCTGCACAGGGACACATTTACAACCCTCTGCCTCTTCCCTCTTCCTGGATTCACTCAGAGGTTTTTAAAACTCATAGGCACACACTTCCAGCGCCTGTACCTCTTCCCTCTTCCTGGATTCACCCAGATGTTCTTAAAACTCACAGCTTGTGCACACAAACAGACTTCCAGCCCCTGTGCCTCTTCCCTCTTCCTGGATTCACTCAGACGTTTTTAAAACTCACAGCCTCTGCACAGGGACAAAGTTCCAGACCCTGTACCACTTCCCTGTTCCTGGATTCACTCTGACGTTTTAAAACAAACAGCCTGTGCCACACACACACTTCCAGACCCTCTGCCTCTTACCTCTTCCTGGATTCACTCAGCGGTTCTTAAAACTCAAAGCCTCTGCACAGGACACACTTACAACCCTCTGCCTCTTCCCTCTTCCTGGATTAACTCAGATGTTTTTAAAGGTCACAGCCTGTGCACACACAAACACTTCCATCCACTGTGCCTCTTCCCTCTTCCTGGATTCACTCAGAGGTTTTTAAAACTCAAAGCCGGTGCACACACAGACACTTCCAGACCCTCTGCCTCCTCCCTCTTCCTGGATTCACTCAGACGTTTTTAAACCTCAAAGCCTGTGCACAGGAACATACTTCCAGCCCCTGTGCCTCTTCCTGGATTCACTCAGAGGTTTTTAAAACTCAAAGCCTCTGCACAGGGACACACTTACAACCCTCTGCCTCTTCCCTCTTCCTGGATTCACTCAGAGGTTTTTAAAACTCAAAGCCTCTGCATAGGGACACACTTAAAACCCTATGTCTCTTCCCTCTTCCTGGATTCACTCAGAGGTTTTTAAAACTCACTGCCTCTGCACAGGGACACACAACCCTCTGCCTCTTCCCGCTTCCTGGATTAACTCAGATGTTTTTAAAACTCACAGCCTGTGCACACACACACACTTCCAGCCCCTGTGCCTCTTCCCTCTTCCTGGATTCACTCAGAGGTTTTTAAAACTCAAAGCTGGTGGACACACAGACACTTCCAGCCCCTCTGCCTCCTCCCTCTTCCTGGATTCACTCAGACGTTTTTAAACCTCAAAGCCTGTGCACAGGCATATACTTCCAGCCCCTCTGCCTCTTCCCTCTTCCTGGATTCACTCAGAGGTTTTTAAAACTCAAAGCCTCTGCAGAGGGACACACTTCCAGACCCTCTGCCTCTTCCCTCTTCCTGGATTCACTCAGAGGTTTTTAAAACTCAAAGCGTCTGCACAGGGACACATTTACAACCCTCTGCCTCTTCCCTCTTCCTGGATTCACTCAGAGGTTTTTAAAACTAACAGCCTGTGCACGCACACACACACTTCCAGCCCCTGTGCCTCTTCCCTCTTCCTGGATTCACTCAGACGTTTTTAAAACTCACAGCCTGTACACAGGCACACAGTTCCAGCCCCTCTACCGCTTCCTTGTTCCTGGATTCACTCAGTTGTTTTTAAAACACACAGCCTGTGCACACACACACACACTTCCAGACCTGCTGCATCTTCCCTCTTCCGGGATTCACTCAGAGGTTTTTAAAACTCAAAGCCTCTGCACAGGGACACACTTAAAACCCTATGCCTCTTCCCTCTTCCTGGATTCACTCAGAGGTTTTTAAAACTCACAGGCACACACTTCCAGCACCTGTACCTCTTCCCTCTTCCTGGATTCACTCAGATGATCTTAAAACTCACAGCTTGTGCACACAAACAGACTTCCAGCCCCTGTGCCTCTTCCCTCTTCCTGGATTCACTCAGACGTTTTTAAAACTCACAGCCTGTGCACACACTCACACTTCCAGCCCCTGTACCACTTCCGTGTTCCTGGATTAACGCAGATGTTTTTAAAACTCACAGCCTGTGCACAGGCACACACTTACAACCCTCTGCCTCGTCCCTCTTCCTGGATTCACTCAGATGTTTTAAAACACACAGCCTTTGCAAACACACACACTTCCAGCCCCTGTGCCTCTTCCCTCTTCCTGGATTCATTCAGACGTTTTAAAAACTCACAGCCTGTGCACAGGAACACACTTCCAGACCCTCTGCCTCTTCCCTCTTCCTGGATTCACTCAGAGGTTTTTAAAACTCAAAGCCTCTGCACAGGCACACACTTACAACCCTCTGCCTCGTCCCTCTTCCTGGATTCACTCAGATGTTTTAAAACAAACAGCCTGTGCACAGGGACACACTTACAAGCCTCTGCCTCTTCCCTCTTCCTGGATTCACTCAGAGGTTTTTAAAACTCACAGCCTCTGCACAGGGACACACTTCCAGACCCTCTGCCTCTTCCCTCTTCCTGGATTCACTCAGATGTTTTAAAACAAACAGCCTGTGCACAGGGACACACTTAAAACCCTCTGCCTCTTCCCTCTTCCTGGATTCACTCAGAGGTTTTTAAAACTCACAGCCTCTGGACAGGGACACACTTACAACCCTCTGCCTCTTCCCTCTTCCTGGATTCACTCAGAGGTTTTTAAAACTCAAAGCCTCTGCACAGGGACACACTTAAAACCCTATGCCTCTTCCCTCTTCCTGGATTCACTGAGAGGTTTTTAAAACTCACAGCCGGTGCACAGGCACACACTTACAACCCTCTGCCTCTTCCCGCTTCCTGGCTTAACTCAGATGTTTTTAAAACTCACAGCCTGTGCACACACACACACTTCCAGCCCCTGTGCCTCTTCCCTCTTCCTGGATTCATTCAGACGTTTTAAAAACTCACAGCCTGTGCACAGGAACACACTTCCAGACCCTCTGCCTCTTCCCTCTTCCTGGATTCACTCAGAGGTTTTTAAAACTCAAAGCCTCTGCACAGGCACACACTTACAACCCTCTGCCTCGTCCCTCTTCCTGGATTCACTCAGATGTTTTAAAACAAACAGCCTGTGCACAGGGACACACTTACAAGCCTCTGCCTCTTCCCTCTTCCTGGATTCACTCAGAGGTTTTTAAAACTCAAAGCCTCTGCACAGGGACACACTTACAACCCTCTGCCTCGTCCCTCTTCCTAGATTCACTCAGATGTTTTAAAACAAACAGCCTGTGCACAGGGACACACTTAAAACCCTCTGCCTCTTCCCTCTTCCTGGATTCACTCAGAGGTTTTTAAAACTCACAGCCTCTGGACAGGGACACACTTACAACCCTCTGCCTCTTCCCTCTTCCTGGATTCACTCAGAGGTTTTTAAAACTCAAAGCCTCTGCACAGGGACACACTTAAAACCCTATGCCTCTTCCCTCTTCCTGGATTCACTGAGAGGTTTTTAAAACTCACAGCCGGTGCACAGGCACACACTTACAACCCTCTGCCAATTCCCGCTTCCTGGATTAACTCAGATGTTTTTAAAACTCACAGCCTGTGCACACACACACACTTCCAGCCCCTGTGCCTCTTCCCTCTTCCTGGATTCACTCAGAGGTTTTTAAAACTCAAAGCTGGTGCACACACAGACACTTCCAGCCCCTCTGCCTCCTCCCTCTTCCTGGATTCACTCAGACGTTTTTAAACCTCAAAGCCTGTGCACAGGGACATACTTCCAGCCCCTCTGCTTCTTCCTGGATTCACTCAGAGGTTTTTAAAACTCACAGCCTGTGCACACACAAACACTTCCAGCCCCTGTACCTCTTCCCTCTTCCTGGATTCACTCAGACGTTTTTAAAACTCACAGCCTGTGCAAAGGGACACAGTTCCAGACCCTCTGCCTCTTCCCTCTTCCTGGATTCACTCAGAGGTTTTTAAAACTCACAGGCACACACTTCCAGCGCCTGTACCTCTACCCTCTTCCTGGATTCACTCACATGTTCTTAAAACTCACAGCTTGTGCACACAAACAGACTTCCAGCCCCTGTGCCTCTTCCCTCTTCCTGGATTCATTCAGACGTTTTAAAAACTCACAGCCTCTGCACAGGGACACACTTACAACCCTCTGCCTCTTCCCTCTTCCTGGATTCACTCAGAGGTTTTTAAAACTCAAAGCCTCTGCATAGGGACACACTTAAAACCCTATGCCTCTTCCCTCTTCCTGGATTCACTCAGAGGTTTTTAAAACTCACAGCCTCTGCACAGGGACACACTTACAACGCTCTGCCTCTTCCCTCTTCCTGGATTCACTCAGAGGTTTTTAAAACTCAAAGCCTCTGCACAGGGACACACTTCCAGACCCTCTGCCTCTTCCCTCTTCCTGGATTCACTCAGAGGTTTTTAAAACTCACAGCCTCTGCACAGGGACACACTTCCAGACCCTCTGCCTCTTCCCTCTTCCTGGATTCACTCAGAGGTTTTTAAAACTCAAAGCCTCTGCACAGGGACACACTTACAACCCTCTGCCTCGTCCCTCTTCCTGGATTCACTCAGATGTTTTAAAACAAACAGCCTGTGCACAGGGACACACTTACAAGCCTCTGCCTCTTCCCTCTTCCTGGATTCACTCAGAGGTTTTTAAAACTCACAGCCTCTGCACAGGGACACACTTACAACCCTCTGCCTCTTCCCTCTTCCTGGATTCACTCAGAGGTTTTTAAAACTCAAAGCCTCTGCACAGGGACACACTTAAAACCCTATGCCTCTTCCCTCTTCCTGGATTCACTCAGAGGTTTTAAAAACTCACAGCCGGTGCACAGGCACACACTTACAACCCTCTGCCTCTTCCCGCTTCCTGGATTAACTCAGATGTTTTTAAAACTCACAGCCTGTGCACACACACACACTTCCAGCCCCTGTGCCTCTTCCCTCTTCCTGGATTCACTCAGAGGTTTTTAAAACTCAAAGCTGGTGCACACACAGACACTTCCAGACCCTCTGCCTCCTCCCTCTTCCTGGATTCACTCAGACGTTTTTAAACCTCAAAGCCTCTGCACAGGGATACATTTACAACCCTCTGCCTCTTCCCTCTTCCTGGATTCACTCAGATGTTTTAAAACAAACAGCCTGTGCACAGGGACACACTTACAAGCCTCTGCCTCTTCCCTCTTCCTGGATTCATTCAGACGTTTTAAAAACTCACAGCCTGTGCACAGGAACACACTTCCAGACCCTCTGCCTCTTCCCTCTTCCTGGATTCACTCAGAGGTTTTTAAAACTCAAAGCCTCTGCACAGGCACACACTTACAACCCTCTGCCTCGTCCCTCTTCCTGGATTCACTCAGATGTTTTAAAACAAACAGCCTGTGCACAGGGACACACTTACAAGCCTCTGCCTCTTCCCTCTTCCTGGATTCACTCAGAGGTTTTTAAAACTCACAGCCTCTGCACAGGGACACACTTCCAGACCCTCTGCCTCTTCCCTCTTCCTGGATTCACTCAGAGGTTTTTAAAACTCAAAGCCTCTGCACAGGGACACACTTACAACCCTCTGCCTCGTCCCTCTTCCTGGATTCACTCAGATGTTTTAAAACAAACAGCCTGTGCACAGGGACACACTTAAAACCCTCTGCCTCTTCCCTCTTCCTGGATTCACTCAGAGGTTTTTAAAACTCACAGCCTCTGGACAGGGACACACTTACAACCCTCTGCCTCTTCCCTCTTCCTGGATTCACTCAGAGGTTTTTAAAACTCAAAGCCTCTGCACAGGGACACACTTAAAACCCTATGCCTCTTCCCTCTTCCTGGATTCACTGAGAGGTTTTTAAAACTCACAGCCGGTGCACAGGCACACACTTACAACCCTCTGCCTCTTCCCGCTTCCTGGATTAACTCAGATGTTTTTAAAACTCACAGCCTGTGCACACACACACACTTCCAGCCCCTGTGCCTCTTCCCTCTTCCTGGATTCATTCAGACGTTTTAAAAACTCACAGCCTGTGCACAGGAACACACTTCCAGACCCTCTGCCTCTTCCCTCTTCCTGGATTCACTCAGAGGTTTTTAAAACTCAAAGCCTCTGCACAGGCACACACTTACAACCCTCTGCCTCGTCCCTCTTCCTGGATTCACTCAGATGTTTTAAAACAAACAGCCTGTGCACAGGGACACACTTACAAGCCTCTGCCTCTTCCCTCTTCCTGGATTCACTCAGAGGTTTTTAAAACTCACAGCCTCTGCACAGGGACACACTTCCAGACCCTCTGCCTCTTCCCTCTTCCTGGATTCACTCAGAGGTTTTTAAAACTCAAAGCCTCTGCACAGGGACACACTTACAACCCTCTGCCTCGTCCCTCTTCCTGGATTCACTCAGATGTTTTAAAACAAACAGCCTGTGCACAGGGACACACTTAAAACCCTCTGCCTCTTCCCTCTTCCTGGATTCACTCAGAGGTTTTTAAAACTCACAGCCTCTGGACAGGGACACACTTACAACCCTCTGCCTCTTCCCTCTTCCTGGATTCACTCAGAGGTTTTTAAAACTCAAAGCCTCTGCACAGGGACACACTTAAAACCCTATGCCTCTTCCCTCTTCCTGGATTCACTGAGAGGTTTTTAAAACTCAAAGCCTCTGCACAGGGACACACTTCCAGACCCTCTGCCTCTTCCCTCTTCCTGGATTCACTCAGAGGTTTTTAAAACTCAAAGCGTCTGCACAGGGACACATTTACAACCCTCTGCCTCTTCCCTCTTCCTGGATTCACACAGATGTTTTTAAAACTCAAAGCCTGTGCACAGGCACACAGTTCCAGCCCCTCTACCGCTTCCTTGTTCCTGGATTAACTCAGATGTTTTTAAAACACACAGCCTGTGCACACACACACACTTCCAGACCCGCTGCATCTTCCCTCTTCCGGGATTCACTCAGAGGTTTTTAAAACTCAAAGCCTCTTCACAGGGACACACTTAAAACCCTATGCCTCTTCCCTCTTCCTGGATTCACTCAGAGGTTTTTAAAACTCACAGGCACACACTTCCAGCACCTGTACCTCTTCCCTCTTCCTGGATTCACTCAGATGTTCTTAAAACTCACAGCTTGTGCACACAGACTTCCAGCGCCTGTGCCTCTTCCCTCTTCCTGGATTCACTCAGACGTTTTTAAAACTCACAGCCTGTGCACACACACACACTTCCAGCCCCTGTACCACTTCCGTGTTCCTGGATTAACTCAGATGTTTTTAAAACTCACAGCCTGTGCACAGGCACACACTTACAACCCTCTGCCTCGTCCCTCTTCCTAGATTCACTCAGATGTTTTTAAAACTCAAAGCCTCTGCACAGGCACACACTTACAACCCTCTGCCTCGTCCCTCTTCCTGGATTCACTTAGATGTTTTAAAACAAACAGCCTGTGCACAGGGACACACTTACAAGCCTCTGCCTCTTCCCTCTTCCTGGATTCACTCAGAGGTTTTTAAAACTCACAGCCTCTGCACAGGGACACACTTACAACCCTCTGCCTCTTCCCTCTTCCTGGATTCACTCAGAGGTTTTTAAAACTCAAAGCCTCTGCACAGGGACACACTTAAAACCCTATGCCTCTTCCCTCTTCCTGGATTCACTCGGAGGTTTTAAAAACTCACAGCCGGTGCACAGGCACACACTTACAACCCTCTGCCTCTTCCCGCTTCCTGGATTAACTCAGATGTTTTTAAAACTCACAGCCTGTGCACACACACACACTTCCAGCCCCTGTGCCTCTTCCCTCTTCCTGGATTCACTCAGAGGTTTTTAAAACTCAAAGCTGGTGCACACACAGACACTTCCTGCCCCTCTGCCTCCTCCCTCTTCCTGGATTCACTCAGACGTTTTTAAACCTCAAAGCCTCTGCACAGGGACACATTTACAACCCTCTGCCTCTTCCCTCTTCCTGGATTCACTCAGAGGTTTTTAAAACTAACAGCCTGTGCAAACACACACACACTTCCAGCCCCTGTGCCTCTTCCCTCTTCCTGGATTCACTCAGAGGTTTTTAAAACTCACAGCCTCTGCACAGGGACACACTTCCAGACCCTCTGCCTCTTCCCTCTTCCTGGATTCACTCAGAGGTTTTTAAAACTCAAAGCCTCTGCACAGGGACACACTTAAAACCCTATGCCTCTTCCCTCTTCCTGGATTCACTGAGAGGTTTTTAAAACTCACAGCCGGTGCACAGACACACACTTACAACCCTCTGCCTCTTCCCGCTTCCTGGATTAACTCATATGTTTTTAAAACTCACAGCCTGTGCACACACACACACTTCCAGCCCCTGTGCCTCTTCCCTCTTCCTGGATTCACTCAGAGGTTTTTAAAACTCAAAGCCTGTGCACAGGGACATACTTCCAGCCCCTCTGCTTCTTCCTGGATTCACTCAGAGGTTTTTAAAACTCACAGCCTCTGCACAGGCACACAGAAACACTTCCAGCCCCTGTACCTCTTCCCTCTTCCTGGATTCACTCAGACGTTTTTAAAACTCACAGCCTGTGCAAAGGCACACACTTCCAGACCCTCTGCCTCTTCCCTCTTCCTGGATTCACTCAGAGGTTTTTAAAACTCACAGGCACACACTTCCAGCCCCTGTACCTCTACCCTCTTCCTGGATTCACTCAGATGTTCTTAAAACTCACAGCTTGTGCACACAAACAGACTTCCAGCCCCTGTGCCTCTTCCCTCTTCCTGGCTTCATTCAGACGTTTTAAAAACTCACAGCCTCTGCACAGGGACACACTTACAACCCTCTGCCTCTTCCCTCTTCCTGGATTCACTCAGAGGTTTTTAAAACTCAAAGCCTCTGCATAGGGACACACTTAAAACCCTATGCCTCTTCCCTCTTCCTGGATTCACTCAGAGGTTTTTAAAACTCACAGCCTCTGCACAGGGACACACTTACAACGCTCTGCCTCTTCCCTCTTCCTGGATTCACTCAGAGGTTTTTAAAACTCAAAGCCTCTGCACAGGGACACACTTCCAGACCCTCTGCCTCTTCCCTCTTCCTGGATTCACTCAGAGGTTTTTAAAACTCAAAGCGTCTGCACAGGGACACATTTACAACCCTCTGCCTCTTCCCTCTTCCTGGATTTACTCAGAGGTTTTTAAAACTAACAGCTTGTGCACACACACACACACTTCCAGCCCCTGTGCCTCTTCCCTCTTCCTGGATTCACTCAGACGTTTTTAAAACTCAAAGCCTGTGCACAGGCACACAGTTCCAGCCCCTCTACCGCTTCCTTGTTCCTGGATTAACTCAGATGTTTTTAAAACACACAGCCTGTGCACACACACACACTTCCAGACCCGCTGCATCTTCCCTCTTCCGGGATTCACTCAGAGGTTTTTAAAACTCAAAGCCTCTTCACAGGGACACACTTAAAACCCTATGCCTCTTCCCTCTTCCTGGATTCACTCACAGGTTTTTAAAACTCACAGGCACACACTTCCAGGACCTGTACCTCTTCCCTCTTCCTGGATTCACTCAGATGTTCTTAAAACTCACAGCTTGTGCACACAAACAGACTTCCGGCGCCTGTGCCTCTTCCCTCTTCCTGGATTCACTCAGACGTTTTTAAAACTCACAGCCTGTGCACACACACACACTTCCAGCCCCTGTACCACTTCCGTGTTCCTGGATTAACTCAGATGTTTTTAAAACTCACAGCCTGTGCACAGGCACACACTTACAACCCTCTGCCTCGTCCCTCTTCCTGGATTCACTCAGAGGTTTTAAAACACACAGCCTTTGCAAACACACACACTTCCAGCCCCTGTGCCTCTTCCCTCTTCCTGGATTCATTCAGACGTTTTAAAAACTCACAGCCTGTGCACAGGAACACACTTCCAGACCCTCTGCCTCTTCCCTCTTCCTGGATTCACTCAGAGGTTTTTAAAACTCAAAGCCTCTGCACAGGCACACACTTACAACCCTCTGCCTCGTCCCTCTTCCTGGATTCACTCAGATGTTTTAAAACAAACAGCCTGTGCACAGGGACACACTTACAAGCCTCTGCCTCTTCCCTCTTCCTGGATTCACTCAGAGGTTTTTAAAACTCACAGCCTCTGCACAGGGACACACTTACAACCCTCTGCCTCTTCCCTCTTCCTGGATTCACTCAGAGGTTTTTAAAACTCAAAGCCTCTGCACAGGGACACACTTAAAACCCTATGCCTCTTCCCTCTTCCTGGATTCACTCAGAGGGTTTAAAAACTCACAGCCGGTGCACAGGCACACACTTACAACCCTCTGCCTCTTCCCGCTTCCTGGATTAACTCAGATGTTTTTAAAACTCACAGCCTGTGCACACACACACACTTCCAGCCCCTGTGCCTCTTCCCTCTTCCTGGATTCACTCAGAGGTTTTTAAAACTCAAAGCTGGTGCACACACAGACACTTCCAGACCCTCTGCCTCCTCCCTCTTCCTGGATTCACTCAGACGTTTTTAAACCTCAAAGCCTCTGCACAGGGATACATTTACAACCCTCTGCCTCTTCCCTCTTCCTGGATTCACTCAGAGGTTTTTAAAACTAACAGCCTGTGCACACACACACACACTTCCAGCCCCTGTGCCTCTTCCCTCTTCCTGGATTCACTCAGAGGTTTTTAAAACTCACAGCCTCTGCACAGGGACACACTTCCAGACCCTCTGCCTCTTCCCTCTTCCTGGATTCACTCAGAGGTTTTTAAAACTCAAAGCCTCTGCACAGGGACACACTTACAACCCTCTGCCTCGTCCCTCTTCCTGGATTCACTCAGATGTTTTAAAACAAACAGCCTGTGCACAGGGACACACTTAAAACCCTCTGCCTCTTCCCTCTTCCTGGATTCACTCGGAGGTTTTTAAAACTCACAGCCTCTGCACAGGGACACACTTACAACCCTCTGCCTCTTCCCTCTTCCTGGATTCACTCAGAGGTTTTTAAAACTCAAAGCCTCTGCACAGGGACACACTTAAAACCCTATGCCTCTTCCCTCTTCCTGGATTCACTGAGAGGTTTTTAAAACTCACAGCCGGTGCACAGGCACACACTTACAACCCTCTGCCTCTTCCCGCTTCCTGGATTAACTCAGATGTTTTTAAAACTCACAGCCTGTGCACACACACACACTTCCAGCCCCTGTGCCTCTTCCCTCTTCCTGGATTCACTCAGAGGTTTTTAAAACTCAAAGCTGTTGCACACACAGACACTTCCAGCCCCTCTGCCTCCTCCCTCTTCCTGGATTCACTCAGACGTTTTTAAACCTCAAAGCCTGTGCACAGGGACATACTTCCAGCCCCTCTGCTTCTTCCTGGATTCACTCAGAGGTTTTTAAAACTCACAGCCTGTGCACACACAAACACTTCCAGCCCCTGTACCTCTTCCCTCTTCCTGGATTCACTCAGACGTTTTTAAAACTCACAGCCTGTGCAAAGGCACACACTTCCAGACCCTCTGCCTCTTCCCTCTTCCTGGATTCACTCAGAGGTTTTTAAAACTCACAGGCACACACTTCCAGCGCCTGTACCTCTACCCTCTTCCTGGATTCACTCAGATGTTCTTAAAACTCACAGCTTGTGCACACAAACAGACTTCCAGCCCCTGTGCCTCTTCCCTCTTCCTGGATTCATTGAGACGTTTTAAAAACTCACAGCCTCTGCACAGGGACACACTTACAACCCTCTGCCTCTTCCCTCTTCCTGGATTCACTCAGAGGTTTTTAAAACTCAAAGCCTCTGCATAGGGACACACTTAAAACCCTATGCCTCTTCCCTCTTCCTGGATTCACTCAGAGGTTTTTAAAACTCACAGCCTCTGCACAGGGACACACTTACAACGCTCTGCCTCTTCCCTCTTCCTGGATTCACTCAGAGGTTTTTAAAACTCAAAGCCTCTGCACAGGGACACACTTCCAGACCCTCTGCCTCTTCCCTCTTCCTGGATTCACTCAGAGGTTTTTAAAACTCAAAGCCTCTGCACAGGGACACATTTACAACCCTCTGCCTCTTCCCTCTTCCTGGATTCACTCAGAGGTTTTTAAAACTAACAGCTTGTGCACACACACACACACTTCCAGCCCCTGTGCCTCTTCCCTCTTCCTGGATTCACTCAGACGTTTTTAAAACTCAAAGCCTGTGCACAGGCACACAGTTCCAGCCCCTCTACCGCTTCCTTGTTCCTGGATTAACTCAGATGTTTTTAAAACACACAGCCTGTGCACACAAACACACTTCCAGACCCGCTGCATCTTCCCTCTTCCGGGATTCACTCAGATGTTTTTAAACCTCAAAGCCTGTGCACAGGGACATACTTCCAGCCCCTCTGCTTCTTCCTGGATTCACTCAGAGGTTTTTAAAACTCAAAGCCTCTTCACAGGGACACACTTAAAACCCTATGCCTCTTCCCTCTTCCTGGATTCACTCAGAGGTTTTTAAAACTCACAGGCACACACTTCCAGCACCTGTACCTCTTCCCTCTTCCTGGATTCACTCAGATGTTCTTAAAACTCACAGCTTGTGCACACAAACAGACTTCCAGCGCCTTTGCCTCTTCCCTCTTCCTGGATTCACTCAGACGTTTTTAAAACTCACAGTCTGTGCACACACACACACTTCCAGCCCCTGTACCACTTCCGTGTTCCTGGATTAACTCAGATGTTTTTAAAACTCACAGCCTGTGCACAGGCACACACTTACAACCCTCTGCCTCGTCCCTCTTCCTGGATTCACTCAGATGTTTTAAAACACACAGCCGTTGCAAACACACACACTTCCAGCCCCTGTGCCTCTTCCCTCTTCCTGGATTCATTCAGACGTTTTAAAAACTCACAGCCTGTGCACAGGAACACACTTCCAGACCCTCTGCCTCTTCCCTCTTCCTGGATTCACTCAGAGGTTTTTAAAACTCAAAGCCTCTGCACAGGCACACACTTACAACCCTCTGCCTCGTCCCTCTTCCTGGATTCACTCAGATGTTTTAAAACAAACAGCCTGTGCACAGGGACACACTTACAAGCCTCTGCCTCTTCCCTCTTCCTGTATTCACTCAGAGGTTTTTAAAACTCACAGCCTCTGCACAGGGACACACTTACAACCCTCTGCCTCTTCCCTCTTCCTGGATTCACTCAGAGGTTTTAAAAACTCACAGCCGGTGCACAGGCACACACTTACAACCCTCTGCCTCTTCCCGCTTCCTGGATTAACTCAGATGTTTTTAAAACTCACAGCCTGTGCACACACAAACACTTCCAGCCCCTGTGCCTCTTCCCTCTTCCTGGATTCACTCAGAGGTTTTTAAAACTCAAAGCTGGTGCACACACAGACACTTCCAGCCCCTCTGCCTCCTCCCTCTTCCTGGATTCACTCAGACGTTTTTAAACCTCAAAGCCTCTGCACAGGGACACATTTACAACCCTCTGCCTCTTCCCTCTTCCTGGATTCACTCAGAGGTTTTTAAAACTCACAGCCTGTGCACAGGGACACAGTTCCAGACCCTCTGCCTCTTCCCTCTTCCTGGATTAACTCAGATGTTTTTAAAACTCACAGCCTGTGCACACACAAACACTTCCAGCCCCTGTGCCTCTTCCCTCTTCCTGGATTCACTCAGAGGTTTTTAAAACTCAAAGCTGGTGCACACACAGACACTTCCAGCCCCTCTGCCTCCTCCCTCTTCCTGGATTCACTCAGACGTTTTTAAACCTCAAAGCCTGTGCACAGGCACATACTTCCAGCCTCTCTGCCTCTTCCTGGATTCACTCAGAGGTTTTTAAAACTCACAGCCTCTGCACAGGGACACACTTACAACCCTCTGCCTCTTCCATCTTCCTGGATTCACTCAGAGGTTTTTAAAACTCAAAGCTGGTGCACACACAGACACTTCCAGCCCCTCTGCTTCCTCCCTCTTCCTGGATTCACTCAGACGTTTTTAAACCTCAAAGCCTGTGCACAGGCAGATACTTCCAGCCTCTCTGCCTCTTCCTGGATTCACTCAGAGGTTTTTAAAACTCACAGCCTCTGCACAGGGACACACTTACAACCCTCTGCCTCTTCCCTCTTCCTGGATTCACTCAGAGGTTTTTAAAACTCAAAGCCTCTGAACAGGGACACACTTAAACCCTATGCCTCTTCCCTCTTCCTGGATTCACTCAGAGGTTTTTAAAACTCACAGCCGGTGCACAGGCACACACTTACAACCCTCTGCCTCTTCCCGCTTCCTGGATTAACTCAGATGTTTTTAAAACTCACAGCCTGTGCACACACACACACTTCCAGCCCCTGTGCCTCTTCCCTCTTCCTGGATTCACTCAGAGGTTTTTAAAACTCAAAGCTGGTGCACACACAGACACTTCCAGCCCCTCTGCCTCCTCCCTCTTCCTGGATTCACTCAGACGTTTTTAAACCTCAAAGCCTGTGCACAGGAACATACTTCCAGCCCCTCTGCCTCTTCCTGGATTCACTCAGAGGTTTTTAAAACTCACAGCCTCTGCACAGGGACACACTTCCAGACCCTCTGCCTCTTCCCTCTTCCTGGATTCACTCAGAGGTTTTTAAATCTCAAAGCCTCTGCACAGGGACACACTTACAACCCTCTGCCTCGTCCCTCTTCCTGGATTCACTCAGATGTTTTAAAACAAACAGCCTGTGCACAGGGACACACTTACAACCCTCTGCCTCTTCCCTCTTCCTGGATTCACTCAGAGGTTTTTAAAACTCACAGCCTCTGCACAGGGACACACTTACAACCCTCTGCCTCTTCCCTCTTCCTGGATTCACTCAGAGGTTTTTAAAACTCAAAGCCTCTGCACAGGGACACACTTAAAACCCTATGCCTCTTCCCTCTTCCTGGATTCACTCAGAGGTTTTTAAAACTCACAGCCGGTGCACAGGCACACACTTACAACCCTCTGCCTCTTCCCGCTTCCTGGATTAACTCAGATGTTTTTAAAACTCACAGCCTGTGCACACACACACACTTCCAGCCCCTGTGCCTCTTCCCTCTTCCTGGATTCACTCAGAGGTTTTTAAAACTCAAAGCTGGTGCACACACAGACACTTCCAGCCCCTCTGCCTCCTCCCTCTTCCTGGATTCACTCAGACGTTTTTAAACCTCAAAGCCTGTGCACAGGCACATACTTCCAGCCTCTCTGCCTCTTCCTGGATTCACTCAGAGGTTTTTAAAACTCACAGCCTCTGCACAGGGACACACTTACAACCCTCTGCCTCTTCCATCTTCCTGGATTCACTCAGAGGTTTTTAAAACTCAAAGCTGGTGCACACACAGACACTTCCAGCCCCTCTGCCTCCTCCCTCTTCCTGGATTCACTCAGACGTTTTTAAACCTCAAAGCCTGTGCACAGGAACATACTTCCAGCCCCTCTGCCTCTTCCTGGATTCACTCAGAGGTTTTTAAAACTCACAGCCTCTGCACAGGGACACACTTCCAGACCCTCTGCCTCTTCCCTCTTCCTGGATTCACTCAGAGGTTTTTAAATCTCAAAGCCTCTGCACAGGGACACACTTACAACCCTCTGCCTCGTCCCTCTTCCTGGATTCACTCAGATGTTTTAAAACAAACAGCCTGTGCACAGGGACACACTTACAACCCTCTGCCTCTTCCCTCTTCCTGGATTCACTCAGAGGTTTTTAAAACTCACAGCCTCTGCACAGGGACACACTTACAACCCTCTGCCTCTTCCCTCTTCCTGGATTCACTCAGAGGTTTTTAAAACTCAAAGCCTCTGCACAGGGACACACTTAAAACCCTATGCCTCTTCCCTCTTCCTGGATTCACTCAGAGGTTTTTAAAACTCACAGCCGGTGCACAGGCACACACTTACAACCCTCTGCCTCTTCCCGCTTCCTGGATTAACTCAGATGTTTTTAAAACTCACAGCCTGTGCACACACACACACTTCCAGCCCCTGTGCCTCTTCCCTCTTCCTGGATTCACTCAGAGGTTTTTAAAACTCAAAGCTGGTGCACACACAGACACTTCCAGCCCCTCTGCCTCCTCCCTCTTCCTGGATTCACTCAGACGTTTTTAAACCTCAAAGCCTGTGCACAGGCACATACTTCCAGCCTCTCTGCCTCTTCCTGGATTCACTCAGAGGTTTTTAAAACTCACAGCCTCTGCACAGGGACACACTTACAACCCTCTGCCTCTTCCATCTTCCTGGATTCACTCAGAGGTTTTTAAAACTCAAAGCTGGTGCACACACAGACACTTCCAGCCCCTCTGCCTCCTCCCTCTTCCTGGATTCACTCAGACGTTTTTAAACCTCAAAGCCTGTGCACAGGCACATACTTCCAGCCTCTCTGCCTCTTCCTGGATTCACTCAGAGGTTTTTAAAACTCACAGCCTCTGCACAGGGACACACTTACAACCCTCTGCCTCTTCCCTCTTCCTGGATTCACTCAGAGGTTTTTAAAACTCAAAGCCTCTGCACAGGGACACACTTAAACCCTATGCCTCTTCCCTCTTCCTGGATTCACTCACAGGTTTTTAAAACTCACAGCCGGTGCACAGGCACACACTTACAACCCTCTGCCTCTTCCCGCTTCCTGGATTAACTCAGATGTTTTTAAAACTCACAGCCTGTGCACACACACACACTTCCAGCCCCTGTGCCTCTTCCCTCTTCCTGGATTCACTCAGAGGTTTTTAAAACTCAAAGCTGGTGCACACACAGACACTTCCAGCCCCTCTGCCTCCTCCCTCTTCCTGGATTCACTCAGACGTTTTTAAACCTCAAAGCCTGTGCACAGGAACATACTTCCAGCCCCTCTGCCTCTTCCTGGATTCACTCAGAGGTTTTTAAAACTCACAGCCTCTGCACAGGGACACACTTCCAGACCCTCTGCCTCTTCCCTCTTCCTGGATTCACTCAGAGGTTTTTAAATCTCAAAGCCTCTGCACAGGGACACACTTACAACCCTCTGCCTCGTCCCTCTTCCTGGATTCACTCAGATGTTTTAAAACAAACAGCCTGTGCACAGGGACACACTTACAACCCTCTGCCTCTTCCCTCTTCCTGGATTCACTCAGAGGTTTTTAAAACTCACAGCCTCTGCACAGGGACACACTTACAACCCTCTGCCTCTTCCCTCTTCCTGGATTCACTCAGAGGTTTTTAAAACTCAAAGCCTCTGCACAGGGACACACTTAAAACCCTATGCCTCTTCCCTCTTCCTGGATTCACTCAGAGGTTTTAAAAACTCACAGCCGGTGCACAGGCACACACTTACAACCCTCTGCCTCTTCCCGCTTCCTGGATTAACTCAGAGGTTTTTAAAACTCACAGCCTGTGCACACACACACACTTCCAGCCCCTGTGCCTCTTCCCTCTTCCTGGATTCACTCAGAGGTTTTTAAAACTCAAAGCTGGTGCACACACAGACACTTCCAGCCCCTCTGCCTCCTCCCTCTTCCTGGATTCACTCAGACGTTTTTAAACCTCAAAGCCTGTGCACAGGCACATACTTCCAGCCCCTCTGCCTCTTCCTGGATTCACTCAGAGGTTTTTAAAACTCACAGCCTCTGCACAGGGACACACTTACAACCCTCTGCCTCTTCCCTCTTCCTGGATTCACTCAGAGGTTTTTAAAACTCAAAGCCTCTGCACAGGGACACACTTAAAGCCTATGCCTCTTCCCTCTTCCTAGATTCACTCAGAGGTTTTTAAAACTCACAGCCGGTGCACAGGCACACACTTACAACCCTCTGCCTCTTCCCGCTTCCTGGATTAACTCAGATGTTTTTAAAACTCACAGCCTGTGCACACACACACACTTCCAGCCCCTGTGCCTCTTCCCTCTTCCTGGATTCACTCAGAGGTTTTTAAAACTCAAAGCTGGTGTACACACAGACACTTCCAGCCCCTCTGCCTCCTCCCTCTTCCTGGATTCACTCAGACGTTTTTAAACCTCTAAGCCTGTGCACAGGCACATACTTCCAGCCCCTCTGCCTCTTCCTGGATTCACTCAGAGGTTTTTAAAACTCACAGCCTCTGCACAGACACACACTTACAACCCTCTGCCTCTTCCCTCTTCCTGGATTCACTCAGAGGTTTTTAAAACTCACAGCCTGTGCACACACACAAACTTCCAGCCCCTGTGCCTCTTCCCTCTTCCTGGATTCACTCAGAGGTTTTTAAAACTCAAAGTTGGTGCACACACAGACACTTCCAGCCCCTCTGCCTCCTCCCTCTTCCTGGATTCACTCAAGAGATTTTTAAAACTCACAGCCTGTACCCACACAAACACTTCCAGCCCCTGTACCTCTTCCCTCTTCCTGGATTCACTCAGACGTTTTTAAAACTCACAGCCTGTGCAAAGGCACACACTTCCAGACCCTCTGCCTCTTCCCTCTTCCTGGATTCACTCAGAGGTTTTTAAAACTCACAGGCACACACTTCCAGCGCCTGTACCTCTACCCTCTTCCTGGATTCACTCAGATGTTCTTAAAACTCAAAGCTTGTGCACACAAACAGACTTCCAGCCCCTGTGTCTCTTCCCTCTTCCTGGATTCATTCAGACATTTTAAAAACTCACAGCCTCTGTACAGGGACACACTTACAACCCTCTGCCTCGTCCCTCTTCCTGGATTCACTCAGAGGTTTTTAAAACTCAAAGCCTCTGCATAGGGACACACTTAAAACCCTATGCCTCTTCCCTCTTCCTGGATTCACTCAGAGGTTTTTAAAACTCACAGCCTCTGCACAGGGACACACTTACAACGCTCTGCCTCTTCCCTCTTCCTGGATTCACTCAGAGGTTGTTAAAACTCAAAGCCTCTGCAGAGGGACACACTTCCAGACCCTCTGCCTCTTCCCTCTTCCTGGATTCACTCAGAGGTTTTTAAAACTCAAAGCCTCTGCACAGGGACACATTTACAACCCTCTGCCTCTTCCCTCTTCCTGGATTCACTCAGAGGTTTTTAAAACTAACAGCCTGTGCACACACACACACACTTCCAGCCCCTGTGCCTCTTCCCTCTTCCTGGATTCACTCAGACGTTTTTAAAACTCACAGCCTGTGCACAGGCACACAGTTCCAGCCCCTCTACCGCTTCCATGTTCCTGGATTCACTCAGATGTTTTTAAAACACACAGCCTGTGCACACACACACACTTCCAGACCCGCTGCATCTTCCCTCTTCCGGAATTCACTCAGAGGTTTTTAAAACTCAAAGCCTCTTCACAGGGACACACTTAAAACCCTATGCCTCTTCCCTCTTCCTGGATTCACTCAGAGGTTTTTAAAACTAACAGCCTGTGCACACACACACATACTTCCAGCCCCTGTGCCTCCTCCCTCTTCCTGGATTCACTCAGACGTTTTTAAAACTCACAGCCTGTGCACAGGCACACAGTTCCAGCCCCTCTACCGCTTCCATGTTCCTGGATTCACTCAGATGTTTTTAAAACACACAGCCTGTGCACACACACACACTTCCAGACCCGCTGCATCTTCCCTCTTCCTGGATTCACTCAGAGGTTTTTAAAACTCACAGGCACACACTTCCAGCACCTGTACCTCTTCCCTCTTCCTGGATTCACTCAGATGTTTTTAAACCTCAAAGCCTGTGCACAGGGACATACTTCCAGCCCCTCTGCTTCTTCCTGGATTCACTCAGAGGTTTTTAAAACTCAAAGCCTCTTCGCAGGGACACACTTAAAACCCTATGCCTCTTCCCTCTTCCTGGATTCACTCAGAGGTTTTTAAAACTCACAGGCACACACTTCCAGCACCTGTACCTCTTCCCTCTTCCTGGATTCACTCAGATGTTCTTAAAACTCACAGCTTGTGCACACAAACAGACTTCCAGCGCCTGTGCCTCTTCCCTCTTCCTGGATTCACTCAGACGTTTTTAAAACTCACAGCTTGTGCACACACACACACTTCCAGCCCCTGTACCACTTCCGTGTTCCTGGATTAACTCAGATGTTTTTAAAACTCACAGCCTGTGCACAGGCACACACTTACAACCCTCTGCCTCGTCCCTCTTCCTGGATTCACTCAGAGGTTTTTAAATCTCAAAGCCTCTGCACAGGGACACACTTACAACCCTCTGCCTCGTCCCTCTTCCTGGATTCACTCAGATGTTTTTAAAACTCAAAGACTCTGCACAGGGACACACTTAAAACCCTAAGCCTCTTCCCTCTTCCTGGATTCACTCAGAGGTTTTTAAAACTCACAGCCGGTGCACAGGCACACACTTACAACCCTCTGCCTCTTCCCGCTTCCTGGATTAACTCAGATGTTTTTAAAACTCAAAGCCTCTGCACAGGGACACACTTAGAACCCTCTGCCTCGTCCCTCTTCCTGGATTCACTCAGATGTTTTAAAACAAACAGCATGTGCACAGGGACACACTTACAAGCCTCTGCCTCTTCCCTCTTCCTGGATTCACTCAGAGGTTTTTAAAACTCACAGCCTCTGCACAGGGACACACTTCCAGACCCTCTGCCTCTTCCCTCTTCCTGGATTCACTCAGAGGTTTTTAAAACTCAAAGCCTCTGCACAGGGACACACTTACAACCCTCTGCCTCGTCCCTCTTCCTGGATTCACTCAGAGGTTTTTAAAACTCAAAGCCTCTGCACAGGGAAACACTTACAACCCTCTGCCTCGTCCCGCTTCCTGGATTCACTCAGACATTTTTAAACCTCAAAGCCTGTGCACAGGGACATACTTCCAGCCCCTCTGCTTCTTCCTGGATTCACTCAGAGGTTTTTAAAACTCACAGCCTGTGCACACACAAACACTTCCAGCCCCTGTACCTCTTCCCTCTTCCTGGATTCACTCAGACGTTTTTAAAACTCATAGCCTGTGCAAAGGCACACACTTCCAGACCCTCTGCCTCTTCCCTCTTCCTGGATTCATTCAGACGTTTTAAAAACTCACAGCCTCTGTACAGGGACACACTTACAACCATCTGCCTCTTCCCTCTTCCTGGATTCACTCAGAGGTTTTTAAAACTAACAGCCTGTGCACACACACACACACTTCCAGCCCCTGTGCCTCTTCCCTCTTCCTGGATTCACTCAGACGTTTTTAAAACTCACAGCCTGTGCACAGGCACACAGTTCCAGCCCCTCTACCGCTTCCTTGTTCCTGGATTCACTCAGATGTTTTTAAAACACACAGCCTGTGCACACACACACACTTCCAGACCCGCTGCATCTTCCCTCTTCCTGGATTCACTCAGAGGTTTTTAAAACTCACAGGCACACACTTCCAGCACCTGTACCTCTTCCCTCTTCCTGGATTCACTCAGATGTTTTTAAACCTCAAAGCCTGTGCACAGGGACATACTTCCAGCCCCTCTGCTTCTTCCTGGATTCACTCAGAGGTTTTTAAAACTCAAAGCCTCTTCACAGGGACACACTTAAAACCCTTTGCCTCTTCCCTCTTCCTGGATTCACTCAGAGGTTTTTAAAACTCACAGGCACACACTTCCAGCACCTGTACCTCTTCCCTCTTCCTGGATTCACTCAGATGTTCTTAAAACTCACAGCTTGTGCACACAAACAGACTTCCAGCGCCTGTGCCTCTTCCCTCTTCCTGGATTCACTCAGACGTTTTTAAAACTCACAGCTTGTGCACACACACACACTTCCAGCCCCTGTACCACTTCCGTGTTCCTGGATTAACTCAGATGTTTTTAAAACTCACAGCCTGTGCACAGGCACACACTTACAACCCTCTGCCTCGTCCCTCTTCCCGGATTCACTCAGATGTTTTAAAACAAACAGCCTTTGCAAACACACACACTTCCAGCCCCTGTGCCTCTTCCCTCTTCCTGGATTCATTCAGAGGTTTTTAAATCTCATAGCCTCTGCACAGGGACACACTTAAAACCCTATGACTCTTCCCTCTTCCTGGATTCACTCAGAGGTTGTTAAAACTCAAAGCCTCTGCACAGGGACACACTTCCAGACCCTCTGCCTCTTCCCTCTTCCTGGATTCACTCAGAGGTTTTTAAAACTCAAAGCCTCTGCACAGGGACACATTTACAACCCTCTGCCTCTTCCCTCTTCCTGGATTCACTCAGAGGTTTTTAAAACTAACAGCCTGTGCACACACACACATACTTCCAGCCCCTGTGCCTCCTCCCTCTTCCTGGATTCACTCAGACGTTTTTAAAACTCACAGCCTGTGCACAGGCACACAGTTCCAGCCCCTCTACCGCTTCCATGTTCCTGGATTCACTCAGATGTTTTTAAAACACACAGCCTGTGCACACACACACACTTCCAGACCCGCTGCATCTTCCCTCTTCCGGGATTCACTCAGAGGTTTTTAAAACTCAAAGCCTCTTCACAGGGACACACTTCCAGACCCTCTGCCTCTTCCCTCTTCCTGGATTCACTCAGAGGTTTTTAAAACTCAAAGCCTCTGCACAGGGACACACTTACAACCCTCTGCCTCGTCCCTCTTCCTGGATTCACTCAGATGTTTTAAAACAAACAGCCTGTGCACAGGGACACACTTAAAACCCTCTGCCTCTTCCCTCTTCCTGGATTCACTCAGAGGTTTTTAAAACTCACAGGCACACACTTCCAGCACCTGTACCTCTTCCCTCTTCCTGGATTCACTCAGATGTTTTTAAACCTCAAAGCCTGTGCACAGGGACATACTTCCAGCCCCTCTGCTTCTTCCTGGATTCACTCAGAGGTTTTTAAAACTCAAAGCCTCTTCACAGGGACACACTTAAAACCCTTTGCCTCTTCCCTCTTCCTGGATTCACTCAGAGGTTTTTAAAACTCACAGGCACACACTTCCAGCACCTGTGCCTCTTCCCTCTTCCTGGATTCACTCAGACGTTTTTAAAACTCACAGCTTGTGCACACACACACACTTCCAGCCCCTGTACCACTTCCGTGTTCCTGGATTAACTCAGATGTTTTTAAAACTCACAGCCTGTGCACAGGCACACACTTACAACCCTCTGCCTCGTCCCTCTTCCCGGATTCACTCAGATGTTTTAAAACAAACAGCCTTTGCAAACACACACACTTCCAGCCCCTGTGCCTCTTCCCTCTTCCTGGATTCATTCAGAGGTTTTTAAATCTCATAGCCTCTGCACAGGGACACACTTACAACCCTCTGCCTCGTCCCTCTTCCTGGATTCACTCAGAGGTTTTTAAAACTCAAAGCCTCTGCACAGGGAAACACTTACAACCCTCTGCCTCGTCCCGCTTCCTGGATTCACTCAGACATTTTTAAACCTCAAAGCCTGTGCACAGGGACATACTTCCAGCCCCTCTGCTTCTTCCTGGATTCACTCAGAGGTTTTTAAAACTCACAGCCTGTGCACACACAAACACTTCCAGCCCCTGTACCTCTTCCCTCTTCCTGGATTCACTCAGACGTTTTTAAAACTCATAGCCTGTGCAAAGGCACACACTTCCAGACCCTCTGCCTCTTCCCTCTTCCTGGATTCATTCAGACGTTTTAAAAACTCACAGCCTCTGTACAGGGACACACTTACAACCATCTGCCTCTTCCCTCTTCCTGGATTCACTCAGAGGTTTTTAAAACTAACAGCCTGTGCACACACACACACACTTCCAGCCCCTGTGCCTCTTCCCTCTTCCTGGATTCACTCAGACGTTTTTAAAACTCACAGCCTGTGCACAGGCACACAGTTCCAGCCCCTCTACCGCTTCCTTGTTCCTGGATTCACTCAGATGTTTTTAAAACACACAGCCTGTGCACACACACACACTTCCAGACCCGCTGCATCTTCCCTCTTCCTGGATTCACTCAGAGGTTTTTAAAACTCACAGGCACACACTTCCAGCACCTGTACCTCTTCCCTCTTCCTGGATTCACTCAGATGTTTTTAAACCTCAAAGCCTGTGCACAGGGACATACTTCCAGCCCCTCTGCTTCTTCCTGGATTCACTCAGAGGTTTTTAAAACTCAAAGCCTCTTCACAGGGACACACTTAAAACCCTTTGCCTCTTCCCTCTTCCTGGATTCACTCAGAGGTTTTTAAAACTCACAGGCACACACTTCCAGCACCTGTACCTCTTCCCTCTTCCTGGATTCACTCAGATGTTCTTAAAACTCACAGCTTGTGCACACAAACAGACTTCCAGCGCCTGTGCCTCTTCCCTCTTCCTGGATTCACTCAGACGTTTTTAAAACTCACAGCTTGTGCACACACACACACTTCCAGCCCCTGTACCACTTCCGTGTTCCTGGATTAACTCAGATGTTTTTAAAACTCACAGCCTGTGCACAGGCACACACTTACAACCCTCTGCCTCGTCCCTCTTCCCGGATTCACTCAGATGTTTTAAAACAAACAGCCTTTGCAAACACACACACTTCCAGCCCCTGTGCCTCTTCCCTCTTCCTGGATTCATTCAGAGGTTTTTAAATCTCATAGCCTCTGCACAGGGACACACTTAAAACCCTATGACTCTTCCCTCTTCCTGGATTCACTCAGAGGTTGTTAAAACTCAAAGCCTCTGCACAGGGACACACTTCCAGACCCTCTGCCTCTTCCCTCTTCCTGGATTCACTCAGAGGTTTTTAAAACTCAAAGCCTCTGCACAGGGACACATTTACAACCCTCTGCCTCTTCCCTCTTCCTGGATTCACTCAGAGGTTTTTAAAACTAACAGCCTGTGCACACACACACATACTTCCAGCCCCTGTGCCTCCTCCCTCTTCCTGGATTCACTCAGACGTTTTTAAAACTCACAGCCTGTGCACAGGCACACAGTTCCAGCCCCTCTACCGCTTCCATGTTCCTGGATTCACTCAGATGTTTTTAAAACACACAGCCTGTGCACACACACACACTTCCAGACCCGCTGCATCTTCCCTCTTCCGGGATTCACTCAGAGGTTTTTAAAACTCAAAGCCTCTTCACAGGGACACACTTCCAGACCCTCTGCCTCTTCCCTCTTCCTGGATTCACTCAGAGGTTTTTAAAACTCAAAGCCTCTGCACAGGGACACACTTACAACCCTCTGCCTCGTCCCTCTTCCTGGATTCACTCAGATGTTTTAAAACAAACAGCCTGTGCACAGGGACACACTTAAAACCCTCTGCCTCTTCCCTCTTCCTGGATTCACTCAGAGGTTTTTAAAACTCACAGGCACACACTTCCAGCACCTGTACCTCTTCCCTCTTCCTGGATTCACTCAGATGTTTTTAAACCTCAAAGCCTGTGCACAGGGACATACTTCCAGCCCCTCTGCTTCTTCCTGGATTCACTCAGAGGTTTTTAAAACTCAAAGCCTCTTCACAGGGACACACTTAAAACCCTTTGCCTCTTCCCTCTTCCTGGATTCACTCAGAGGTTTTTAAAACTCACAGGCACACACTTCCAGCACCTGTGCCTCTTCCCTCTTCCTGGATTCACTCAGACGTTTTTAAAACTCACAGCTTGTGCACACACACACACTTCCAGCCCCTGTACCACTTCCGTGTTCCTGGATTAACTCAGATGTTTTTAAAACTCACAGCCTGTGCACAGGCACACACTTACAACCCTCTGCCTCGTCCCTCTTCCCGGATTCACTCAGATGTTTTAAAACAAACAGCCTTTGCAAACACACACACTTCCAGCCCCTGTGCCTCTTCCCTCTTCCTGGATTCATTCAGAGGTTTTTAAATCTCATAGCCTCTGCACAGGGACACACTTAAAACCCTATGCCTCTTCCCTCTTCCTGGATTCACTCAGAGGTTTTTAAAACTCACAGCCTCTGCACAGGGACACACTTACAACGCTCTGCCTCTTCCCTCTTCCTGGATTCACTCAGAGGTTGTTAAAACTCAAAGCCTCTGCACAGGGACACACTTCCAGACCCTCTGCCTCTTCCCTCTTCCTGGATTCACTCAGAGGTTTTTAAAACTCAAAGCCTCTGCACAGGGACACATTTACAACCCTCTGCCTCTTCCCTCTTCCTGGATTCACTCAGAGGTTTTTAAAACTAACAGCCTGTGCACACACACACATACTTCCAGCCCCTGTGCCTCCTCCCTCTTCCTGGATTCACTCAGACGTTTTTAAAACTCACAGCCTGTGCACAGGCACACAGTTCCAGCCCCTCTACCGCTTCCATGTTCCTGGATTCACTCAGATGTTTTTAAAACACACAGCCTGTGCACACACACACACTTCCAGACCCGCTGCATCTTCCCTCTTCCTGGATTCACTCAGAGGTTTTTAAAACTCACAGGCACACACTTCCAGCACCTGTACCTCTTCCCTCTTCCTGGATTCACTCAGATGTTTTTAAACCTCAAAGCCTGTGCACAGGGACATACTTCCAGCCCCTCTGCTTCTTCCTGGATTCACTCAGAGGTTTTTAAAACTCAAAGCCTCTTCGCAGGGACACACTTAAAACCCTATGCCTCTTCCCTCTTCCTGGATTCACTCAGAGGTTTTTAAAACTCACAGGCACACACTTCCAGCACCTGTACCTCTTCCCTCTTCCTGGATTCACTCAGATGTTCTTAAAACTCACAGCTTGTGCACACAAACAGACTTCCAGCGCCTGTGCCTCTTCCCTCTTCCTGGATTCACTCAGACGTTTTTAAAACTCACAGCTTGTGCACACACACACACTTCCAGCCCCTGTACCACTTCCGTGTTCCTGGATTAACTCAGATGTTTTTAAAACTCACAGCCTGTGCACAGGCACACACTTACAACCCTCTGCCTCGTCCCTCTTCCTGGATTCACTCAGAGGTTTTTAAATCTCAAAGCCTCTGCACAGGGACACACTTACAACCCTCTGCCTCGTCCCTCTTCCTGGATTCACTCAGATGTTTTTAAAACTCAAAGACTCTGCACAGGGACACACTTAAAACCCTAAGCCTCTTCCCTCTTCCTGGATTCACTCAGAGGTTTTTAAAACTCACAGCCGGTGCACAGGCACACACTTACAACCCTCTGCCTCTTCCCGCTTCCTGGATTAACTCAGATGTTTTTAAAACTCAAAGCCTCTGCACAGGGACACACTTAGAACCCTCTGCCTCGTCCCTCTTCCTGGATTCACTCAGATGTTTTAAAACAAACAGCATGTGCACAGGGACACACTTACAAGCCTCTGCCTCTTCCCTCTTCCTGGATTCACTCAGAGGTTTTTAAAACTCACAGCCTCTGCACAGGGACACACTTCCAGACCCTCTGCCTCTTCCCTCTTCCTGGATTCACTCAGAGGTTTTTAAAACTCAAAGCCTCTGCACAGGGACACACTTACAACCCTCTGCCTCGTCCCTCTTCCTGGATTCACTCAGAGGTTTTTAAAACTCAAAGCCTCTGCACAGGGAAACACTTACAACCCTCTGCCTCGTCCCGCTTCCTGGATTCACTCAGACATTTTTAAACCTCAAAGCCTGTGCACAGGGACATACTTCCAGCCCCTCTGCTTCTTCCTGGATTCACTCAGAGGTTTTTAAAACTCACAGCCTGTGCACACACAAACACTTCCAGCCCCTGTACCTCTTCCCTCTTCCTGGATTCACTCAGACGTTTTTAAAACTCATAGCCTGTGCAAAGGCACACACTTCCAGACCCTCTGCCTCTTCCCTCTTCCTGGATTCATTCAGACGTTTTAAAAACTCACAGCCTCTGTACAGGGACACACTTACAACCATCTGCCTCTTCCCTCTTCCTGGATTCACTCAGAGGTTTTTAAAACTAACAGCCTGTGCACACACACACACACTTCCAGCCCCTGTGCCTCTTCCCTCTTCCTGGATTCACTCAGACGTTTTTAAAACTCACAGCCTGTGCACAGGCACACAGTTCCAGCCCCTCTACCGCTTCCTTGTTCCTGGATTCACTCAGATGTTTTTAAAACACACAGCCTGTGCACACACACACACTTCCAGACCCGCTGCATCTTCCCTCTTCCTGGATTCACTCAGAGGTTTTTAAAACTCACAGGCACACACTTCCAGCACCTGTACCTCTTCCCTCTTCCTGGATTCACTCAGATGTTTTTAAACCTCAAAGCCTGTGCACAGGGACATACTTCCAGCCCCTCTGCTTCTTCCTGGATTCACTCAGAGGTTTTTAAAACTCAAAGCCTCTTCACAGGGACACACTTAAAACCCTTTGCCTCTTCCCTCTTCCTGGATTCACTCAGAGGTTTTTAAAACTCACAGGCACACACTTCCAGCACCTGTACCTCTTCCCTCTTCCTGGATTCACTCAGATGTTCTTAAAACTCACAGCTTGTGCACACAAACAGACTTCCAGCGCCTGTGCCTCTTCCCTCTTCCTGGATTCACTCAGACGTTTTTAAAACTCACAGCTTGTGCACAAACACACACTTCCAGCCCCTGTACCACTTCCGTGTTCCTGGATTAACTCAGATGTTTTTAAAACTCACAGCCTGTGCACAGGCACACACTTACAACCCTCTGCCTCGTCCCTCTTCCCGGATTCACTCAGATGTTTTAAAACAAACAGCCTTTGCAAACACACACACTTCCAGCCCCTGTGCCTCTTCCCTCTTCCTGGATTCATTCAGAGGTTTTTAAATCTCATAGCCTCTGCACAGGGACACACTTAAAACCCTATGACTCTTCCCTCTTCCTGGATTCACTCAGAGGTTGTTAAAACTCAAAGCCTCTGCACAGGGACACACTTCCAGACCCTCTGCCTCTTCCCTCTTCCTGGATTCACTCAGAGGTTTTTAAAACTCAAAGCCTCTGCACAGGGACACATTTACAACCCTCTGCCTCTTCCCTCTTCCTGGATTCACTCAGAGGTTTTTAAAACTAACAGCCTGTGCACACACACACATACTTCCAGCCCGTGTGCCTCCTCCCTCTTCCTGGATTCACTCAGACGTTTTTAAAACTCACAGCCTGTGCACAGGCACACAGTTCCAGCCCCTCTACCGCTTCCATGTTCCTGGATTCACTCAGATGTTTTTAAAACACACAGCCTGTGCACACACACACACTTCCAGACCCGCTGCATCTTCCCTCTTCCTGGATTCACTCAGAGGTTTTTAAAACTCACAGGCACACACTTCCAGCACCTGTACCTCTTCCCTCTTCCTGGATTCACTCAGATGTTTTTAAACCTCAAAGCCTGTGCACAGGGACATACTTCCAGCCCCTCTGCTTCTTCCTGGATTCACTCAGAGGTTTTTAAAACTCAAAGCCTCTTCACAGGGACACACTTAAAACCCTTTGCCTCTTCCCTCTTCCTGGATTCACTCAGAGGTTTTTAAAACTCACAGGCACACACTTCCAGCACCTGTGCCTCTTCCCTCTTCCTGGATTCACTCAGACGTTTTTAAAACTCACAGCTTGTGCACACACACACACTTCCAGCCCCTGTACCACTTCCGTGTTCCTGGATTAACTCAGATGTTTTTAAAACTCACAGCCTGTGCACAGGCACACACTTACAACCCTCTGCCTCGTCCCTCTTCCCGGATTCACTCAGATGTTTTAAAACAAACAGCCTTTGCAAACACACACACTTCCAGCCCCTGTGCCTCTTCCCTCTTCCTGGATTCATTCAGAGGTTTTTAAATCTCATAGCCTCTGCACAGGGACACACTTAAAACCCTATGCCTCTTCCCTCTTCCTGGATTCACTCAGAGGTTTTTAAAACTCACAGCCTCTGCACAGGGACACACTTACAACGCTCTGCCTCTTCCCTCTTCCTGGATTCACTCAGAGGTTGTTAAAACTCAAAGCCTCTGCACAGGGACACACTTCCAGACCCTCTGCCTCTTCCCTCTTCCTGGATTCACTCAGAGGTTTTTAAAACTCAAAGCCTCTGCACAGGGACACATTTACAACCCTCTGCCTCTTCCCTCTTCCTGGATTCACTCAGAGGTTTTTAAAACTAACAGCCTGTGCACACACACACATACTTCCAGCCCCTGTGCCTCCTCCCTCTTCCTGGATTCACTCAGACGTTTTTAAAACTCACAGCCTGTGCACAGGCACACAGTTCCAGCCCCTCTACCGCTTCCATGTTCCTGGATTCACTCAGATGTTTTTAAAACACACAGCCTGTGCACACACACACACTTCCAGACCCGCTGCATCTTCCCTCTTCCTGGATTCACTCAGAGGTTTTTAAAACTCACAGGCACACACTTCCAGCACCTGTACCTCTTCCCTCTTCCTGGATTCACTCAGATGTTTTTAAACCTCAAAGCCTGTGCACAGGGACATACTTCCAGCCCCTCTGCTTCTTCCTGGATTCACTCAGAGGTTTTTAAAACTCAAAGCCTCTTCGCAGGGACACACTTAAAACCCTATGCCTCTTCCCTCTTCCTGGATTCACTCAGAGGTTTTTAAAACTCACAGGCACACACTTCCAGCCCCTGTGCCTCTTCCCTCTTCCTGGATTCATTCAGAGGTTTTTAAATCTCATAGCCTCTGCACAGGGACACACTTAAAACCCTATGCCTCTTCCCTCTTCCTGGATTCACTCAGAGGTTTTTAAAACTCACAGCCTCTGCACAGGGACACACTTACAACGCTCTGCCTCTTCCCTCTTCCTGGATTCACTCAGAGGTTGTTAAAACTCAAAGCCTCTGCACAGGGACACACTTCCAGACCCTCTGCCTCTTCCCTCTTCCTGGATTCACTCAGAGGTTTTTAAAACTCAAAGCCTCTGCACAGGGACACATTTACAACCCTCTGCCTCTTCCCTCTTCCTGGATTCACTCAGAGGTTTTTAAAACTAACAGCCTGTGCACACACACACATACTTCCAGCCCCTGTGCCTCCTCCCTCTTCCTGGATTCACTCAGACGTTTTTAAAACTCACAGCCTGTGCACAGGCACACAGTTCCAGCCCCTCTACCGCTTCCATGTTCCTGGATTCACTCAGATGTTTTTAAAACACACAGCCTGTGCACACACACACACTTCCAGACCCGCTGCATCTTCCCTCTTCCTGGATTCACTCAGAGGTTTTTAAAACTCACAGGCACACACTTCCAGCACCTGTACCTCTTCCCTCTTCCTGGATTCACTCAGATGTTTTTAAACCTCAAAGCCTGTGCATAGGGACATACTTCCAGCCCCTCTGCTTCTTCCTGGATTCACTCAGAGGTTTTTAAAACTCAAAGCCTCTTCGCAGGGACACACTTAAAACCCTATGCCTCTTCCCTCTTCCTGGATTCACTCAGAGGTTTTTAAAACTCACAGGCACACACTTCCAGCACCTGTACCTCTTCCCTCTTCCTGGATTCACTCAGATGTTCTTAAAACTCACAGCTTGTGCACACAAACAGACTTCCAGCGCCTGTGCCTCTTCCCTCTTCCTGGATTCACTCAGACGTTTTTAAAACTCACAGCTTGTGCACACACACACACTTCCAGCCCCTGTACCACTTCCGTGTTCCTGGATTAACTCAGATGTTTTTAAAACTCACAGCCTGTGCACAGGCACACACTTACAACCCTCTGCCTCGTCCCTCTTCCTGGATTCACTCAGAGGTTTTTAAATCTCAAAGCCTCTGCACAGGGACACACTTACAACCCTCTGCCTCGTCCCTCTTCCTGGATTCACTCAGATGTTTTTAAAACTCAAAGACTCTGCACAGGGACACACTTAAAACCCTAAGCCTCTTCCCTCTTCCTGGATTCACTCAGAGGTTTTTAAAACTCACAGCCGGTGCACAGGCACACACTTACAACCCTCTGCCTCTTCCCGCTTCCTGGATTAACTCAGATGTTTTTAAAACTCACAGCCTGTGCACACACACACACTTCCAGCCCCTGTGCCTCTTCCCTCTGCCTGGATTCACTCAGAGGTTTTTAAAACTCAAAGCTGGTGCACACACAGACACTTCCAGCCCCTCTGCCTCCTCCTCTTCCTGGATTCACTCAGACGTTTTTAAACCTCAAAGCCTGTGCACAGGCACATACTTCCAGCCCCTCTGCCTCTTCCTGGATTCACTCAGAGGTTTTTAAAACTCACTGCCTCTGCACAGGGACACACTTACAACCCTCTGCCTCTTCCCTCTTCCTGGATTCACTCAGACGTTTTTAAAACTCACAGCCTGTGCACACACACACACTTCCAGCCCCTGTACCACTTCCGTGTTCCTGGATTAACTCAGATGTTTTTAAAACTCACAGCCTGTTCACAGGGACACACTTACAAGCCTCTACCTCTTCCCTCTTCCTGGATTCACTCAGAGGTTTTTAAAACTCACAGCCTCTGCACAGGGACACACTTCCAGACCCTCTGCCTCTTCCCTCTTCCTGGATTCACTCAGAGGTTTTTAAAACTCAAAGCCTCTGCACAGGGACACACTTACAACCCTCTGCCTCGTCCCTCTTCCTGGATTCACTCAGACGTTTTTAAACCTCAAAGCCTGTGCACAGGGACATACTTCCAGCCCCTCTGCTTCTTCCTGGATTCACTCAGAGGTTTTTAAAACTCACAGCCTGTGCACACACAAACACTTCCAGCCCCTGTACCTCTTCCCTCTTCCTGGATTCACTCAGACGTTTTTAAAACTCACAGCCTGTGCAAAGGCACACACTTCCAGACCCTCTGCCTCTTCCCTCTTCCAGGATTCACTCAGAGGTTTTTAAAACTCACAGGCACACACTTCCAGCGCCTGTACCTCTACCCTCTTCCTGGATTCACTCAGATGTTCTTAAAACTCACAGCTTGTACACACAAACAGACTTCCAGCCCCTGTGCCTCTTCCCTCTTCCTGGATTCATTCAGACGTTTTAAAAACTCACAGCCTCTGTACAGGGACACACTTACAACCCTCTGCCTCGTCCCTCTTCCTGGATTCACTCAGAGGTTTTTAAAACTCAAAGCCTCTGCATAGGGACACACTTAAAACCCTATGACTCTTCCCTCTTCCTGGATTCACTCAGAGGTTTTTAAAACTCACAGCCTCTGCACAGGGACACACTTACAACGCTCTGCCTCTTCCCTCTTCCTGGATTCACTCAGAGGTTTTTAAAACTCAAAGCCTCTGCACAGGGACACACTTCCAGACCCTCTGCCTCTTCCCTCTTCCTGGATTCAGTCAGAGGTTTTTAAAACTCAAAGCCTCTGCACAGGGACACATTTACAACCCTCTGCCTCTTCCCTCTTCCTGGATTCACTCAGAGGTTTTTAAAACTAACAGCCTGTGCACACACAAACACACTTCCAGCCCCTGTGCCTCTTCCCTCTTCCTGGATTCACTCAGACGTTTTTAAAACTCACAGCCTGTGCACAGGCACACAGTTCCAGCCCCTCTACTGCTTCCTTGTTCCTGGATTCACTCAGATGTTTTTAAAACACACAGCCTGTGCACACAGACACACTTCCAGACCCGCTGCATCTTCCCTCTTCCTGGATTCACTCAGAGGTTTTTAAAACTCACAGGCACACACTTCCAGCACCTGTACCTCTTCCCTCTTCCTGGATTCACTCAGATGTTTTTAAACCTCAAAGCCTGTGCACAGGGACATACTTCCAGCCCCTCTGCTTCTTCCTGGATTCACTCAGAGGTTTTTAAAACTCAAAGCCTCTTCACAGGGACACACTTAAAACCCTATGCCTCTTCCCTCTTCCTGGATTCACTCAGAGGTTTTTAAAACTCACAGGCACACACTTCCAGCACCTGTACCTCTTCCCTCTTCCTGGATTCACTCAGATGTTCTTAAAACTCACAGCTTGTGCACACAAACAGACTTCCAGCGCCTGTGCCTCTTCCCTCTTCCTGGATTCACTCAGACGTTTTTAAAACTCACAGCTTGTGCACACACACACACTTCCAGCCCCTGTACCACTTCGTTGTTCCTGGATTAACTCAGATGTTTTTAAAACTCACAGCCTGTGCACAGGCACACACTTACAACCCTCTGCCTCGTCCCTCTTCCTGGATTCACTCAGATGTTTTAAAACACACAGCCTTTGCAAACACACACACTTCCAGCCCCTGTGCCTCTTCCCTCTTCCTGGATTCATTCAGAGGTTTTTAAATCTCAAAGCCTCTGCACAGGGACACACTTACAACCCTCTGCCTCGTCCCTCTTCCTGGATTCACTCAGATGTTTTAAAACAAACAGCCTGTGCACAGGGACACACTTACAACCCTCTGCCTCTTCCCTCTTCCTGGATTCACTCAGAGGTTTTTAAAACTCACAGCCTCTGCACAGGGACACACTTACAACCCTCTGCCTCTTCCCTCTTCCTGGATTCACTCAGAGGTTTTTAAAACTCAAAGCCTCTGCACAGGGACACACTTAAAACCCTATGCCTCTTCCCTCTTCCTGGATTCACTCAGAGGTTTTTAAAACTCACAGCCGGTGCACAGGCACACACTTACAACCCTCTGCCTCTTCCCGCTTCCTGGATTAACTCAGATGTTTTTAAAACTCACAGCCTGTGCACACACACACACTTCCAGCCCCTGTGCCTCTTCCCTCTTCCTGGATTCACTCAGAGGTTTTTAAAACTCAAAGCTGGTGCACACACAGACACTTCCAGCCCCTCTGCCTCCTCCCTCTTCCTGGATTCACTGAGACGTTTTTAAACCTCAAAGCCTGTGCACAGGCACATACTTCCAGCCTCTCTGCCTCTTCATGGATTCACTCAGAGGTTTTTAAAACTCACAGCCTCTGCACAGGGACACACTTACAACCCTCTGCCTCTTCCCTCTTCCTGGATTCACTCAGAGGTTTTTAAAACTCAAAGCCTCTGCACAGGGACACACTTAAAACCCTATGCCTCTTCCCTCTTCCTGGATTCACTCAGAGGTTTTTAAAACTCACAGCCGGTGCACAGGGACACACTTCCAGACCCTCTGCCTCTTCCCTCTTCCTGGATTCACTCAGAGGTTTTTAAAAATCACAGGCACACACTTCCAGCACCTGTACCTCTTCCCTCTTCCTGGATTCACTCAGATGTTTTTAAACCTCAAAGCCTGTGCACAGGGACATACTTCCAGCCCCTCTGCTTCTTCCTGGATTCACTCAGAGGTTTTTAAAACTCACAGCCTGTGCACACACAAACACTTCCAGCCCCTGTACCTCTTCCCTCTTCCTGGATTCACTCAGACGTTTTTAAAACTCACAGCCTGTGCAAAGGCACACACTTCCAGACCCTCTGCCTCTTCCCTCTTCCTGGATTCACTCAGAGGTTTTTAAAACTCAAAGCCTCTGCACAGGCACACAGTTCCAGCCCCTCTACCGCTTCCTTGTTCCTGGATTCACTCAGATGTTTTTAAAACTCACAGCCTGTGCACACACACACACTTCCAGCCCCTGTGCCTCTTCCCTCTGCCTGGATTCACTCAGAGGTTTTTAAAACTCAAAGCTGGTGCACACACAGACACTTCCAGCCCCTCTGCCTCCTCCTCTTCCTGGATTCACTCAGACGTTTTTAAACCTCAAAGCCTGTGCACAGGCACATACTTCCAGCCCCTCTGCCTCTTCCTGGATTCACTCAGAGGTTTTTAAAACTCACAGCCTCTGCACAGGGACACACTTACAACCCTCTGCCTCTTCCCTCTTCCTGGATTCACTCAGAGGTTTTTAAAACTAACAGCCTGTGCACGCACACACACACTTCCAGCCCATGTGCCTCTTCCCTCTTCCTGGATTCACTCAGACGTTTTTAAAACTCACAGCCTGTCACACACACACACTTCCAGCCCCTGTACCACTTCCGTGTTCCTGGATTAACTCAGATGTTTTTAAAACTCACAGCCTGTGCACAGGGACACACTTACAAGCCTCTACCTCTTCCGTCTTCCTGTATTCACTCAGAGGTTTTTAAAACTCACAGCCTCTGCACAGGGACACACTTCCAGACCCTCTGCCTCTTCCCTCTTCCTGGATTCACTCAGAGGTTTTTAAACCTCAAAGCCTGTGCACAGGGACATACTTCCAGCCCCTCTGCTTCTTCCTGGATTCACTCAGAGGTTTTTAAAACTCACAGTCTGTGCACACACAAACACTTCCAGCCCCTGTACCTCTTCCCTCTTCCTGGATTCACTCAGACGTTTTTAAAACTCACAGCCTGTGCACACACAAACACTTCCAGCCCCTGTACCTCTTCCCTCTTCCTGGATTCACTCAGACGTTTTTAAAACTCACAGCCTGTGCAAAGGCACACACTTCCAGACCCTCTGCCTCTTCCCTCTTCCTGGATTCACTCAGAGGTTTTTAATACTCACAGGCACACACTTCCAGCGCCTGTACCTCTACCCTCTTCCTGGATTCACTCAGATGTTCTTAAAACTCACAGCTTGTGCACACAAACAGACTTCCAGCCCCTGTGCCTCTTCCCTCTTCCTGGATTCATTCAGACGTTTTAAAAACTCACAGCCTCTGTACCGGGACACACTTACAACCCTCTGCCTCGTCCCTCTTCCTGGATTCACTCAGAGGTTTTTAAAACTCAAAGCCTCTGCATAGGGACACACTTAAAACCCTATGCCTCTTCCCTCTTCGTGGATTCACTCAGAGGTTTTTAAAACTCACAGCCTCTGCACAGGGACACACTTACAACGCTCTGCCTCTTCCTTCTTCCTGGATTCACTCAGAGGTTTTTAAAACTCAAAGCCTCTGCACAGGAACACACTTCCAGACCCTCTGCCTCTTCCCTCTTCCTGGATTCACTCAGAGGTTTTTAAAACTCAAAGCCTCTGCACAGGGACACATTTACAACCCTCTGCCTCTTCCCTCTTCCTGGATTCACTCAGAGGTTTTTAAAACTAACAGCCTGTGCACACACACACACACTTCCAGCCCCTGTGCCTCTTCCCTCTTCCTGGATTCACTCAGACGTTTTTAAAACTCACAGCCTGTGCACAGGCACACAGTTCCAGCCCCTCTACCGCTTCCTTGTTCCTGGATTCACTCAGATGTTTTTAAAACACACAGCCTGTGCACACACACACACTTCCAGACCCGCTGCATCTTCCCTCTTCCGGGATTCACTCAGAGGTTTTTAAAACTCACAGGCACACACTTCCAGCACCTGTACCTCTTCCCTCTTCCTGGATTCACTCAGATGTTTTTAAACCTCAAAGCCTGTGCACAGGGACATACTTCCAGCCCCTCTGCTTCTTCCTGGATTCACTCAGAGGTTTTTAAAACTCAAAGCCTCTTCACAGGGACACACTTAAAACCCTATGCCTCTTCCCTCTTCCTGGATTCACTCAGAGGTTTTTAAAACTCACAGGCACACACTTCCAGCGCCTGTACCTCTACCCTCTTCCTGGATTCACTCAGATGTTCTTAAAACTCACAGCTTGTGCACACAAACAGACTTCCAGCCCCTGTGCCTCTTCCCTCTTCCTGGATTCATTCAGACGTTTTAAAAACTCACAGCCTCTGTACAGGGACACACTTACAACCCTCTGCCTCGTCCCTCTTCCTGGATTCACTCAGAGGTTTTTAAAACTCACAGCCTCTGCACAGGGACACACTTCCAGACCCTCTGCCTCTTCCCTCTTCCTGGATTCACTCAGAGGTTTTTAAAACTAACAGCCTGTGCACACACACACAAACACACTTCCAGCCCCTGTGCCTCTTCCCTCTTCCTGGATTCACTCAGACGTTTTTAAAACTCACAGCCTGTGCACAAGCACACAGTTCCAGCCCCTCTACCGCTTCCTTGTTCCTGGATTCACTCAGATGTTTTTAAAACACACAGCCTGTGCACACACACACACTTCCAGACCCGCTGCATCTTCCCTTTTCCCGGATTCACTCAGAGGTTTTTAAAACTCAAAGCCTCTGCATAGGGACACACTTAAAACCCTATGCCTCTTCCCTCTTCCTGGATTCACTCAGAGGTTTTTAAAACTCACAGCCTCTGCACAGGGACACACTTACAACGCTCTGCCTCTTCCCTCTTCCTGGATTCACTCAGAAGTTTTTAAAACTCAAAGCCTCTGCACAGGGACACACTTCCAGACCCTCTGCCTCTTCCCTCTTCCTGGATTCACTCAGAGGTTTTTAAAACTCAAAGCCTCTGCACAGGGACACATTTACAACCCTCTGCCTCTTCCCTCTTCCTGGATTCACTCAGAGGTTTTTAAAACTAACAGCCTGTGCACACACACACAAACTTCCAGCCCCTGTGCCTCTTCCCTCTTCCTGGATTCACTCAGACGTTTTTAAAACTCACAGCCTGTGCAAAGGCACACAGTTCCAGCCCCTCTACCGCTTCCTTGTTCCTGGATTCACTCAGATGTTTTTAAAACACACAGCCTGTGCACACACACACACTTCCAGACCCGCTGCATCTTCCCTCTTCCTGGATTCACTCAGAGGTTTTTAAAACTCAAAGCCTCTTCACAGGGACACACTTAAAACCCTATGCCTCTTCCCTCTTCCTGGATTCACTCAGAGGTTTTTAAAACTCACAGGCACACACTTCCAGCGCCTGTGCCTCTTCCCTCTTCCTGGATTCACTCAGACGTTTTTAAAACTCACAGCTTGTGCACACACACACACTTCCAGCCCCTGTACCACTTCCGTGTTCGTGGATTAACTCAGATGTTTTTAAAACTCACAGCCTGTGCACAGGCACACACTTACAACCCTCTGCCTCGTCCCTCTTCCTGGATTCACTCAGATGTTTTAAAACACACAGCCTTTACAAACACACACACTTCCAGCCCCTGTGCCTCTTCCCTCTTCCTGGATTCATTCAGACGTTTTAAAAACTCACAGCCTCTGCACAGGGACACACTTCCAGACCCTCTGCCTCTTCCCTCTTCCTGGATTCACTCAGAGGTTTTTAAATCTCAAAGCCTCTGCACAGGGACACACTTACAACCCTCTGCCTCGTCCCTCTTCCTGGATTCACTCAGATGTTTTAAAACAAACAGCCTGTGCACAGGGACACACTTACAACCCTCAGCCTCTTCCCTCTTCCTGGATTCACTCAGAGGTTTTTAAAACTCACAGCCTGTGCACAGGCACATACTTCCAGCCCCTCTGCCTCTTCCTGGATTCACTCAGAGGTTTTTAAAACTCACAGCCTCTGCACAGGGACACACTTACAACCCTCTGCCTCTTCCCTCTTCCTGGATTCACTCAGAGGTTTTTAAAACTAACAGCCTGTGCACGCACACACACACTTCCAGCCCCTGTGCCTCTTCCCTCTTCCTGGATTCACTCAGACGTTTTTAAAACTCACAGCCTGTGCACACACACACACTTCCAGCCCCTGTACCACTTCCGTGTTCCTGGATTAACTCAGATGTTTTTAAAACTCACAGCCTGTGCACAGGGACACACTTACAAGCCTCTACCTCTTCCCTCTTCCTGGATTCACTCAGAGGTTTTTAAAACTCACAGCCTCTGCACAGGGACACACTTCCAGACCCTCTGCCTCTTCCCTCTTCCTGGATTCACTCAGAGTTTTTTAAAACTCAAAGCCTCTGCACAGGGACACACTTACAACCCTCTGCCTCGTCCCTCTTCCTGGATTCACTCAGACGTTTTTAAAACTCAAAGCCTGTGCACAGGGACATACTTCCAGCCCCTCTGCTTCTTCCTGGATTCACTCAGAGGTTTTTAAAACTCACAGCCTGTGCACACACAAACACTTCCAGCCCCTGTACCTCTTCCCTCTTCCTGGATTCACTCAGACGTTTTTAAAACTCACAGCCTGTGCAAAGGCACACACTTCCAGACCCTCTGCCTCTTCCCTCTTCCTGGATTCACTCAGAGGTTTTTAAAACTCACAGGCACACACTTCCAGCGCCTGTACCTCTACCCTCTTCCTGGATTCACTCAGATGTTCTTAAAACTCACAGGTTGTGCACACAAACAGACTTCCAGCCCCTGTGCCTCTTCCCTCTTCCTGGATTCATTCAGACGTTTTAAAAACTCACAGCCTCTGTACAGGGACACACTTACAACCCTCTGCCTCGTCCCTCTTCCTGGATTCACTCAGAGGTTTTTAAAACTCAAAGCCTCTGCATAGGGACACACTTAAAACCCTATGCCTCTTCCCTCTTCCTGGATTCACTCAGAGGTTTTTAAAACTCACAGCCTCTGCACAGGGACACACTTACAACGCTCTGCCTCTTCCCTCTTCCTGGATTCACTCAGAGGTTTTTAAAACTCAAAGCCTCTGCACAGGGACACACTTCCAGACCCTCTGCCTCTTCCCTCTTCCTGGATTCACTCAGAGGTTTTTAAAACTCAAAGCCTCTGCACAGGGACACATTTACAACCCTCTGCCTCTTCCCTCTTCCTGGATTCACTCAGAGGTTTTTAAAACTCACAGCCTGTGCACACACACACACACTTCCAGCCCCTGTGCCTCTTCCCTCTTCCTGGATTCACTCAGACGTTTTTAAAACTCACAGCCTGTGCACAGGCACACAGTTCCAGCCCCTCTACCGCTTCCTTGTTCCTGGATTCACTCAGATGTTTTTAAAACACACAGCCTGTGCACATACACACACTTCCAGACCCGCTGCATCTTCCCTCTTCCTGGATTCACTCAGAGGTTTTTAAAACTCACAGGCACACACTTCCAGCACCTGTACCTCTTCCCTCTTCCTGGATTCACTCAGATGTTTTTAAACCTCAAAGCCTGTGCACAGGGACATACTTCCAGCCCCTCTGCTTCTTCCTGGATTCACTCAGAGGTTTTTAAACCTCAAAGCCTCTTCACAGGGACACACTTAAAACCCTATGCCTCTTCCCTCTTCCTGGATTCACTCAGAGGTTTTTAAAACTCACAGGCACACACTTCCAGCACCTGTACCTCTTCCCTCTTCCTGGATTCACTCAGATGTTCTTAAAACTCACAGCTTGTGCACACAAACAGACTTCCAGCGCCTGTGCCTCTTCCCTCTTCCTGGATTCACTCAGACGTTTTTAAAACTCACAGCTTGTGCACACACACACACTTCCAGCCCCAGTACCACTTCCGTGTTCCTGGATTAACTCAGATGTTTTTAAAACTCACAGCCTGTGCACAGGCACACACTTACAACCCTCTGCCTCGTCCCTCTTCCTGGATTCACTCAGATGTTTTAAAACACACAGCCTTTGCAAACACACACACTTCCAGCCCCTGTGCCTCTTCCCTCTTCCTGGATTCATTCAGACGTTTTAAAAACTCACAGCCTCTGCACAGGGACACACTTCTAGACCCTCTGCCTCTTCCCTCTTCCTGGATTCACTCAGAGGTTTTTAAATCTCAAAGCCTCTGCACAGGGATACACTTACAACCCTCTGCCTCGTCCCTCTTCCTGGATTCACTCAGATGTTTTAAAACAAACAGCCTGTGCACAGGGACACACTTCCAGACCCTCTGCCTCTTCCCTCTTCCTGGATTCACTCAGAGGTTTTTAAAACTCAAAGCCTCTGCACAGGGACACACTTACAACCCTCTGCCTCGTCCCTCTTCCTGGATTCACTCAGACATTTTTAAACCTCAAAGCCTGTGCACAGGGACATACTTCCAGCCCCTCTGCTTCTTCCTGGATTCACTCAGAGGTTTTTAAAACTCAAAGCCTCTGCATAGGGACACACTTAAAACCCTATGCCTCTTCCCTCTTCCTGGATTCACTCAGAGGTTTTTAAAACTCACAGCCTCTGCACAGGGACACACTTACAACGCTCTGCCTCTTCCCTCTTCCTGGATTCACTCAGAGGTTTTTAAAACTCAAAGCCTCTGCACAGGGACACACTTCCAGACCCTCTGCCTCTTCCCTCTTCCTGGATTCATTCAGAGGTTTTTAAAACTCAAAGCCTCTGCACAGGGACACATTTACAACCCTCTGCCTCTTCCCTCTTCCTGGATTCACTCAGAGGTTTTTAAAACTCACAGCCTGTGCACACACACACACACTTCCAGCCCCTGTGCCTCTTCCCTCTTCCTGGATTCACTCAGACGTTTTTAAAACTCACAGCCTGTGCACAGGCACACAGTTCCAGCCCCTCTACCGCTTCCTTGTTCCTGGATTCACTCAGATGTTTTTAAAACACACAGCCTGTGCACATACACACACTTCCAGACCCGCTGCATCTTCCCTCTTCCTGGATTCACTCAGAGGTTTTTAAAACTCACAGGCACACACTTCCAGCACCTGTACCTCTTCCCTCTTCCTGGATTCACTCAGATGTTTTTAAACCTCAAAGCCTGTGCACAGGGACATACTTCCAGCCCCTCTGCTTCTTCCTGGATTCACTCAGAGGTTTTTAAACCTCAAAGCCTCTTCACAGGGACACACTTAAAACCCTATGCCTCTTCCCTCTTCCTGGATTCACTCAGAGGTTTTTAAAACTCACAGGCACACACTTCCAGCACCTGTACCTCTTCCCTCTTCCTGGATTCACTCAGATGTTCTTAAAACTCACAGCTTGTGCACACAAACAGACTTCCAGCGCCTGTGCCTCTTCCCTCTTCCTGGATTCACTCAGACGTTTTTAAAACTCACAGCTTGTGCACACACACACACTTCCAGCCCCAGTACCACTTCCGTGTTCCTGGATTAACTCAGATGTTTTTAAAACTCACAGCCTGTGCACAGGCACACACTTACAACCCTCTGCCTCGTCCCTCTTCCTGGATTCACTCAGATGTTTTAAAACACACAGCCTTTGCAAACACACACACTTCCAGCCCCTGTGCCTCTTCCCTCTTCCTGGATTCATTCAGACGTTTTAAAAACTCACAGCCTCTGCACAGGGACACACTTCTAGACCCTCTGCCTCTTCCCTCTTCCTGGATTCACTCAGAGGTTTTTAAATCTCAAAGCCTCTGCACAGGGATACACTTACAACCCTCTGCCTCGTCCCTCTTCCTGGATTCACTCAGATGTTTTAAAACAAACAGCCTGTGCACAGGGACACACTTCCAGACCCTCTGCCTCTTCCCTCTTCCTGGATTCACTCAGAGGTTTTTAAAACTCAAAGCCTCTGCACAGGGACACACTTACAACCCTCTGCCTCGTCCCTCTTCCTGGATTCACTCAGACATTTTTAAACCTCAAAGCCTGTGCACAGGGACATACTTCCAGCCCCTCTGCTTCTTCCTGGATTCACTCAGAGGTTTTAAAAACTCACAGCCTGTGCACACACAAACACTTCCAGCCCCTGTACCTCTTCCCTCTTCCTGGATTCACTCAGACGTTTTTAAAACTCACAGCCTGTGCAAAGGCACACACTTCCAGACCCTCTGCCTCTTCCCTCTTCCTGGATTCACTCAGAGGTTTTTAAAACTCACAGGCACACACTTCCAGCGCCTGTACCTCTACCCTCTTCCAGGATTCACTCAGATGTTCTTAAAACTCACAGCTTGTGCACACAAACAGACTTCCAGCCCCTGTGCCTCTTCCCTCTTCCTGGATTCATTCAGACGTTTTAAAAACTCACAGCCTCTGTACAGGGACACACTTACAACCCTCTGCCTCGTCCCTTTTCCTGGATTCACTCAGAGGTTTTTAAAACTCACAGCTTGTGCACACACACACACTTCCAGCCCCTGTACCACTTCCGTGTTCCTGGATTAACTCAGATGTTTTTAAAACTCACAGCCTGTGCACAGGCACACACTTACAACCCTCTGCCTCGTCCCTCTTCCTGGATTCACTCAGAGGTTTTTAAATCTCAAAGCCTCTGCACAGGGACACACTTACAACCCTCTGCCTCGTCCCTCTTCCTGGATTCACTCAGATGTTTTAAAACAAACAGCCTGTGCACAGGGACACACTTACAACCCTCTGCCTCTTCCCTCTTCCTGGATTCACTCAGAGGTTTTTAAAACTCACAGCCTCTGCACAGGGACACACTTACAACCCTCTGCCTCTTCCCTCTTCCTGGATTCACTCAGAGGTTTTTAAAACTCAAAGACTCTGCACAGGGACACACTTAAAACCCTAAGCCTCTTCCCTCTTCCTGGATTCACTCAGAGGTTTTTAAAACTCACAGCCGGTGCACAGGCACACACTTACAACCCTCTGCCTCTTCCCGCTTCCTGGATTAACTCAGATGTTTTTAAAACTCACAGCCTGTGCACACACACACACTTCCAGCCCCTGTGCCTCTTCCCTCTGCCTGGATTCACTCAGAGGTTTTTAAAACTCAAAGCTGGTGCACACACAGACACTTCCAGCCCCTCTGCCTCCTCCTCTTCCTGGATTCACTCAGACGTTTTTAAACCTCAAAGCCTGTGCACAGGCACATACTTCCAGCCCCTCTGCCTCTTCCTGGATTCACTCAGAGGTTTTTAAAACTCACTGCCTCTGCACAGGGACACACTTACAACCCTCTGCCTCTTCCCTCTTCCTGGATTCACTCAGAGGTTTTTAAAACTAACAGCCTGTGCACGCACACACACACTTCCAGCCCCTGTGCCTCTTCCCTCTTCCTGGATTCACTCAGACGTTTTTAAAACTCACAGCCTGTGCACACACACACACTTCCAGCCCCTGTACCACTTCCGTGTTCCTGGATTAACTCAGATGTTTTTAAAACTCACAGCCTGTGCACAGGGACACACTTACAAGCCTCTACCTCTTCCCTCTTCCTGGATTCACTCAGAGGTTTTTAAAACTCACAGCCTCTGCACAGGGACACACTTCCAGACCCTCTGCCTCTTCCCTCTTCCTGGATTCACTCAGAGGTTTTTAAAACTCAAAGCCTCTGCACAGGGACACACTTACAACCCTCTGCCTCGTCCCTCTTCCTGGATTCACTCAGACGTTTTTAAACCTCAAAGCCTGTGCACAGGGACATACTTCCAGCCCCTCTGCTTCTTCCTGGATTCACTCAGAGGTTTTTAAAACTCACAGCCTGTGCACACACAAACACTTCCAGCCCCTGTACCTCTTCCCTCTTCCTGGATTCACTCAGACGTTTTTAAAACTGACAGCCTGTGCAAAGGCACACACTTCCAGACCCTCTGCCTCTTCCCTCTTCCTGGATTCACTCAGAGGTTTTTAAAACTCACAGGCACACACTTCCAGCGCCTGTACCTCTACCCTCTTCCAGGATTCACTCAGATGTTCTTAAAACTCACAGCTTGTGCACACAAACAGACTTCCAGCCCCTGTGCCTCTTCCCTCTTCCTGGATTCATTCAGACGTTTTAAAAACTCACAGCCTCTGTACAGGGACACACTTACAACCCTCTGCCTCGTCCCTCTTCCTGGATTCACTCAGAGGTTTTTAAAACTCAAAGCCTCTGCATAGGGACACACTTAAAACCCTATGCCTCTTCCCTCTTCCTGGATTCACTCAGAGGTTTTTAAAACTCACAGCATCTGCACAGGGACACACTTACAACGCTCTGCCTCTTCCTTCTTCCTGGATTCACTCAGAGGTTTTTAAAACTCAAAGCCTCTGCACAGGAACACACTTCCAGACCCTCTGCCTCTTCCCTCTTCCTGGATTCAGTCAGAGGTTTTTAAAACTCAAAGCCTCTGCACAGGTACACATTTACAACCCTCTGCCTCTTCCCTCTTCCTGGATTCACTCAGAGGTTTTTAAAACTAACAGCCTGTGCACACACACACACACACTTCCAGCCCCTGTGCCTCTTCCCTCTTCCTGGATTCACTCAGACGTTTTTAAAACTCACAGCCGGTGCACAGGCACACAGTTCCAGCCCCTCTACCGCTTCCTTGTTCCTGGATTCACTCAGATGTTTTTAAAACTCACAGCCTGTGCACACACACACACTTCCAGCCCCTGTGCCTCTTCCCTCTGCCTGGATTCACTCAGAGGTTTTTAAAACTCAAAGCTGGTGCACACACAGACACTTCCAGCCCCTCTGTCTCCTCCTCTTCCTGGATTCACTCAGACGTTTTTAAACCTCAAAGCCTGTGCACAGGAACATACTTCCAGCCCCTCTGCCTCTTCCTGGATTCACTCAGAGGTTTTTAAAACTCACAGCCTCTGCACAGGAACACACTTACAACCCTCTGCCTCTTCCCTCTTCCTGGATTCACTCAGAGGTTTTTAAAGCTAACAGCCTGTGCACGCACACACACACTTCCAGCCCCTGTGCCTCTTCCCTCTTCCTGGATTCACTCAGACGTTTTTAAAACTCACAGCCTGTGCACACACACACACTTCCAGCCCCTGTACCACTTCCGTGTTCCTGGATTAACTCAGATGTTTTTAAAACTCACAGCCTGTGCACAGGGACACTCTTACAAGCCTCTACCTCTTCCGTCTTCCTGTCTTCACTCAGAGGTTTTTAAAACTCACAGCCTCTGCACAGGGACACACTTCCAGACCCTCTGCCTCTTCCCTCTTCCTGGATTCACTCAGAGGTTTTTAAAACTCACAGGCACACACTTCCAGCACCTGTACCTCTTCCCTCTTCCTGGATTCACTCAGATGTTTTTAAACCTCAAAGCCTGTGCACAGGGACATACTTCCAGCCCCTCTGCCTCTTCCTGGATTCACTCAGAGGTTTTTAAAACTCACAGCCTCTGCACAGGGACACACTTACAACCCTCTGCCTCTTCCCTCTTCCTGGATTCACTCAGAGGTTTTTAAAACTAACAGCCTGTGCACGCACACACACACTTCCAGCCCCTGTGCCTCTTCCCTCTTCCTGGATTCACTCAGACGTTTTTAAAACTCACAGCCTGTGCACACACACACACTTCCAGCCCCTGTACCACTTCCGTGTTCCTGGATTAACTCAGATGTTTTTAAAACTCACAGTCTGTGCACAGGGACACTCTTACAAGCCTCTACCTCTTCCGTCTTCCTGTATTCACTCAGAGGTTTTTAAAACTCACAGCCTCTGCACAGGGACACACTTCCAGACCCTCTGCCTCTTCCCTCTTCCTGGATTCACTCAGAGGTTTTTAAAACTCACAGGCACACACTTCCAGCACCTGTACCTCTTCCCTCTTCCTGGATTCACTCAGATGTTTTTAAACCTCAAAGCCTGTGCACAGGGACATACTTCCAGCCCCTCTGCTTCTTCCTGGATTCACTCAGAGGTTTTTAAAACTCACAGCCTGTGCACACACAAACACTTCCAGCCCCTGTACCTCTTCCCTCTTCCTGGATTCACTCAGACGTTTTTAAAACTCACAGCCTGTGCAAAGGCACACACTTCCAGACCCTCTGCCTCTTCCCTCTTCCTGGATTCACTCAGAGGTTTTTAAAACTCACAGGCACACACTTCCAGCGCCTGTACCTCTACCCTCTTCCTGGATTCACTCAGATGTTCTTAAAACTCACAGCTTGTGCACACAAACAGACTTCCAGCCCCTGTGCCTCTTCCCTCTTCCTGGATTCATTCAGACGTTTTAAAAACTCACAGCCTCTGTACAGGGACACACTTACAACCCTCTGCCTCGTCCCTCTTCCTGGATTCACTCAGAGGTTTTTAAAACTCACAGCCTGTGCACAGGCACACACTTACAACCCTCTGCCTCGACCCTCTTCCTGGATTCACTCAGATGTTTTAAAACACACAGCCTGTGCACACACACACACTTCCAGACCCGCTGCATCTTCCCTCTTCCGGGATTCACTCAGAGGTTTTTAAAACTCACAGGCACACACTTCCAGCACCTGTACCTCTTCCCTCTTCCTGGATTCACTCAGAGGTTTTTAAAACTAACAGCCTGTGCACACACACACAAACACACTTCCAGCCCCTGTGCCTCTTCCCTATTCCTGGATTCACTCAGACGTTTTTAAAACTCACAGCCTGTGCACAGGCACACAGTTCCAGCCCCTCTACCGCTTCCTTGTTCCTGGATTCACTCAGATGTTTTTAAAACACACAGCCTGTGCACACACACACACTTCCAGACCCGCTGCATCTTCCCTTTTCCTGGATTCACTCAGAGGTTTTTAAAACTCAAAGCCTCTGCATAGGGACACACTTAAAACCCTATGTCTCTTCCCTCTTCCTGGATTCACTCAGAGGTTTTTAAAACTCACAGCCTCTGCACAGGGACACACTTACAACGCTCTGCCTCTTCCCTCTTCCTGGATTCACTCAGAAGTTTTTAAAACTCAAAGCCTCTGCACATGGACACACTTCCAGACCCTCTGCCTCTTCCCTCTTCCTGGATTCACTCAGAGGTTTTTAAAACTCAAAGCCTCTGCACAGGGACACATTTACAACCCTCTGCCTCTTCCCTCTTCCTGGATTCACTCAGAGGTTTTTAAAACTAACAGCCTGTGCACACACACACAAACTTCCAGCCACTGTGCCTCTTCCCTCTTCCTGGATTCACTCAGACGTTTTTAAAACTCACAGCCTGTGCAAAGGCACACAGTTCCAGCCCCTCTACCGCTTCCTTGTTCCTGGATTCACTCAGATGTTTTTAAAACACACAGCCTGTGCACACACACACACTTCCAGACCCGCTGCATCTTCCCTCTTCCTGGATTCACTCAGAGGTTTTTAAAACTCAAAGCCTGTGCACAGGGACATACTTCCAGCCCCTCTGCTTCTTCCTGGATTCACTCAGAGGTTTTTAAAACTCAAAGCCTCTTCACAGGGACACACTTAAAACCCTATGCCTCTTCCCTCTTCCTGGATTCACTCAGAGGTTTTTAAAACTCACAGGCACACACTTCCAGCGCCTGTGCCTCTTCCCTCTTCCTGGATTCACTCAGACGTTTTTAAAACTCACAGCTTGTGCACACACACACACTTCCAGCCCCTGTACCACTTCCGTGTTCGTGGATTAACTCAGATGTTTTTAAAACTCACAGCCTGTGCACAGGCACACACTTACAACCCTCTGCCTCGTCCCTCTTCCTGGATTCACTCAGATGTTTTAAAACACACAGCCTTTGCAAACACACACACTTCCAGCCCCTGTGCCTCTTCCCTCTTCCTGGATTCATTCAGACGTTTTAAAAACTCACAGCCTCTGCACAGGGACACACTTCCAGACCCTCTGCCTCTTCCCTCTTCCTGGATTCACTCAGAGGTTTTTAAATCTCAAAGCCTCTGCACAGGGACACACTTACAACCCTCTGCCTCGTCCCTCTTCCTGGATTCACTCAGATGTTTTAAAACAAACAGCCTGTGCACAGGGACACACTTACAACCCTCAGCCTCTTCCCTCTTCCTGGATTCACTCAGAGGTTTTTAAAACTCAAAGCCTCTGCACAGGGACACACTTAAAACCCTATGCCTCTTCCCTCTTCCTGGATTCACTCAGAGGTTTTTAAAACTCACAGCCGGTGCACAGGCACACACTTACAACCCTCTGCCTCTTCCCGCTTCCTGGATTAACTCAGATGTTTTTAAAACTCACAGCCTGTGCACACACACACACTTCCAGCCCCTATGCCTCTTCCCTCTTCCTGGATTCACTCAGAGAATTTTTAAAACTCAAAGCTGGTGCACACACAGACACTTCCAGCCCCTCTGCCTCCTCCTCTTCCTGGATTCACTCAGACGTTTTTAAACCTCAAAGCCTGTGCACAGGCACATACTTCCAGCCCCTCTGCCTCTTCCTGGATTCACTCAGAGGTTTTTAAAACTCACAGCCTCTGCACAGGGACACACTTACAACCCTCTGCCTCTTCCCTCTTCCTGGATTCACTCAGAGGTTTTTAAAACTAACAGCCTGTGCATGCACACACACACTTCCAGCCCCTGTGCCTCTTCCCTCTTCCTGGATTCACTCAGACGTTTTTAAAACTCACAGCCTGTGCACACACACACACTTCCAGCCCCTGTACCACTTCCGTGTTCCTGGATTAACTCAGATGTTTTTAAAACTCACAGCCTGTGCACAGGGACACACTTACAAGCCTCTACCTCTTCCGTCTTCCTGTATTCACTCAGAGGTTTTTAAAACTCACAGCCTCTGCACAGGGACACACTTCCAGACCCTCTGCCTCTTCCCTCTTCCTGGATTCACTCAGAGGTTTTTAAAACTCACAGGCACACACTTCCAGCACCTGTACCTCTTCCCTCTTCCTGGATTCACTCAGATGTTTTTAAACCTCAAAGCCTGTGCACAGGGACATACTTCCAGCCCCTCTGCTTCTTCCTGGATTCACTCAGAGGTTTTTAAAACTCACAGCCTGTGCACACACAAACACTTCCAGCCCCTGTACCTCTTCCCTCTTCCTGGATTCACTCAGACATTTTTAAAACTCACAGCCTGTGCAAAGGCACACACTTCCAGACCCTCTGCCTCTTCCCTCTTCCTGGATTCACTCAGAGGTTTTTAAAACTCACAGGCACACACTTCCAGCGCCTGTACCTCTACCCTCTTCCTGGATTCACTCAGATGTTCTTAAAACTCACAGCTTGTGCACACAAACAGACTTCCAGCCCCTGTGCCTCTTCCCTCTTCCTGGATTCATTCAGACGTTTTAAAAACTCACAGCCTCTGTACAGGGACACACTTACAACCCTCTGCCTCGTCCCTCTTCCTGGATTCACTCAGAGGTTTTTAAAACTCAAAGCCTCTGCATAGGGACACACTTAAAACCCTATGCCTCTTCCCCCTTCCTGGATTCACTCAGAGGTTTTTAAAACTCACAGCCTCTGCACAGGGACACACTTACAACGCTCTGCCTCTTCCTTCTTCCTGGATTCACTCAGAGGTTTTTAAAACTCAAAGCCTCTGCACAGGAACACACTTCCAGACCCTCTGCCTCTTCCCTCTTCCTGGATTCAGTCAGAGGTTTTTAAAACTCAAAGCCTCTGCACAGGTACACATTTACAACCCTCTGCCTCTTCCCTCTTCCTGGATTCACTCAGAGGTTTTTAAAACTAACAGCCTGTGCACACACACACACACTTCCAGCCCCTGTGCCTCTTCCCTCTTCCTGGATTCACTCAGACGTTTTTAAAACTCACAGCCGGTGCACAGGCACACAGTTCCAGCCCCTCTACCGCTTCCTTGTTCCTGGATTCACTCAGATGTTTTAAAAACTCACAGCCTGTGCACACACACACACTTCCAGCCTCTGTGCCTCTTCCCTCTGCCTGGATTCACTCAGAGGTTTTTAAAACTCAAAGCTGGTGCACACACAGACACTTCCAGCCCCTCTGCCTCCTCCTCTTCCTGGATTCACTCAGACGTTTTTAAACCTCAAAGCCTGTGCACAGGCACATACTTCCAGCCCCTCTGCCTCTTCCTGAATTCACTCAGAGGTTTTTAAAACTCACAGCCTCTGCACAGGGACACACTTACAACCCTCTGCCTCTTCCCTCTTCCTGGATTCACTCAGAGGTTTTTAAAACTAACAGCCTGTGCACGCACACACACACTTCCAGCCCCTGTGCCTCTTCCCTCTTCCTGGATTCACTCAGACGTTTTTAAAACTCACAGCCTGTGCACAGACACACACTTCCAGCCCCTGTACCACTTCCGTGTTCCTGGATTAACTCAGATGTTTTTAAAACTCACAGCCTCTGCACAGGGACACACTTCCAGACCCTCTGCCTCTTCCCTCTTCCTGGATTCACTCAGAGGTTTTTAAAACTCACAGGCACACACTTCCAGCACCTGTACCTCTTCCCTCTTCCTGGATTCACTCAGATGTTTTTAAACCTCAAAGCCTGTGCACAGGGACATACTTCCAGCCCCTCTGCTTCTTCCTGGATTCACTCAGAGGTTTTTAAAACTCACAGCCTGTGCACACACAAACACTTCCAGCCCCTGTACCTCTTCCCTCTTCCTGGATTCACTCAGACGTTTTTAAAACTCACAGCCTGTGCAAAGGCACACACTTCCAGACCCTCTGCCTCTTCCCTCTTCCTGGATTCACTCAGAGGTTTTTAAAACTCACAGGCACACACTTCCAGCGCCTGTACCTCTACCCTCTTCCTGGATTCACTCAGATGTTCTTAAAACTCACAGCTTGTGCACACAAACAGACTTCCAGCCCCTGTGCCTCTTCCCTCTTCCTGGATTCATTCAGACGTTTTAAAAACTCACAGCCTCTGTACAGGGACACACTTACAACCCTCTGCCTCGTCCCTCTTCCTGGATTCACTCAGAGGTTTTTAAAACTCACAGCCTGTGCACAGGCACACACTTACAACCCTCTGCCTCGACCCTCTTCCTGGATTCACTCAGATGTTTTAAAACACACAGCCTGTGCACACACACACACTTCCAGACCCGCTGCATCTTCCCTCTTCCGGGATTCACTCAGAGGTTTTTAAAACTCACAGGCACACACTTCCAGCACCTGTACCTCTTCCCTCTTCCTGGATTCACTCAGAGGTTTTTAAAACTAACAGCCTGTGCACACACACACAAACACACTTCCAGCCCCTGTGCCTCTTCCCTATTCCTGGATTCACTCAGACGTTTTTAAAACTCACAGCCTGTGCACAGGCACACAGTTCCAGCCCCTCTACCGCTTCCTTGTTCCTGGATTCACTCAGATGTTTTTAAAACACACAGCCTGTGCACACACACACACTTCCAGACCCGCTGCATCTTCCCTTTTCCTGGATTCACTCAGAGGTTTTTAAAACTCAAAGCCTCTGCATAGGGACACACTTAAAACCCTATGCCTCTTCCCTCTTCCTGGATTCACTCAGAGGTTTTTAAAACTCACAGCCTCTGCACAGGGACACACTTACAATGCTCTGCCTCTTCCCTCTTCCTGGATTCACTCAGAAGTTTTTAAAACTCAAAGCCTCTGCACAGGGACACACTTCCAGACCCTCTGCCTCTTCCCTCTTCCTGGATTCACTCAGAGGTTTTTAAAACTCAAAGCCTCTGCACAGGGACACATTTACAACCCTCTGCCTCTTCCCTCTTCCTGGATTCACTCAGAGGTTTTTAAAACTAACAGCCTGTGCACACACACACAAACTTCCAGCCCCTGTGCCTCTTCCCTCTTCCTGGATTCACTCAGACGTTTTAAAAACTCACAGCCTGTGCAAAGGCACACAGTTCCAGCCCCTCTACCGCTTCCTTGTTCCTGGATTCACTCAGATGTTTTTAAAACACACAGCCTGTGCACACACACACACTTCCAGACCCGCTGCATCTTCCCTCTTCCTGGATTCACTCAGAGGTTTTTAAAACTCAAAGCCTGTGCACAGGGACATACTTCCAGCCCCTCTGCTTCTTCCTGGATTCACTCAGAGGTTTTTAAAACTCAAAGCCTCTTCACAGGGACACACTTAAAACCCTATGCCTCTTCCCTCTTCCTGGATTCACTCAGAGGTTTTTAAAACTCACAGGCACACACTTCCAGCGCCTGTGCCTCTTTCCTCTTCCTGGATTCACTCAGACGTTTTTAAAACTCACAGCTTGTGCACACACACACACTTCCAGCCCCTGTACCACTTCCGTGTTCGTGGATTAACTCAGATGTTTTTAAAACTCACAGCCTGTGCACAGGCACACACTTACAACCCTCTGCCTCGTCCCTCTTCCTGGATTCACTCAGATGTTTTAAAACACACAGCCTTTGCAAACACACACACTTCCAGCCCCTGTGCCTCTTCCCTCTTCCTGGATTCATTCAGACGTTTTAAAAACTCACAGCCTCTGCACAGGGACACACTTCCAGACCCTCTGCCTCTTCCCTCTTCCTGGATTCACTCAGAGGTTTTTAAATCTCAAAGCCTCTGCACAGGGACACACTTACAACCCTCTGCCTCGTCCCTCTTCCTGGATTCACTCAGATGTTTTAAAACAAACAGCCTGTGCACAGGGACACACTTACAACCCTCAGCCTCTTCCCTCTTCCTGGATTCACTCAGAGGTTTTTAAAACTCAAAGCCTCTGCACAGGGACACACTTAAAACCCTATGCCTCTTCCCTCTTCCTGGATTCACTCAGAGCTTTTTAAAACTCACAACCGGTGCACAGGCACACACTTACAACCCTCTGCCTCTTCCAGCTTCCTGGATTCACTCAGAGAATTTTTAAAACTCAAAGCTGGTGCACACACAGACACTTCCAGCCCCTCTGCCTCCTCCTCTTCCTGGATTCACTCAGACGTTTTTAAACCTCAAAGCCTGTGCACAGGCACATACTTCCAGCCCCTCTGCCTCTTCCTGGATTCACTCAGAGGTTTTTAAAACTCACAGCCTCTGCACAGGGACACACTTACAACCCTCTGCCTCTTCCCTCTTCCTGGATTCACTCAGAGGTTTTTAAAACTAACAGCCTGTGCATGCACACACACACTTCCAGCCCCTGTGCCTCTTCCCTCTTCCTGGATTCACTCAGACGTTTTTAAAACTCACAGCCTGTGCACACACACACACTTCCAGCCCCTGTACCACTTCCGTGTTCCTGGATTAACTCAGATGTTTTTAAAACTCACAGCCTGTGCACAGGGACACACTTACAAGCCTCTACCTCTTCCCTCTTCCTGGATTCACTCAGAGGTTTTTAAAACTCACAGCCTCTGCACAGGGACACACTTCCAGACCCTCTGCCTCTTCCCTCTTCCTGGATTCACTCAGAGGTTTTTAAAACTCAAAGCCTCTGCACAGGGACACATTTACAACCCTCTGCCTCGTCCCTCTTCCTGGATTCACTCAGACGTTTTTAAACCTCAAAGCCTGTGCACAGGGACATACTTCCAGCCCCTCTGCTTCTTCCTGGATTCACTCAGAGGTTTTTAAAACTCACAGCCTGTGCACACACAAACACTTCCAGCCCCTGTACCTCTTCCCTCTTCCTGGATTCACTCAGACGTTTTTAAAACTCACAGCCTGTGCAAAGGCACACACTTCCAGACCCTCTGCCTCTTCCCTCTTCCTGGATTCACTCAGAGGTTTTTAAAACTCACAGGCACACACTTCCAGCGCCTGTACCTCTACCCTCTTCCTGGATTCACTCAGATGTTCTTAAAACTCACAGGTTGTGCACACAAACAGACTTCCAGCCCCTGTGCCTCTTCCCTCTTCCTGGATTCATTCAGACGTTTTAAAAACTCACAGCCTCTGTACAGGGACACACTTACAACCCTCTGCCTCGTCCCTCTTCCTGGATTCACTCAGAGGTTTTTAAAACTCAAAGCCTCTGCATAGGGACACACTTAAAACCCTATGCCTCTTCCCTCTTCCTGGATTCACTCAGAGGTTTTTAAAACTCACAGCCTCTGCACAGGGACACACTTACAACGCTCTGCCTCTTCCCTCTTCCTGGATTCACTCAGAGGTTTTTAAAACTCAAAGCCTCTGCACAGGGACACACTTCCAGACCCTCTGCCTCTTCCCTCTTCCTGGATTCACTCAGAGGTTTTTAAAACTCAAAGCCTCTGCACAGGGACACATTTACAACCCTCTGCCTCTTCCCTCTTCCTGGATTCACTCAGAGGTTTTTAAAACTCACAGCCTGTGCACACACACACACACTTCCAGCCCCTGTGCCTCTTCCCTCTTCCTGGATTCACTCAGACGTTTTTAAAACTCACAGCCTGTGCACAGGCACACAGTTCCAGCCCCTCTACCGCTTCCTTGTTCCTGGATTCACTCAGATGTTTTTAAAACACACAGCCTGTGCACATACACACACTTCCAGACCCGCTGCATCTTCCCTCTTCCTGGATTCACTCAGAGGTTTTTAAAACTCACAGGCACACACTTCCAGCACCTGTACCTCTTCCCTCTTCCTGGATTCACTCAGATGTTTTTAAACCTCAAAGCCTGTGCACAGGGACATACTTCCAGCCCCTCTGCTTCTTCCTGGATTCACTCAGAGGTTTTTAAACCTCAAAGCCTCTTCACAGGGACACACTTAAAACCCTATGCCTCTTCCCTCTTCCTGGATTCACTCAGAGGTTTTTAAAACTCACAGGCACACACTTCCAGCACCTGTACCTCTTCCCTCTTCCTGGATTCACTCAGATGTTCTTAAAACTCACAGCTTGTGCACACAAACAGACTTCCAGCGCCTGTGCCTCTTCCCTCTTCCTGGATTCACTCAGACGTTTTTAAAACTCACAGCTTGTGCACACACACACACTTCCAGCCCCAGTACCACTTCCGTGTTCCTGGATTAACTCAGATGTTTTTAAAACTCACAGCCTGTGCACAGGCACACACTTACAACCCTCTGCCTCGTCCCTCTTCCTGGATTCACTCAGATGTTTTAAAACACACAGCCTTTGCAAACACACACACTTCCAGCCCCTGTGCCTCTTCCCTCTTCCTGGATTCATTCAGACGTTTTAAAAACTCACAGCCTCTGCACAGGGACACACTTCTAGACCCTCTGCCTCTTCCCTCTTCCTGGATTCACTCAGAGGTTTTTAAATGTCAAAGCCTCTGCACAGGGATACACTTACAACCCTCTGCCTCGTCCCTCTTCCTGGATTCACTCAGATGTTTTAAAACAAACAGCCTGTGCACAGGGACACACTTCCAGACCCTCTGCCTCTTCCCTCTTCCTGGATTCACTCAGAGGTTTTTAAAACTCAAAGCCTCTGCACAGGGACACACTTACAACCCTCTGCCTCGTCCCTCTTCCTGGATTCACTCAGACATTTTTAAACCTCAAAGCCTGTGCACAGGGACATACTTCCAGCCCCTCTGCTTCTTCCTGGATTCACTCAGAGGTTTTAAAAACTCACAGCCTGTGCACACACAAACACTTCCAGCCCCTGTACCTCTTCCCTCTTCCTGGATTCACTCAGACGTTTTTAAAACTCACAGCCTGTGCAAAGGCACACACTTCCAGACCCTCTGCCTCTTCCCTCTTCCTGGATTCACTCAGAGGTTTTTAAAACTCACAGGCACACACTTCCAGCGCCTGTACCTCTACCCTCTTCCAGGATTCACTCAGATGTTCTTAAAACTCACAGCTTGTGCACACAAACAGACTTCCAGCCCCTGTGCCTCTTCCCTCTTCCTGGATTCATTCAGACGTTTTAAAAACTCACAGCCTCTGTACAGGGACACACTTACAACCCTCTGCCTCGTCCCTTTTCCTGGATTCACTCAGAGGTTTTTAAAACTCAAAGCCTCTGCATAGGGACACACTTAAAACCCTATGCCTCTTCCCTCTTCCTGGATTCACTCAGAGGTTTTTAAAACTCACAGCCTCTGCACAGGGACACACTTACAACGATCTGCCTCTTCCCTCTTCCTGGATTCACTCAGAGGTTTTTAAAACTCAAAGCCTCTGCACAGGGAAACATTTACAACCCTCTGCCTCTTCCCTCTTCCTGGATTCACTCAGAGGTTTTTAAAACTAACAGCCTGTGCACACACACACACACTTCCAGCCCCTGTGCCTCTTCCCTCTTCCTGGATTCACTCAGACGTTTTTAAAACTCACAGCCTGTGCACAGGCACACAGTTCCAGCCCCTCTACCGCTTCCTTGTTCCTGGATTCACTCAGATGTTTTTAAAACACACAGCCTGTGCACACACACACACTTCCAGTCCCGCTGCATCTTCCCTCTTCCTGGATTCACTCAGAGGTTTTTAAAAGTCACAGGCACACACTTCCAGCACCTGTACCTCTTCCCTCTTCCTGGATTCACTCAGATGTTTTTAAACCTCAAAGCCTGTGCACAGGGACATACTTCCAGCCCCTCTGCTTCTTCCTGGATTCACTCAGAGGTTTTTAAAACTCAAAGCCTCTTCACAGGGACACACTTAAAACCCTATGACTCTTCCCTCTTCCTGGATTCACTCAGAGGTTTTTAAAACTCACAGGCACACACTTCCAGCGCCTGTACCTCTACCCTCTTCCAGGATTCACTCAGATGTTCTTAAAACTCACAGCTTGTGCACACAAACAGACTTCCAGCCCCTGTGCCTCTTCCCTCTTCCTGGATTCATTCAGACGTTTTAAAAACTCACAGCCTCTGTACAGGGACACACTTACAACCCTCTGCCTCGTCCCTCTTCCTGGATTCACTCAGAGGTTTTTAAAACTCACAGGCACACACTTCCAGCACCTGTACCTCTTCCCTCTTCCTGGATTCACTCAGATGTTCTTAAAACTCACAGCTTGTGCACACAAACAGACTTCCAGCGCCTGTGCCTCTTCCCTCTTCCTGGATTCACTCAGACGTTTTTAAAACTCACAGCTTGTGCACACACACACACACTTCCAGCCCCTGTACCACTTCCGTGTTCCTGGATTAACTCAGATGTTTTTAAAACTCACAGCCTGTGCACAGGCACACACTTACAACCCTCTGCCTCGTCCCTCTTCCTGGATTCACTCAGAGGTTTTTAAAACTAACAGCCTGTGCACAAACACACACACTTCCAGCCCCTTTGCCTCTTCCCTCTTCCTGGATTCACTCAGACGTTTTTAAAACTCACAGCCTGTGCACAGGCACACAGTTCCAGCCCCTCTACCGCTTCCTTGTTCCTGGATTCACTCAGATGTTTTTAAAACACACAGCCTGTGCACACACATACACTTCCAGACCCGCTGCATCTTCCCTCTTCCTGGATTCACTCAGAGGTTTTTAAAAGTCACAGGCACACACTTCCAGCACCTGTACCTCTTCCCTCTTCCTGGATTCACTCAGATGTTTTTAAACCTCAAAGCCTGTGCACAGGGACATACTTCCAGCCCCTCTGCTTCTTCCTGGATTCACTCAGACGTTTTTAAAACTCACAGCTTGTGCACACACACACACTTCCAGCCCCTGTACCACTTCCGTGTTCCTGGATTAACTCAGATGTTTTTAAAACTCACAGCCTGTGCACAGGCACACACTTACAACCGTCTGCCTCGTCCCTCTTCCTGGATTCACTCAGGTGTTTTAAAACACACAGCCTTTGCAAACACACACACTTCCAGCCCCTGTGCCTCTTCCCTCTTCCTGGATTCACTCAGACGTTTTTAAACCTCAAAGCCTGTGCACAGGGACATACTTCCAGCCCCTCTGCTTCTTCCTGGATTCACTCAGAGGTTTTAAAAACTCACAGCCTGTGCACACACAAACACTTCCAGTCCCTGTACCTCTTCCCTCTTCCTGGATTCACTCAGACGTTTTTAAAACTCACAGCCTGTGCAAAGGCACACACTTCCAGACCCTCTGCCTCTTCCCTCTTCCTGGATTCACTCAGAGGTTTTTAAAACTCACAGGCACACACTTCCAGCGCCTGTACCTCTACCCTCTTCCTGGATTCACTCAGATGTTCTTAAAACTCACAGCTTGTGCACACAAACAGACTTCCAGCCCCTGTGCCTCTTCCCTCTTCCTGGATTCATTCAGACGTTTTAAAAACTCACAGCCTCTGTACAGGGACACACTTACAACCCTCTGCCTCGTCCCTCTTCCTGGATTCACTCAGAGGTTTTTAAAACTCAAAGCCTCTGCATAGGGACACACTTAAAACCCTATGCCTCTTCCCTCTTCCTGGATTCACTCAGAGGTTTCTAAAACTCACAGCCTCTGCACAGGGACACACTTAAAACGCTCTGCCTCTTCCCTCTTCCTGGATTCACTCAGAGGTTTTTAAAACTCAAAGCCTCTGCACAGGGACACACTTCCAGACCCTCTGCCTCTAACCTCTTCCTGGATTCACTCAGAGGTTTTTAAAACTCAAAGCCTCTGCACAGGGACACATTTACAACCCTCTGCCTCTTCCCTCTTCCTGGATTCACTCAGACGTTTTTAAAACTCACAGCCTGTGCACAGGCACACAGTTCCAGCCCCTCTACCGCTTCCTTGTTCCTGGATTCACTCAGATGTTTTTAAAACACACAGCCTGTGCACATACACACACTTCCAGACCCGCTGCATCTTCCCTCTTCCTGGATTCACTCAGAGGTTTTTAAAACTCACAGGCACACACTTCCAGCACCTGTACCTCTTCCCTCTTCCTGGATTCACTCAGATGTTTTTAAAACTCACAGCTTGTGCACACACACACACACTTCCAGCCCCTGTACCACTTCCGTGTTCCTGGATTAACTCAGATGTTTTTAAAACTCACAGCCTGTGCACAGGCACACACTTACAACCCTCTGCCTCGTCCCTCTTCCTGGATTCACTCAGAGGTTTTTAAAAATAACAGCCTGTGCACAAACACACACACTTCCAGCCCCTTTGCCTCTTCCCTCTTCCTGGATTCACTCAGACGTTTTTAAAACTCACAGCCTGTGCACAGGCACACAGTTCCAGCCCCTCTACCGCTTCCTTGTTCCTGGATTCACTCAGATGTTTTTAAAACACACAGCCTGTGCACATACACACACTTCCAGACCCGCTGCATCTTCCCTCTTCCTGGATTCACTCAGAGGTTTTTAAAACTCACAGGCACACACTTCCAGCACCTGTACCTCTTCCCTCTTCCTGGATTCACTCAGATGTTTTTAAACCTCAAAGCCTGTGCACAGGGACATACTTCCAGCCCCTCTGCTTCTTCCTGGATTCACTCAGAGGTTTTTAAACCTCAAAGCCTCTTCACAGGGACACACATAAAACCCTATGCCTCTTCCCTCTTCCTGGATTCACTCAGAGGTTTTTAAAACTCACAGGCACACACTTCCAGCACCTGTACCTCTTCCCTCTTCCTGGATTCACTCAGATGTTCTTAAAATTCACAGCTTGTGCACACAAACAGACTTCCAGCGCCTGTGCCTCTTCCCTCTTCCTGGATTCACTCAGACGTTTTTAAAACTCACAGCTTGTGCACACACACACACTTCCAGCCCCTGTACCTCTTCCGTGTTCCTGGATTAACTCAGATGTTTTTAAAACTCACAGCCTGTGCACAGGCACACACTTACAACCCTCTGCCTCGTCCCTCTTCCTGGATTCACTCAGATGTTTTAAAACACACAGCCTTTGCAAACACACACACTTCCAGCCCCTGTGCCTCTTCCCTCTTCCTGGATTCATTCAGACGTTTTAAAAACTCACAGCCTCTGCACAGGGACACACTTCCAGACCCTCTGCCTCTTCCCTCTTCCTGGATTCACTCAGAGGTTTTTAAATCTCAAAGCCTCTGCACAGGGACACACTTACAACCCTCTGCCTCGTCCCTCTTCCTGGATTCACTCAGATGTTTTTAAAACTCAAAGCCTCTGCACAGGGACACACTTAAAACCCTATGCCTCTTCCCTCTTCCTGGATTCACTCAGAGGTTTTTAAAACTCACAGCCTCTGCACAGGGACACACTTACAACCCTCTGCCTCTTCCCTCTTCCTGGATTCACTCAGAGGTTTTTAAAACTCAAAGCCTCTGCACAGGGACACACTTAAAACCCTATGCCTCTTCCCTCTTCCTGGATTCACTCAGAGGTTTTTAAAACTCACAGCCGGTGCACAGGCACACAATTACAACCCTCTGCCTCTTCCCGCTTCCTGGATTAACTCAGATGTTTTTAAAACTCACAGCCTGTGCACAGGGACACACTTACAAGCCTCTACCTCTTCCCTCTTCCTGGATTCACTCAGAGGTTTTTAAAACTCAAAGCCTCTGCACAGTGACACACTTACAACCCTGTGCCTCGTCCCTCTTCCTGGATTCACTCAGATGTTTTAAAACAAACAGCCTGTGCACAGGGACACACTTAAAACCCTCTGCCTCTTCCCTCTTCCTGGATTCACTCAGAGGTTTTTAAAACTCACAGCCTCTGCACAGGGACACACTTACAACCCTCTGCCTCTTCCCTCTTCCTGGATTCACTCAGAGGTTTTTAAAACTCAAAGCCTCTGCACAGGCACACACTTACAACCCTCTGCCTCTTCCCGCTTCCTGGATTAACTCAGATGTTTTAAAACACACAGCCTTTGCAAACACACACACTTCAAGCCCCTGTGCCTCTTCCCTCTTCCTGGATTCATTCAGACGTTTTAAAAACTCACAGCCTCTGCACAGGGACACACTTCCAGACCCTCTGCCTCTTCCCTCTTCCTGGATTCACTCAGAGGTTTTTAAATCTCAAAGCCTCTGCACAGGGACACACTTACAACCCTCTGCCTCGTCCCTCTTCCTGGATTCACTCAGATGTTTTAAAACAAACAGCCTGTGCACAGGGACACACTTACAACCCTCTGCCTCTTCCCTCTTCCTGGATTCACTCAGAGGTTTTTAAAACTCACAGCCTCTGCACAGGGACACACTTACAACCCTCTGCCTCTTCCCTCTTCCTGGATTCACTCAGAGGTTTTTAAAACTCAAAGCCTCTGCACAGGGACACACTTAAAACCCTATGCCTCTTCCCTCTTCCTGGATTCACTCAGAGGTTTTTAAAACTCACAGCCGGTGCACAGGCACACACTTACAACCCTCTGCCTCTTCCCGCTTCCTGGATTAACTCAGATGTTTTTAAAACTCACAGCCTGTGCACACACACACACTTCCAGCCCCTGTGCCTCTTCCCTCTTCCTGGATTCACTCAGAGGTTTTTAAAACTCAAAGCTGGTGCACACACAGACACTTCCAGCCCCTCTGCCTCCTCCTCTTCCTGGATTCACTGAGACGTTTTTAAACCTCAAAGCCTGTGCACAGGCACATACTTCCAGCCCCTCTGCCTCTTCCTGGATTCACTCAGAGGATTTTAAAACTCACAGCCTCTGCACAGGGACACACTTACAACCCTCTGCCTCTTCCCTCTTCCTGGATTCACTCAGAGGTTTTTAAAACTAACAGCCTGTGCACGCACACACACACTTCCAGCCCCTGTGCCTCTTCCCTCTTCCTGGATTCACTCAGACGTTTTTAAAACTCACAGCCTGTGCACACACACACTTCCAGCCCCTGTACCACTTCCGTGTTCCTGGATTAACTCAGATGTTTTTAAAACTCACAGCCTGTGCACAGGGACACACTTACAAGCCTCTACCTCTTCCCTCTTCCTGGATTCACTCAGAGGTTTTTAAAACTCACAGCCTCTGCACAGGGACACACTTCCAGACCCTCTGCCTCTTCCCTCTTCCTGGATTCACTCAGAGGTTTTTAAAACTCAAAGCCTCTGCACAGGGACACACTTAAAATCCTCTGCCTCTTCCCTCTTCCTGGATTCACTCAGAGGTTTTTAAAACTCACAGCCTCTGCACAGGGACACACTTACAACCCTCTGCCTCTTCCCTCTTCCTGGATTCACTCAGAGGTTTTTAAAACTCAAAGCCTCTGCACAGGGACACACTTAAAACCCTATGCCTCTCCCCTCTTCCTGGATTCACTCAGAGGTTTTTAAAACTCACAGCCGGTGCACAGGCACACACTTACAACCCTCTGCCTCTTCCCGCTTCCTGGATTAACTCAGACGTTTTTAAACCTCAAAGCCTGTGCACAGGGACATACTTCCAGCCCCTCTGCTTCTTCCTGGATTCACTCAGAGGTTTTTAAAACTCACAGCCTGTGCACACACAAACACTTCCAGCCCCTGTACCTCTTCCCTCTTCCTGGATTCACTCAGACGTTTTTAAAACTCACAGCCTGTGCAAAGGCACACACTTCCAGACCCTCTGCCTCTTCCCTCTTCCTGGATTCACTCAGAGGTTTTTAAAACTCACAGGCACACACTTCCAGCGCCTGTACCTCTACCCTCTTCCTGGATTCACTCAGATGTTCTTAAAACTCACAGCTTGTGCACACAAACAGACTTCCAGCCCCTGTGCCTCTTCCCTCTTCCTGGATTCATTCAGACGTTTTAAAAACTCACAGCCTCTGTACAGGGACACACTTACAACCCTCTGCCTCGTCCCTCTTCCTGGATTCACTCAGAGGTTTTTAAAACTCAAAGCCTCTGCATAGGGACACACTTAAAACCCTATGCCTCTTCCCCCTTCCTGGATTCACTCAGAGGTTTTTAAAACTCACAGCCTCTGCACAGGGACACACTTACGACGCTCTGCCTCTTCCCTCTTCCTGGATTCACTCAGAGGTTTTTAAAACTCACAGCCTCTGCACAGGGACACACTTCCAGACCCTCTGCCTCTTCCCTCTTCCTGGATTCACTCAGAGGTTTTTAAAACTCAAAGCCTCTGCACAGGGACACATTTACAACCCTCTGCCTCTTCCCTCTTCCTGGATTCACTCAGAGGTTTTTAAAAGTAACAGCCTGTGCACACACACACACACTTCCAGCCCCTGTGCCTCTTCCCTCTTCCTGGATTCACTCAGACGTTTTTAAAACTCACAGCCTGTGCACAGGCACACAGTTCCAGCCCCTCTACCGCTTCCTTGTTCCTGGATTCACTCAGATGTTTTTAAAACACACAGCCTGTGCACACACACACACTTCCAGACCCGCTGCATCTTCCCTCTTCCGGGATTCACTCAGAGGTTTTTAAAACTCAAAGCCTCTTCACAGGGACACACTTAAAACCCTATGCCTCTTCCCTCTTCCTGGATTCACTCAGAGGTTTTTAAAACTCACAGGCACACACTTCCAGCACCTGTACCTCTTCCCTCTTCCTGGATTCACTCAGATGTTCTTAAAACTCACAGCCTGTGCACAGGGACACACTTACAAGCCTCTACCTCTTCCCTCTTCCTGGATTCACTCAGAGGTTTTTAAAACTCACAGCCTCTGCACAGGGACACACTTCCAGACCCTCTGCCTCTTCCCTCTTCCTGGATTCACTCAGAGGTTTTTAAAACTCAAAGCCTCTGCACAGGGACACACTTACAACCCTCTGCCTCGTCCCTCTTCCTGGATTCACTCAGATGTTTTAAAACAAACAGCCTGTGCACAGGGACACACTTAAAACCCTCTGCCTCTTCCCTCTTCCTGGATTCACTCAGAGGTTTTTAAAACTCACAGGCACACACTTCCAGCGCCTGTACCACTACCCTCTTCCTGGATTCACTCAGATGTTCTTAAAACTCACAGCTTGTGCACACAAACAGACTTCCAGCCCCTGTGCCTCTTCCCTCTTCCTGGATTCATTCAGACGTTTTAAAAACTCACAGCCTCTGTACAGGGAGACACTTACAACCCTCTGCCTCTTCCCTCTTCCTGGATTCACTCAGAGGTTTTTAAAACGCACAGCCTCTTCACAGGGACACACTTACAACCCTCTGCCTCTTCCCTCTTCCTGGATTAACTCAGATGTTTTTAAAACTCACAGCCTGTGCACAGGGACACACTTACAAGCCTCTACCTCTCCCCTCTTCCTGGATTCACTCAGAGGTTTTTAAAACTCACAGCCTCTGCACAGGGACACACTTCCAGACCCTCTGCCTCTTCCCTCTTCCTGGATTCACTCAGAGGTTTTTAAAACTCAAAGCCTCTGCACAGTGACACACTTACAACCCTCTGCCTCGTCCCTCTTCCTGGATTCACTCAGATGTTTTAAAACAAACAGCCTGTGCACAGGGACACACTTAAAACCCTCTGCCTCTTCCCTCTTCCTGGATTCACTCAGAGGTTTTTAAAACTCACAGCCTCTGCACAGGGACACACTTACAACCCTCTGCCTCTTCCCTCTTCCTGGATTCACTCAGAGGTTTTTAAAACTCAAAGCCTCTGCACAGGGACACACTTAAAACCCTATGCCTCTTCCCTCTTCCTGGATTCACTCAGAGGTTTTTAAAACTCACAGCCGGTGCACAGGCACACACTTACAACCCTCTGCCTCTTCCCGCTTCCTGGATTAACTCAGATGTTTTAAAACACACAGCCTTTGCAAACACACATACTTCAAGCCCCTGTGCCTCTTCCCTCTTCCTGGATTCATTCAGACGTTTTAAAAACTCACAGCCTCTGCACAGGGACACACTTCCAGACCCTCTGCCTCGTCCCTCTTCCTGGATTCACTCAGATGTTTTAAAACAAACAGCCTGTGCACAGAGACACACTTACAACCCTCTGCCTCTTCCCTCTTCCTGGATTCACTCAGAGGTTTTTAAAACTCACAGCCTCTGCACAGGGACACACTTACAACCCTCTGCCTCTTCCCTCTTCCTGGATTCACTCAGAGGTTTTTAAAACTAAAAGCCTCTGCACAGGGACACACTTAAAACCCTCTGCCTCTTCCCTCTTCCTGGATTCACTCAGAGGTTTTTAAAACTCACAGGCACACACTTCCAGCGCCTGTACCACTACCCTCTTCCTGGATTCACTCAGATGTTCTTAAAACTCACAGCTTGTGCACACAAACAGACTTCCAGCCCCTGTGCCTCTTCCCTCTTCCTGGATTCATTCAGACGTTTTAAAAACTCACAGCCTCTGTACAGGGACACACTTACAACCCTCTGCCTCGTCCCTCTTCCTGGATTCACTCAGAGGTTTTTAAAACTCAAAGCCTCTGCATAGGGACACACTTAAAACCCTATGCCTCTTCCCTCTTCCTGGATTCACTCAGAGGTTTTTAAAACTCACAGCCTCTGCACAGGGACACATTTACAACCCTCTGCCTCTTCCCTCTTCCTGGATTCACTCAGAGGTTTTTAAAACTCACAGCCTGTGCACAGGCACACAGTTCCAGCCCCTCTACCGCGTCCTTGTTCCTGGATTCACTCAGATGTTTTTAAAACACACAGCCTGTGCACACACACACACTTCCAGCCCCTGTGCCTCTTCCCTCTTCCTGGATTCACTCAGAGGTTTTTAAAACTCACAGGCACACACTTCCAGCGCCTGTACCTCTACCCTCTTCCTGGACTCACTCAGATGTTCTTAAAACTCACAGCTTGTGCACACAAACAGACTTCCAGCCCCTGTGCCTCTTCCCTCTTCCTGGATTCATTCAGACGTTTTAAAAACTCACAGCCTCTGTACAGGGAGACACTTACAACCCTCTGCCTCTTCCCTCTTCCTGGATTCACTCAGAGGTTTTTAAAACGCACAGCCTCTTCACAGGGACACACTTACAACCCTCTGCCTCTTCCCTCTTCCTGGATTAACTCAGATGTTTTTAAAACTCACAGCCTGTGCACAGGGACACACTTACAAGCCTCTACCTCTTCCCTCTTCCTGGATTCACTCAGAGGTTTTTAAAACTCAAAGCCTCTGCACAGTGACACACTTACAACCCTCTGCCTCGTCCCTCTTCCTGGATTCACTCAGATGTTTTAAAACAAACAGCCTGTGCACAGGGACACACTTAAAACCCTCTGCCTCTTCCCTCTTCCTGGATTCACTCAGAGGTTTTTAAAACTCACAGCCTCTGCACAGGGACACACTTACAACCCTCTGCCTCTTCCCTCTTCCTGGATTCACTCAGAGGTTTTTAAAACTCAAAGCCTCTGCACAGGGACACACTTAAAACCCTATGCCTCTTCCCTCTTCCTGGATTCACTCAGAGGTTTTTAAAACTCACAGCCGGTGCACAGGCACACACTTACAACCCTCTGCCTCTTCCCGCTTCCTGGATTAACTCAGATGTTTTAAAACACACAGCCTTTGCAAACACACACACTTCAAGCCCCTGTGCCTCTTCCCTCTTCCTGGATTCATTCAGACGTTTTAAAAACTCACAGCCTCTGCACAGGGACACACTTCCAGACCCTCTGCCTCTTCCCTTTCCTGGATTCACTCAGAGGTTTTTAAATCTCAAAGCCTCTGCACAGGGACACACTTACAACCCTCTGCCTCGTCCCTCTTCCTGGATTCACTCAGATGTTTTAAAACAAACAGCCTGTGCACAGGGACACACTTACAACCCTCTGCCTCTTCCCTCTTCCTGGATTCACTCAGAGGTTTTTAAAACTCAAAGCCTCTGCACAGGGACACACTTAAAACCCTATGCCTCTTCCCTCTTCCTGGATTCACTCAGAGGTTTTTAAAACTCACAGCCGGTGCACAGGCACACACTTACAACCCTCTGCCTCTTCCCGCTTCCTGGATTCACTCAGAGGTTTTTAAAACTCACAGCCGGTGCACAGGCACACACTTACAACCCTCTGCCTCTTCCCGCTTCCTGGATTCACTGAGAGGTTTTTAAAACTCAAAGCTGGTGCACACACAGACACTTCCAGCCCCTCTGCCTCCTCCTCTTCCTGGATTCACTGAGACGTTTTTAAACCTCAAAGCCTGTGCACAGGCACATACTTCCAGCCCCTCTGCCTCTTCCTGGATTCACTCAGAGGATTTTAAAACTCACAGCCTCTGCACAGGGACACACTTACAACCCTCTGCCTCTTCCCTCTTCCTGGATTCACTCAGAGGTTTTTAAAACTAACAGCCTGTGCACGCACACACACACTTCCAGCCCCTGTGCCTCTTCCCTCTTCCTGGATTCACTCAGACGTTTTTAAAACTCACAGCCTGTGCACACACACACTTCCAGCCCCTGTACCACTTCCGTGTTCCTGGATTAACTCAGATGTTTTTAAAACTCACAGCCTGTGCACAGGGACACACTTACAAGCCTCTATCTCTTCCCTCTTCCTGGATTCACTCAGAGGTTTTTAAAACTCACAGCCTCTGCACAGGGACACACTTCCAGACCCTCTGCCTCTTCCCTCTTCCTGGATTCACTCAGAGGTTTTTAAAACTCAAAGCCTCTGCACAGGGACACACTTACAACCCTCTGCCTCGTCCCTCTTCCTGGATTCACTCAGATGTTTTAAAACAAACAGCCTGTGCACAGGGACACACTTACAACCCTCTGCCTCTTCCCTCTTCCTGGATTCACTCAGAGGTTTTTAAAACTCACAGCCTCTGCACAGGGACACACTTACAACCCTCTGCCTCTTCCCTCTTCCTGGATTCACTCAGAGGTTTTTAAAACTAAAAGCCTCTGCACAGGGACACACTTACAACCCTCTGCCTCTTCCCTCTTCCTGGATTCACTCAGAGGTTTTTAAAACTAAAAGCCTCTGCACAGGGACACACTTAAAACCCTCTGCCTCTTCCCTCTTCCTGGATTCACTCAGAGGTTTTTAAAACTCACAGCCGGTGCACAGGCACACACTTACAACCCTCTGCCTCTTCCCGCTTCCTGGATTAACTCAGACGTTTTTAAACCTCAAAGCCTGTGCACAGGGACATACTTCCAGCCCCTCTGCTTCTTCCTGGATTCACTCAGAGGTTTTTAAAACTCACAGCCTGTGCACACACAAACACTTCCAGCCCCTGTACCTCTTCCCTCTTCCTGGATTCACTCAGACGTTTTTAAAACTCACAGCCTGTGCAAAGGCACACACTTCCAGACCCTCTGCCTCTTCCCTCTTCCTGGATTCACTCAGAGGTTTTTAAAACTCACAGGCACACACTTCCAGCGCCTGTACCTCTACCCTCTTCCTGGATTCACTCAGATGTTCTTAAAACTCACAGCTTGTGCACACAAACAGACTTCCAGCCCCTGTGCCTCTTCCCTCTTCCTGGATTCATGCAGACGTTTTAAAAACTCACAGCCTCTGTACAGGGACACACTTACAACCCTCTGCCTCGTCCCTCTTCCTGGATTCACTCAGAGGTTTTTAAAACTCAAAGCCTCTGCATAGGGACACACTTAAAACCCTATGCCTCTTCCCTCTTCATGGATTCACTCAGAGGTTTTTAAAACTCACAGCCTCTGCACAGGGACACACTTACAACGCTCTGCCTCTTCCCTCTTCCTGGATTCACTCAGAGGTTTTTAAAACTCACAGCCTCTGCACAGGGACACACTTCCAGACCCTCTGCCTCTTCCCTCTTCCTGGATTCACTCAGAGGTTTTTAAAACTCAAAGCCTCTGCACAGGGACACATTTACAACCCTCTGCCTCTTCCCTCTTCCTGGATTCACTCAGAGGTTTTTAAAACTAACAGCCTGTGCACACACACACACACTTCCAGCCCCTGTGCCTCTTCCCTCTTCCTGGATTCACTCAGACGTTTTTAAAACTCACAGCCTGTGCACAGGCACACAGTTCCAGCCCCTCTACCGCTTCCTTGTTCCTGGATTCACTCAGATGTTTTTAAAACACACAGCCTGTGCACACACACACACTTCCAGACCCGCTGCAACTTCCCTCTTCCGGGATTCACTCAGAGGTTTTAAAAACTCAAAGCCTCTTCACAGGGACACACTTAAAACCCTATGCCTCTTCCCTCTTCCTGGATTCACTCAGAGGTTTTTAAAACTCACAGGCACACACTTCCAGCACCTGTACCTCTTCCCTCTTCCTGGATTCACTCAGATGTTCTTAAAACTCACAGCCTGTGCACAGGGACACACTTACAAGCCTCTACCTCTTCCCTCTTCCTGGATTCACTCAGAGGTTTTTAAAACTCACAGCCTCTGCACAGGGACACACTTCCAGACCCTCTGCCTCTTCCCTCTTCCTGGATTCACTCAGAGGTTTTTAAAACTCAAAGCCTCTGCACAGGGACACACTTACAACCCTCTGCCTCGTCCCTCTTCCTGGATTCACTCAGATGTTTTAAAACAAAAAGCCTGTGCACAGGGACACACTTAAAACCCTCTGCCTCTTCCCTCTTCCTGGATTCACTCACAGGTTTTTAAAACTCACAGCCTCTGCACAGGGACACACTTACAACCCTCTGCCTCTTCCCTCTTCCTGGATTCACTCAGAGGTTTTTAAAACTCACAGGCACACACTTCCAGCGCCTGTACCACTACCCTCTTCCTGGATTCACTCAGATGTTCTTAAAACTCACAGCTTGTGCACACAAACAGACTTCCAGCCCCTGTGCCTCTTCCCTCTTCCTGGATTCATTCAGACGTTTTAAAAACTCACAGCCTCTGTACAGGGACACACTTACAACCCTCTGCCTCGTCCCTCTTCCTGGATTCACTCAGAGGTTTTTAAAACTCAAAGCCTCTGCATAGGGACACACTTAAAACCCTATGCCTCTTCCCTCTTCCTGGATTCACTCAGAGGTTTTTAAAACTCACAGCCTCTGCACAGGGACACATTTACAACCCTCTGCCTCTTCCCTCTTCCTGGATTCACTCAGAGGTTTTTAAAACTCACAGGCACACACTTCCAGCGCCTGTACCTCTACCCTCTTCCTGGATTCACTCAGATGTTCTTAAAACTCACAGCTTGTGCACACAAACAGACTTCCAGCCCCTGTGCCTCTTCCCTCTTCCTGGATTCATTCAGACGTTTTAAAAACTCACAGCCTCTGTACAGGGAGACACTTACAACCCTCTGCCTCGTCCCTCTTCCTGGATTCACTCAGAGGTTTTTAAAACTCAAAGCCTCTGCATAGGGACACACTTAAAACCCTATGCCTCTTCCCTCTTCCTGGATTCACTCAGAGGTTTTTAAAACTCACAGCCTCTGCACAGGGACACACTTACAACGCTCTGCCTCTTCCCTCTTCCTGGATTCACTCAGAGGTTTTTAAAACTCAAAGCCTCTGCACAGGGACACACTTCCAGACCCTCTGCCTCTTCCCTCTTCCTGGATTCACTCAGAGGTTTTTAAAACTCAAAGCCTCTGCACAGGGACACATTTACAACCCTCTGCCTCTTCCCTCTTCCTGGATTCACTCAGAGGTTTTTAAAACTAACAGCCTGTGCACACACACACACACTTCCAGCGCCTGTACCTCTACCCTCTTCCTGGATTCACTCAGATGTTCTTAAAACTCACAGCTTGTGCACACAAACAGACTTCCAGCCCCTGTGCCTCTTCCCTCTTCCTGGATTCATTCAGACGTTTTAAAAACTCACAGCCTCTGTACAGGGAGACACTTACAACCCTCTGCCTCGTCCCTCTTCCTGGATTCACTCAGAGGTTTTTAAAACTCAAAGCCTCTGCATAGGGACACACTTAAAACCCTATGCCTCTTCCCTCTTCCTGGATTCACTCAGAGGTTTTTAAAACTCACAGCCTCTGCACAGGGACACACTTACAACGCTCTGCCTCTTCCCTCTTCCTGGATTCACTCAGAGGTTTTTAAAACTCAAAGCCTCTGCACAGGGACACACTTCCAGACCTTCTGCCTCTTCCCTCTTCCTGGATTCACTCAGAGGTTTTTAAAACTCAAAGCCTCTGCACAGGGACACATTTACAACCCTCTGCCTCTTCCCTCTTCCTGGATTCACTCAGAGGTTTTTAAAACTAACAGCCTGTGCACACACACACACACTTCCAGCCCCTGTGCCTCTTCCCTCTTCCTGGATTCACTCAGACGTTTTTAAAACTCACAGCCTGTGCACAGGCACACAGTTCCAGCCCCTCTACCGCTTCCTTGTTCCTGGATTCACTCAGATGTTTTTAAAACACACAGCCTGTGCACACACACACACTTCCAGACCCACTGCATCTTCCCTCTTCCTGGATTCACTCAGAGGTTTTTAAAACTCACAGGCACACACTTCCAGCACCTGTACCTCTTCCCTCTTCCTGGATTCACTCAGATGTTTTTAAACCTCAAAGCCTCTTCACAGGGACACACTTAAAACCCTATGCCTCTTCCCTCTTCCTGGATTTACTCAGAGGTTTTTAAAACTCACAGGCACACACTTCCAGCACCTGTACCTCTTCCCTCTTCCCGGATTCACTCAGATGTTCTTAAAACTCACAGCTTGTGCACACAAACAGACTTCCAGCGCCTGTGCCTCTTCCCTCTTCCTGGATTCACTCAGACGTTTTTAAAACTCACAGCCTGTGCACACACACACACTTCCAGCCCCTGTACCACTTCCGTGTTCCTGGATTAACTCAGATGTTTTTAAAACTCACAGCCTGTGCACAGGCACAAACTTACAACCCTCTGACTCGTCCCTCTTCCTGTATTCACTCAGATGTTTTAAAACACACAGTCTTTACAAACACACACACTTCCAGCCCCTGTGCCTCTTCCCTCTTCCTGGATTCATTCAGACGTTTTAAAAACTCACAGCCTCTGCACAGGGACACACTTCCAGACCCTCTGCCTCTTCCCTCTTCCTGGATTCACTCAGAGGTTTTTAAATCTCAAAGCCTCTGCACAGGGACACACTTACAACCCTCTGCCTCGTCCCTCTTCCTGGATTCACTCAGATGTTTTAAAACAAACAGCCTGTGCACAGGGACACACTTACAACCCTCTGCCTCTTCCCTCTTCCTGGATTCACTCAGAGGTTTTTAAAACTCACAGCCGGTGCACAGGCACACACTTACAACCCTCTGCCTCTTCCCGCTTCCTGGATTAACTCAGATGTTTTTAAAACTCACAGCCTGTGCACACACACACACTTCCAGCCCCTGTGCCTCTTCCCTCTTCCTGGATTCACTCAGAGGTTTTTAAAACTCAAAGCTGGTGCACACACAGACACTTCCAGCCCCTCTGCCTCCTCCCTCTTCCTGGATTCACTCAGACGTTTTTAAACCTCAAAGCCTGTGCACAGGCACATACTTCCAGCCCCTCTGCCTCTTCCTGGATTCACTCAGAGGTTTCTAAAACTCACACCCTCTGCACAGGGACACACTTACAACCCTCTGCCTCTTCCCTCTTCCTGGATTCACTCAGAGGTTTTTGAAACTAACAGCCTGTGCACGCACACACACACTTCCAGCCGCTGTGCCTCTTCCCTCTTCCTGGATTCACTCAGACGTTTTTAAAACTCACAGCCTGTGCACACACACACACTTCCAGCCCCTGTACCACTTCCGTGTTCCTGGATTAACTCAGATGTTTTTAAAACTCACAGCCTGTGCACAGGGACACACTTACAACCCTCTACCTCTTCCCTCTTCCTGGATTCACTCAGATGTTTTAAAACAAACAGCCTGTGCCCAGGGACACACTTAAAACCCTCTGCCTCTTCCCTCTTCCTGGATTCACTCAGAGGTTTTTAAAACGCACAGGCTCTGCACAGGGACACACTTACAACCCTCTGCCTCTTCCCTCTTCCTGGATTCACTCAGAGGTTTTTAAAACTCAAAGCCTCTGCACAGGGACACACTTAAAACCCTATGCCTCTTCCCTCTTCCTGGATTAACTCAGATGTTTTTAAAACTCACAGCCTGTGTACACACAGACACTTCCAGCCCCTCTGCCTCCTCCCTCTTCCTGGATTCACTCAGACGTTTTTAAACCTCAAAGCCTGTGCACAGGGACATACTTCCAGCCCCTCTGCTTCTTCCTGGATTCACTCAGAGGTTTTTAAAACTCACAGCCTGTGCACACACAAACACTTCCAGCCCCTGTACCTCTTCCCTCTTTCTGGATTCACTCAGACGTTTTTAAAACTCACAGCCTGTGCAAAGGCACACACTTCCAGACCCTCTGCCTCTTCCCTCTTCCTGGATTCACTCAGAGGTTTTTAAAACTCACAGGCACACACTTCCAGCGCCTGTACCTCTACCCTCTTCCTGGATTCACTCAGATGTTCTTAAAACTCACAGCTTGTGCACACAAACAGACTTCCAGCCCCTGTGCCTCTTCCCTCTTCCTGGATTCATTCAGACGTTTTAAAAACTCACAGCCTCTGTACAGGGACACACTTACAACCCTCTGTCTCGTCCCACTTCCTGGATTCACTCAGAGGTTTTTAAAACTCACAGCCTCTGCACAGGGACACACTTACAACGCTCTGCCTCTTCCCTCTTCCTGGATTCACTCAGAGGTTTTTAAAACTCAAAGCCTCTGCACAGGGACACACTTCCAGACCCTCTGCCTCTTCCCTCTTCCTGGATTCACTCAGAGGTTTTTAAAACTCAAAGCCTCTGCACGGGGACACATTTACAACCCTCTGCCTCTTCCCTCTTCCTGGATTCACTCAGAGGTTTTTAAAACTAACAGCCTGTGCACACACACACAAACACACTTCCAGCCCCTGTGCCTCTTCCCTCTTCCTGGATTCACTCAGACGTTTTTAAAACTCACAGCCTGTGCACAGGCACACAGTTCCAGCCCCTCTACCGCTTCCTTGTTCCTGGATTCACTCAGATGTTTTTAAAACACACAGCCTGTGCACACACACACACTTCCAGACCCACTGCATCTTCCCTCTTCCGGGATTCACTCAGAGGTTTTTAAAACTCAAAGCCTCTTCACAGGGACACACTTAAAACCCTATGCCTCTTCCCTCTTCCTGGATTCACTCAGAGGTTTTTAAAACTAACAGGCACACACTTCCAGCACCTGTACCTCTTCCCTCTTCCTGGATTCACTCAGATGTTCTTAAAACTCACAGCTTGTGCACACAAACAGACTTCCAGTGCCTGTGCCTCTTCCCTCTTCCTGGATTCACTCAGATGTTTTTAAAACTCACAGCCTGTGCACACACACACACTTCCAGCCCCTGTACCACTTCCGTGTTCCTGGATTAAATCAGATGTTTTTAAAACTCACAGCCTGTGCACAGGCACACACTTACAACCCTCTGCCTCGTCCCTCTTCCTGGATTCACTCAGATGTTTTAAAACACACAGCCTTTGCAAACACACACACTTCCAGCCCCTGTGCCTCTTCCCTCCTCCTGGATTCATTCAGACGTTTTAAAAACTCACAGCCTCTGCACAGGGACACACTTCCAGACCCTCTGCCTCTTCCCTCTTCCTGGATTCACTCAGAGGTTTTTAAATCTCAAAGCCTCTGCACAGGGACACACTTACAACGCTCTGCCTCTTCCCTCTTCCTGGATTCACTCAGAGGTTTTTAAAACTCACAGCCTCTGCACAGGGACACACTTACAACGCTCTGCCTCTTCCCTCTTCCTGGATTCACTCAGAGGTTTTTAAAACTCAAAGCCTCTGCACAGGGACACACTTCCATACCCTCTGCCTCTTCCCTCTTCCTGGATTCACTCAGAGGTTTTTAAACCTCAAAGCCTCTGCACAGGGACACATTTACAACCCTCTGCCTCTTCCCTCTTCCTGGATTCACTCAGAGGTTTTTAAAACTAACAGCCTGTGCACACAAACACACACTTCCAGCCCCTGTGCCTCTTCCCTCTTCCTGGATTCACTCAGACGTTTTTAAAACTCACAGCCTGTGCACAGGCACACAGTTCCAGCCCCTCTACCGCTTCCTTGTTCCTGGATTCACTCAGATGCTTTTAAAACACACAGACTGTGCACACACACACACTTCCAGATCCGCTGCATCTTCCCTCTTCCGGGATTCACTCAGAGGTTTTTAAAACTCAAAGCCTCTTCACAGGGACACACTTAAAACCCTATGCCTCTTCCCTCTTCCTGGATTCACTCAGAGGTTTTTAAAACTCACAGGCACACACTTCCAGCACCTGTATCTCTTCCCTCTTCCTGGATTCACTCAGATGTTCTTAAAACTCACAGCTTGTGCACACAAACAGACTTCCAGCGCCTGTGCCTCTTCCCTCTTCCTGGATTCACTCAGACGTTTTTAAAACTCACAGCCTGTGCACACACAGACACTTCCAGCCCCTGTGCTTCTTCCCTCTTCCTGGATTCACTCAGAGGTTTTTAAAACTCAAAGCTGGTGCACACACAGACACTTCCAGCCCCTCTGCCTCCTCCCTCTTCCTGGATTCACTCAGACGTTTTTAAACCTCAAAGCCTGTGCACAGGCACATACTTCCAGCCCCTCTGCCTCTTCCTGGATTCACTCAGAGGTTTTTAAAACTCACAGCCTCTGCACAGGGACACACTTACAACCCTCTGCCTCTTCCCTCTTCCTGGATTCACTCAGAGGTTTTTAAAACTAACAGCCTGTGCACGCACACACACACTTCCAGCCCCTGTGCCTCTTCCCTCTTCCTGGATTCACTCATACGTTTTTAAAACTCACAGCCTGTGCACACAAACAGACTTCCAGCCCCTGTGCCTCTTCCCTCTTCCTGGATTCACTCAGACGTTTTTAAAACTCACAGCCTGTGCACACACACACACTTCCAGCCCCTGTACCACTTCCGTGTTCCTGGATTAACTCAGATGTTTTTAAAACTCACAGCCTGTGCACAGGCACACACTTACAACCCTCTGCCTCGTCCCTCTTCCTGGATTAACTCAGATGTTTTTAAAACTGACAGCCTGTGCACACACACACACTTCCAGCCCCTGTGCCTCTTCCCTCTTCCTGGATTCACTCAGAGGTTTTTAAAACTCACAGGCACACACTTCCAGCGCCTGTACCTCTTCCCTCTTCCTGGATTCACTCAGATGTTCTTAAAACTCACAGCTTGTGCACACAAACAGACTTCCAGCCCCTGTGCCTCTTCCCTCTTCCTGGATTCACTCAGACGTTTTTAAAACTCACAGCCTGTGCACACACACACACTTCCAGCCCCTGTACCACTTCCGTGTTCCTGGATTAACTCAGATGTTTTTAAAACTCACAGGCTGTGCACAGGGACACACTTACAAGCCTCTACCTCTTCCCTCTTCCTGGATTCACTCAGAGGTTTTTAAAACTCACAGCCTCTGCACAGGGACACACTTCCAGACCCTCTGCCTCTTCCCTCTTCCTGGATTCACTCAGAGGTTTTTAAAACTCAAAGCCTCTGCACAGGGACACACTTACAACCCTCTGCCTCATCCCTCTTCCTGGATTCATTCAGATGTTTTAAAACAAACAGCCTGTGCACAAGGACACACTTAAAACCCTCTGCCTCTTCCCTCTTCCTGGATTCACTCGGAGGTTTTTAAAACTCAAAGCTGGTGCACACACAGACACTTCCAGCCCCTGTGCTTCTTCCCTCTTCCTGGATTCACTCAGAGGTTTTTAAAACTCAAAGCTGGTGCACACACAGACACTTCCAGCCCCTCTGCCTCCTCCCTCTTCCTGGATTCACTCAGACGTTTTTAAACCTCAAAGCCTGTGCACAGGCACATACTTCCAGCCCCTCTTCCCTCTTCCTGGATTCACTCAGAGGTTTTTAAAACTAACAGCCTGTGCACGCACACACACACTTCCAGCCCCTGTGCCTCTTCCCTCTTCCTGGATTCACTCAGACGTTTTTAAAACTCACAGCCTGTGCACAGGCACACAGTTCCAGCCCCTCTACCGCTTCCTTGTTCCTGGATTCACTCAGTTGTTTTTAAAACACACAGCCTGTGCACACACACACACTTCCAGACCCGCTGCCTCTTCCCTCTTCCGGGATTCACTCAGAGGTTTTTAAAACTCAAAGCCTCTGCACAGGGACACACTTAAAACCCTATGCCTCTTCCCTCTTCCTGGATTCACTCAGAGGTTTTTAAAACTCACAGCCACACACTTCCAGCGCCTGTACCTCCTCCCTCTTCCTGGATTCACTCAGATGTTCTTAAAACTCACAGCTTGTGCACACAAACAGACTTCCAGCCCCTGTGCCTCTTCCCTCTTCCTGGATTCACTCAGACGTTTTTAAAACTCACAGCCTGTGCACACACACACACTTCCAGCCCCTGTACCACTTCCGTGTTCCTGGATTAACTCAGATGTTTTTAAAACTCACAGCCTGTGCACAGGCACACACTTACAACCCTCTGCCTCGTCCCTCTTCCTGGATTAACTCAGATGTTTTTAAAACTGACAGCCTGTGCACACACACACACTTCCAGCCCCTGTGCCTCTTCCCTCTTCCTGGATTCACTCAGAGGTTTTTAAAACTCACAGGCACACACTTCCAGCGCCTGTACCTCTTCCCTCTTCCTGGATTCACTCAGATGTTCTTAAAACTCACAGCTTGTGCACACAAACAGACTTCCAGCCCCTGTGCCTCTTCCCTCTTCCTGGATTCACTCAGACGTTTTTAAAACTCACAGCCTGTGCACACACACACACTTCCAGCCCCTGTACCACTTCCGTGTTCCTGGATTAACTCAGATGTTTTTAAAACTCACAGCCTGTGCACAGGGACACACTTACAAGCCTCTACCTCTTCCCTCTTCCTGGATTCACTCAGAGGTTTTTAAAACTCACAGCCTCTGCACAGTTACACACTTCCAGACCCTCTGCCTCTTCCCTCTTCCTGGATTCACTCAGAGGTTTTTAAAACTCAAAGCCTCTGCACAGGGACACACTTACAACCCTCTGCCTCATCCCTCTTCCTGGATTCATTCAGATGTTTTAAAACAAACAGCCTGTGCACAAGGACACACTTAAAACCCTCTGCCTCTTCCCTCTTCCTGGATTCACTCGGAGGTTTTTAAAACTCAAAGCTGGTGCACACACAGACACTTCCAGCCCCTGTACTTCTTCCCTCTTCCTGGATTCACTCAGAGGTTTTTAAAACTCAAAGCTGGTGCACACACAGACACTTCCAGCCCCTCTGCCTCCTCCCTCTTCCTGGATTCACTCAGACGTTTTTAAACCTCAAAGCCTGTGCACAGGCACATACTTCCAGCCCCTCTGCCTCTTCCTGGATTCACTCAGAGGTTTTTAAAACTCACAGCCTCTGCACAGGGACACACTTACAACCCTCTGCCTCTTCCCTCTTCCTGGATTCACTCAGAGGTTTTTAAAACTAACAGCCTGTGCACGCACACACACACTTCCAGCCCCTGTGCCTCTTCCCTCTTCCTGGATTCACTCAGACGTTTTTAAAACTCACAGCCTGTGCACAGGCACACAGTTCCAGCCCCTCTACCGCTTCCTTGTTCCTGGATTCACTCAGTTGTTTTTAAAACACACAGCCTGTGCACACACACACACTTCCAGACCCGCTGCCTCTTCCCTCTTCCGGGATTCACTCAGAGGTTTTTAAAACTCAAAGCCTCTGCACAGGGACACACTTAAAACCCTATGCCTCTTCCCTCTTCCTGGATTCACTCAGAGGTTTTTAAAACTCACAGCCACACACTTCCAGCGCCTGTACCTCCTCCCTCTTCCTGGATTCACTCAGATGTTCTTAAAACTCACAGCTTGTGCACACAAACAGACTTCCAGCCCCTGTGCCTCTTCCCTCTTCCTGGATTCACTCAGACGTTTTTAAAACTCACAGCCTGTGCACACACACACACTTCCAGCCCCTGTACCACTTCCGTGTTCCTGGATTAACTCAGATGTTTTTAAAACTTACAGCCTGTGCACAGGCACACACTTACAACCCTCTGCCTCGTCCCTCTTCCTGGATTAACTCAGATGTTTTTAAAACTGACAGCCTGTGCACACACACAAACTTCCAGCCCCTGTGCCTCTTCCCTCTTCCTGGATTCACTCAGAGGTTTTTAAAACTCACAGGCACACACTTCCAGCGCCTGTACCTCTTCCCTCTTCCTGGATTCACTCAGAGGTTTTAAAACAAACAGCCTGTGCACAGGGACACACTTAAAACCCTCTGCCTCTTCCCTCTTCCTGGATTCACTCAGAGGTTTTTAAAACTCACAGCCTCTGCACAGGGACACACTTACAACCCTCTGCCTCTTCCCTCTTCCTGGATTCACTCAGAGGTTTTTAAAACTCAAAGCCTCTGCACAGGGACACACTTAAAACCCTATGCCTCTTCCCTCTTCCTGGATTAACTCAGAGGTTTTTAAAACTCACAGCCGGTGCACAGGCACACACTTACAACCCTCTGCCTCTTCCCGCTTCCTGGATTAACTCAGATGTTTTTAAAACTCACAGCCTGTGCACACAAACACACTTCCAGCCCCTCTGCCTCCTCCCTCTTCCTGGATTCACTCAGACGTTTTTAAACCTCAAAGCCTGTGCACAGGGACATACTTCCAGCCCCTCTGCTTCTTCCTGGATTCACTCAGAGGTTTTTAAAACTCACAGCCTGTGCACACACAAACACTTCCAGCCCCTGTACCTCTTCCCTCTTCCTGGATTCACTCAGACGTTTTTAAAACTCACAGCCTGTGCACAGGCACACACTTACAACCCTCTGCCTCGTCCCTCTTCCTGGATTCACTCAGATGTTTTAAAACACACAGCCTTTGCAAACACACACACTTCCAGCCCCTGTGCCTCTTCCCTCTTCCTGGATTCATTCAGACGTTTTAAAAACTCACAGCCTCTGCACAGGGACACACTTCCAGACCCTCTGCCTCTTCCCTCTTCCTGGATTCACTCAGAGGTTTTTAAATCTCAAAGCCTCTGCACAGGGACACACTTACAACCCTCTGCCTCGTCCCTCTTCCTGGATTCACTCAGATGTTTTAAAACAAACAGCCTGTGCACAGGGACACACTTACAACCCTCTGCCTCTTCCCTCTTCCTGGATTCACTCAGAGGTTTTTAAAACTCACAGCCTCTGCACAGGGACACACTTACAACCCTCTGCCTCTTCCCTCTTCCTGGATTCACTCAGAGGTTTTTAAAACTCAAAGCCTCTGCACAGGGACACACTTAAAACCCTATGCCTCTTCCCTCTTCCTGGATTCACTCAGAGGTTTTTAAAACTCACAGCCGGTGCACAGGCACACACTTACAACCCTCTGCCTCTTCCCGCTTCCTGGATTAACTCAGATGTTTTTAAAACTCACAGCCTGTGCACACACACACACTTCCAGCCCCTGTGCCTCTTCCATCTTCCTGGATTCACTCAGAGGTTTTTAAAACTCAAAGCTGGTGCACACACAGACACTTCCAGCCCCTCTGCCTCCTCCCTCTTCCTGGATTCACTCAGACGTTTTTAAACCTCAAAGCCTGTGCACAGGGACATACTTCCAGCCCCTCTGCTTCTTCCTGGATTCACTCAGAGGTTTTTAAAACTCACAGCCTGTGCACACACAAACACTTCCAGCCCCTGTACCTCTTCCCTCTTCCTGGATTCACTCCGACGTTTTTAAAACTCACAGCCTGTGCAAAGGAACACACTTCCAGACCCTCTGCCTCTTCCCTCTTCCTGGATTCACTCAGAGGTTTTTAAAACTCACAGGCACACACTTCCAGCGCCTGTACCTCTACCCTCTTCCTGGATTCACTCAGATGTTCTTAAAACTCACAGCTTGTGCACACAAACAGACTTCCAGCCCCTGTGCCTCTTCCCTCTTCCTGGATTCATTCAGACGTTTTAAAAACTCACAGCCTCTGTACAGGGACACACTTACAACCCTCTGTCTCGTCCCTCTTCCTGGATTCACTCAGAGGTTTTTAAAACTCAAAGCCTCTGCATAGGGACACACTTACAACGCTCTGCCTCTTCCCTCTTCCTGGATTCACTCAGAGGTTTTTAAAACTCAAAGCCTCTGCACAGGGACACACTTCCAGACCATGTGCCTCTTCCCTCTTGCTGGATTCACTCAGAGGTTTTTAAACCTCAAAGCCTGTGCACAGGGACATACTTCCAGCCCCTCTGCTTCTTCCTGGATTCACTCAGAGGTTTTTAAAACTCAAAGCATCTTCACAGGGACACACTTAAAACCCTATGCCTCTTCCCTCTTCCTGGATTCACTCAGAGGTTTTTAAAACTCACAGGCACACACTTCCAGCACCTGTACCTCTTCCCTCTTCCTGGATTCACTCAGATGTTCTTAAAACTCACAGCTTGTGCACACAAACAGACTTCCAGCGCCTGTGCCTCTTCCCTCTTAATGGATTCACTCAGACGTTTTTAAAACTCACAGCCTCTGCACAGGGACACACTTCCAGACCCTCTGCCTCTTCCCTCTTCCTGGATTCACTCAGAGGTTTTTAAAACTCAAAGCCTCTGCACAGGGACACACTTACAACCCTCTGCCTCATCCCTCTTCCTGGATTCATTCAGATGTTTTAAAACAAACAGCCTGTGCACAAGGACACACTTAAAACCCTCTGCCTCTTCCCTCTTCCTGGATTCACTCGGAGGTTTTTAAAACTCAAAGCTGGTGCACACACAGACACTTCCAGCCCCTGTGCTTCTTCCCTCTTCCTGGATTCACTCAGAGGTTTTTAAAACTCAAAGCTGGTGCACACACAGACACTTCCAGCCCCTCTGCCTCCTCCCTCTTCCTGGATTCACTCAGACGTTTTTAAACCTCAAAGCCTGTGCACAGGCACATACTTCCAGCCCCTCTTCCCTCTTCCTGGATTCACTCAGAGGTTTTTAAAACTAACAGCCTGTGCACGCACACACACACTTCCAGCCCCTGTGCCTCTTCCCTCTTCCTGGATTCACTCAGACGTTTTTAAAACTCACAGCCTGTGCACAGGCACACAGTTCCAGCCCCTCTACCGCTTCCTTGTTCCTGGATTCACTCAGTTGTTTTTAAAACACACAGCCTGTGCACACACACACACTTCCAGACCCGCTGCCTCTTCCCTCTTCCGGGATTCACTCAGAGGTTTTTAAAACTCAAAGCCTCTGCACAGGGACACACTTAAAACCCTATGCCTCTTCCCTCTTCCTGGATTCACTCAGAGGTTTTTAAAACTCACAGCCACACACTTCCAGCGCCTGTACCTCCTCCCTCTTCCTGGATTCACTCAGATGTTCTTAAAACTCACAGCTTGTGCACACAAACAGACTTCCAGCCCCTGTGCCTCTTCCCTCTTCCTGGATTCACTCAGACGTTTTTAAAACTCACAGCCTGTGCACACACACACACTTCCAGCCCCTGTACCACTTCCGTGTTCCTGGATTAACTCAGATGTTTTTAAAACTCACAGCCTGTGCACAGGCACACACTTACAACCCTCTGCCTCGTCCCTCTTCCTGGATTAACTCAGATGTTTTTAAAACTGACAGCCTGTGCACACACACACACTTCCAGCCCCTGTGCCTCTTCCCTCTTCCTGGATTCACTCAGAGGTTTTTAAAACTCACAGGCACACACTTCCAGCGCCTGTACCTCTTCCCTCTTCCTGGATTCACTCAGATGTTCTTAAAACTCACAGCTTGTGCACACAAACAGACTTCCAGCCCCTGTGCCTCTTCCCTCTTCCTGGATTCACTCAGACGTTTTTAAAACTCACAGCCTGTGCACACACACACACTTCCAGCCCCTGTACCACTTCCGTGTTCCTGGATTAACTCAGATGTTTTTAAAACTCACAGCCTGTGCACAGGGACACACTTACAAGCCTCTACCTCTTCCCTCTTCCTGGATTCACTCAGAGGTTTTTAAAACTCACAGCCTCTGCACAGTTACACACTTCCAGACCCTCTGCCTCTTCCCTCTTCCTGGATTCACTCAGAGGTTTTTAAAACTCAAAGCCTCTGCACAGGGACACACTTACAACCCTCTGCCTCATCCCTCTTCCTGGATTCATTCAGATGTTTTAAAACAAACAGCCTGTGCACAAGGACACACTTAAAACCCTCTGCCTCTTCCCTCTTCCTGGATTCACTCGGAGGTTTTTAAAACTCAAAGCTGGTGCACACACAGACACTTCCAGCCCCTGTACTTCTTCCCTCTTCCTGGATTCACTCAGAGGTTTTTAAAACTCAAAGCTGGTGCACACACAGACACTTCCAGCCCCTCTGCCTCCTCCCTCTTCCTGGATTCACTCAGACGTTTTTAAACCTCAAAGCCTGTGCACAGGCACATACTTCCAGCCCCTCTGCCTCTTCCTGGATTCACTCAGAGGTTTTTAAAACTCACAGCCTCTGCACAGGGACACACTTACAACCCTCTGCCTCTTCCCTCTTCCTGGATTCACTCAAGGTTTTTAAAACTAACAGCCTGTGCACGCACACACACACTTCCAGCCCCTGTGCCTCTTCCCTCTTCCTGGATTCACTCAGACGTTTTTAAAACTCACAGCCTGTGCACAGGCACACAGTTCCAGCCCCTCTACCGCTTCCTTGTTCCTGGATTCACTCAGTTGTTTTTAAAACACACAGCCTGTGCACACACACACACTTCCAGACCCGCTGCCTCTTCCCTCTTCCGGGATTCACTCAGAGGTTTTTAAAACTCAAAGCCTCTGCACAGGGACACACTTAAAACCCTATGCCTCTTCCCTCTTCCTGGATTCACTCAGAGGTTTTTAAAACTCACAGCCACACACTTCCAGCGCCTGTACCTCCTCCCTCTTCCTGGATTCACTCAGATGTTCTTAAAACTCACAGCTTGTGCACACAAACAGACTTCCAGCCCCTGTGCCTCTTCCCTCTTCCTGGATTCACTCAGACGTTTTTAAAACTCACAGCCTGTGCACACACACACACTTCCAGCCCCTGTACCACTTCCGTGTTCCTGGATTAACTCAGATGTTTTTAAAACTTACAGCCTGTGCACAGGCACACACTTACAACCCTCTGCCTCGTCCCTCTTCCTGGATTAACTCAGATGTTTTTAAAACTGACAGCCTGTGCACACACACAAACTTCCAGCCCCTGTGCCTCTTCCCTCTTCCTGGATTCACTCAGAGGTTTTTAAAACTCACAGGCACACACTTCCAGCGCCTGTACCTCTTCCCTCTTCCTGGATTCACTCAGAGGTTTTAAAACAAACAGCCTGTGCACAGGGACACACTTAAAACCCTCTGCCTCTTCCCTCTTCCTGGATTCACTCAGAGGTTTTTAAAACTCACAGCCTCTGCACAGGGACACACTTACAACCCTCTGCCTCTTCCCTCTTCCTGGATTCACTCAGAGGTTTTTAAAACTCAAAGCCTCTGCACAGGGACACACTTAAAACCCTATGCCTCTTCCCTCTTCCTGGATTCACTCAGAGGTTTTTAAAACTCACAGCCGGTGCACAGGCACACACTTACAACCCTCTGCCTCTTCCCGCTTCCTGGATTAACTCAGATGTTTTTAAAACTCACAGCCTGTGCACACAAACACACTTCCAGCCCCTCTGCCTCCTCCCTCTTCCTGGATTCACTCAGACGTTTTTAAACCTCAAAGCCTGTGCACAGGGACATACTTCCAGCCCCTCTGCTTCTTCCTGGATTCACTCAGAGGTTTTTAAAACTCACAGCCTGTGCACACACAAACACTTCCAGCCCCTGTACCTCTTCCCTCTTCCTGGATTCACTCAGACGTTTTTAAAACTCACAGCCTGTGCACAGGCACACACTTACAACCCTCTGCCTCGTCCCTCTTCCTGGATTCACTCAGATGTTTTAAAACACACAGCCTTTGCAAACACACACACTTCCAGCCCCTGTGCCTCTTCCCTCTTCCTGGATTCATTCAGACGTTTTAAAAACTCACAGCCTCTGCACAGGGACACACTTCCAGACCCTCTGCCTCTTCCCTCTTCCTGGATTCACTCAGAGGTTTTTAAATCTCAAAGCCTCTGCACAGGGACACACTTACAACCCTCTGCCTCGTCCCTCTTCCTGGATTCACTCAGATGTTTTAAAACAAACAGCCTGTGCACAGGGACACACTTACAACCCTCTGCCTCTTCCCTCTTCCTGGATTCACTCAGAGGTTTTTAAAACTCACAGCCTCTGCACAGGGACACACTTACAACCCTCTGCCTCTTCCCTCTTCCTGGATTCACTCAGAGGTTTTTAAAACTCAAAGCCTCTGCACAGGGACACACTTAAAACCCTATGCCTCTTCCCTCTTCCTGGATTCACTCAGAGGTTTTTAAAACTCACAGCCGGTGCACAGGCACACACTTACAACCCTCTGCCTCTTCCCGCTTCCTGGATTAACTCAGATGTTTTTAAAACTCACAGCCTGTGCACACACACACACTTCCAGCCCCTGTGCCTCTTCCATCTTCCTGGATTCACTCAGAGGTTTTTAAAACTCAAAGCTGGTGCACACACAGACACTTCCAGCCCCTCTGCCTCCTCCCTCTTCCTGGATTCACTCAGACGTTTTTAAACCTCAAAGCCTGTGCACAGGGACATACTTCCAGCCCCTCTGCTTCTTCCTGGATTCACTCAGAGGTTTTTAAAACTCACAGCCTGTGCACACACAAACACTTCCAGCCCCTGTACCTCTTCCCTCTTCCTGGATTCACTCCGACGTTTTTAAAACTCACAGCCTGTGCAAAGGAACACACTTCCAGACCCTCTGCCTCTTCCCTCTTCCTGGATTCACTCAGAGGTTTTTAAAACTCACAGGCACACACTTCCAGCGCCTGTACCTCTACCCTCTTCCTGGATTCACTCAGATGTTCTTAAAACTCACAGCTTGTGCACACAAACAGACTTCCAGCCCCTGTGCCTCTTCCCTCTTCCTGGATTCATTCAGACGTTTTAAAAACTCACAGCCTCTGTACAGGGACACACTTACAACCCTCTGTCTCGTCCCTCTTCCTGGATTCACTCAGAGGTTTTTAAAACTCAAAGCCTCTGCATAGGGACACACTTACAACGCTCTGCCTCTTCCCTCTTCCTGGATTCACTCAGAGGTTTTTAAAACTCAAAGCCTCTGCACAGGGACACACTTCCAGACCCTGTGCCTCTTCCCTCTTGCTGGATTCACTCAGAGGTTTTTAAACCTCAAAGCCTGTGCACAGGGACATACTTCCAGCCCCTCTGCTTCTTCCTGGATTCACTCAGAGGTTTTTAAAACTCAAAGCATCTTCACAGGGACACACTTAAAACCCTATGCCTCTTCCCTCTTCCTGGATTCACTCAGAGGTTTTTAAAACTCACAGGCACACACTTCCAGCACCTGTACCTCTTCCCTCTTCCTGGATTCACTCAGATGTTCTTAAAACTCACAGCTTGTGCACACAAACAGACTTCCAGCGCCTGTGCCTCTTCCCTCTTAATGGATTCACTCAGACGTTTTTAAAACTCACAGCCTCTGCACAGGGACACACTTCCAGACCCTCTGCCTCGTCCCTCTTCCTGGATTCACTCAGATGTTTTAAAACAAACAGCCTGTGCACAGGGACACACTTACAACCCTCTGCCTCTTCCCTCTTCCTGGATTCACTCAGAGGTTTTTAAAACTCAAAGCCTCTGCACAGGGACACACTTACAACCCTCTGCCTCTTCCTTCTTCCTGGATTCACTCAGAGGTTTTTAAAACTCAAAGCCTCTTCACAGGGACACACTTAAAACCCTATGCCTCTTCCCTCTTCCTGGATTCACTGAGAGGTTTTTAAAACTCACAGCCGGTGCACAGGCACACACTTACAACCCTCTGCCTCTTCCCGCTTCCTGGATTAACTCAGATGTTTTTAAAACTCACAGCCTGTGCACACACACACACTTCCAGCCCCTGTGCCTCTTCCCTCTTCCTGGATTCACTCAGAGGTTTTTAAAACTCAAAGCTGGTGCACACACAGACACTTCCAGCCCCTCTGCCACCTCCCTCTTCCTGGATTCACTCAGACGTTTTTAAACCTCAAAGCCTGTGCACAGGCACATACTTCCAGCCCCTCTGCCTCTTCCTGGATTCACTCAGAGGTTTTTAAAACTCACAGCCTCTGCACAGGGACACACTTACAACCCTCTGCCTCTTCCCGCTTCCTGGATTCACTCAGATGTTCTTAAAACTCACAGCTTGTGCACACAAACAGACTTCCAGCCCCTGTGCCTCTTCCCTCTTCCTGGATTCACTCAGACGTTTTTAAAACTCACAGCCTGTGCACACACACACACTTCCAGCCCCTGTACCACTTCCGTGTTCCTGGATTAACTCAGATGTTTTTAAAACTCACAGCCTGTGCACAGGCACACACTTACAACCCTCTGCCTCGTCCCTCTTCCTGGATTAACTCAGATGTTTTTAAAACTCACAACCTGTGCACACACACACACTTCCAGCCCCTGTACCACTTCCGTGTTCCTGGATTAACTCAGATGTTTTTAAAACTCACAGCCTGTGCACAGGCACACACTTACAACCCTCTGCCTCTTCCCGCTTCCTGGATTAACTCAGATGTTTTTAAAACTCACAGCCTGTGCACACACACGCACTTCCAGCCCCTGTGCCTCTTCCCTCTTCCTGGATTCACTCAGACGTTTTTAAAACTCAAAGCTGGTGCACACACAGACACTTCCAGCCCCTGTACCACTTCCGTGTTCCTGGATTAACTCAGATGTTTTTAAAACTCACAGCCTGTGGACAGGCACACACTTAAAACCCTATGCCTCTTCCCTCTTCCTGGATTCACTCAGAGGTTTTTAAAACTCACAGGCACACACTTCCAGCACCTGTACCTCTTCCCTCTTCCTGGATTCACTCAGATGTTCTTAAAACTCACAGCTTGTGCACACAAACAGACTTCCAGCGCCTGTGCCTCTTCCCTCTTAATGGATTCACTCAGACGTTTTTAAAACTCACAGCCTCTGCACAGGGACACACTTCCAGACCCTCTGCCTCGTCCCTCTTCCTGGATTCACTCAGATGTTTTAAAACAAACAGCCTGTGCACAGGGACACACTTACAACCCTCTGCCTCTTCCCTCTTCCTGGATTCACTCAGAGGTTTTTAAAACTCAAAGCCTCTGCACAGGGACACACTTACAACCCTCTGCCTCTTCCTTCTTCCTGGATTCACTCAGAGGTTTTTAAAACTCAAAGCCTCTTCACAGGGACACACTTAAAACCCTATGCCTCTTCCCTCTTCCTGGATTCACTGAGAGGTTTTTAAAACTCACAGCCGGTGCACAGGCACACACTTACAACCCTCTGCCTCTTCCCGCTTCCTGGATTAACTCAGATGTTTTAAAAACTCACAGCCTGTGCACACACACACACTTCCAGCCCCTGTGCCTCTTCCCTCTTCCTGGATTCACTCAGAGGTTTTTAAAACTCAAAGCTGGTGCACACACAGACACTTCCAGCCCCTCTGCCACCTCCCTCTTCCTGGATTCACTCAGACGTTTTTAAACCTCAAAGCCTGTGCACAGGCACATACTTCCAGCCCCTCTGCCTCTTCCTGGATTCACTCAGAGGTTTTTAAAACTCACAGCCTCTGCACAGGGACACACTTACAACCCTCTGCCTCTTCCCGCTTCCTGGATTCACTCAGATGTTCTTAAAACTCACAGCTTGTGCACACAAACAGACTTCCAGCCCCTGTGCCTCTTCCCTCTTCCTGGATTCACTCAGACGTTTTTAAAACTCACAGCCTGTGCACACACACACACTTCCAGCCCCTGTACCACTTCCGTGTTCCTGGATTAACTCAGATGTTTTTAAAACTCACAGCCTGTGCACAGGCACACACTTACAACCCTCTGCCTCGTCCCTCTTCCTGGATTAACTCAGATGTTTTTAAAACTCACAACCTGTGCACACACACACACTTCCAGCCCCTGTACCACTTCCGTGTTCCTGGATTAACTCAGATGTTTTTAAAACTCACAGCCTGTGCACAGGCACACACTTAAAACCCTCTGCCTCTTCCCTCTTCCTGGATTCACTCAGAGGTTTTTAAAACTCACAGCCTTTGCAGAGGGACACACTTACAACCCTCTGCCTCTTCCCTCTTCCTGGATTCACTCAGAGGTTTTTAAAACTCAAAGCCTCTGCACAGGGACACACTTAAAACCCTATGCCTCTTCCCTCTTCCTGGATTCACTCAGAGGTTTTTAAAACTCACAGCCGGTGCACAGGCACACACTTACAACCCTCTGCCTCTTCCCGCTTCCTGGATTAACTCAGACGTTTTTAAACCTCAAAGCCTGTGCACAGGGACATACTTCCAGCCCCTCTGCTTCTTCCTGGATTCACTCAGACGTTTTTAAAACTCACAGCCTGTGCACAGGCACACAGTTCCAGCCCCTCTACCGCTTCCTTGTTCCTGGATTCACTCAGATGTTTTTAAAACACACAGCCTGTGCACACACACACACTTCCAGACCCGCTGCATCTTCCCTCTTCCGGGATTCACTCAGAGGTTTTTAAAACTCAAAGCCTCTTCACAGGGACACACTTAAAACACTATGCCTCTTCCCTCTTCCTGGATTCACTCAGAGGTTTTTAAAACTCACAGGCACACACTTCCAGCGCCTGTACCTCCTCCCTCTTCCTGGATTCACTCAGATGTTCTTAAAACTCACAGCTTGTGCACACAAACAGACTTCCAGTGCCTCTGCCTCTTCCCTCTTCCTGTATTCACTCAGACGTTTTTAAAACTCACAGCCTGTGCACACACACACACTTCCAGCCCCTGTACCACTTCCGTGTTCCTGGATTAACTCAGATGTTTTTAAAACTCACAGCCTGTGCACAGGCAGACACTTACAACCCTCTGCCTCGTCCCTCTTCCTGGATTCACTCAGATGTTTTAAAACACACAGCCTTTGCAAACACACACACTTCCAGCCCCTGTGCCTCTTCCCTCTTCCTGGATTCATTCAGACGTTTTAAAAACTCACAGCCTCTGCACAGGGACACACTTCCAGACCCTCTGCCTCTTCCCTCTTCCTGGATTCACTCAGAGGTTTTTAAAACTCACAGCCTCTGCACAGGGACACACTTACAACCCTCTGCCTCTTCCCTCTTCCTGGATTCACTCAGAGGTTTTTAAAACTCAAAGCCTCTGCACAGGGACACACTTAAAACCCTATGCCTCTTCCCTCTTCCTGGATTCACTCAGAGGTTTTTAATACTCACAGCCGGTGCACAGGCACACACTTACAACCCTCTGCCTCTTCCCGCTTCCTGGATTAACTCAGATGTTTTTAAAACTCACAGCCTGTGCACACACACGCACTTCCAGCCCCTGTGCCTCTTCCCTCTTCCTGGATTCACTCAGACGTTTTTAAAACTCACAGCCACACACTTCCAGCGCCTGTACCTCTTCCCTCTTCCTGGATTCACTCAGATGTTCTTAAAACTCACAGCTTGTGCACACAAACAGACTTCCAGCCCCTGTGCCTCTTCCCTCTTCCTGGATTCACTCAGACGTTTTTAAAACTCACAGCTTGTGCACACACACACACTTCCAGCCCCTGTACCACTTCCGTGTTCCTGGATTAACTCAGATGGTTTTAAAACTCACAGCCTGTGCACAGGCACACACTTACAACCCTCTGCCTCGTCCCTCTTCCTGGATTAACTCAGATGTTTTTAAAACTCACAACCTGTGCACACACACACACTTCCAGCCCCTGTACCACTTCCGTGTTCCTGGATTAACTCAGATGTTTTTAAAACTCACAGCCTGTGCACAGGCACACACTTAAAACCCTCTGCCTCTTCCCTCTTCCTGGATTCACTCAGAGGTTTTTAAAACTCACAGCCTCTGCAGAGGGACACACTTACAACCCTCTGCCTCTTCCCTCTTCCTGGATTCACTCAGAGGTTTTTAAAACTCAAAGCCTCTGCACAGGGACACACTTAAAACCCTATGCCTCTTCCCTCTTCCTGGATTCACTCAGAGGTTTTTAAAACTCACAGCCGGTGCACAGGCACACACTTACAACCCTCTGCCTCTTCCCTCTTCCTGGATTAACTCAGACGTTTTTAAACCTCAAAGCCTGTGCACAGGGACATACTTCCAGCCCCTCTGCTTCTTCCTGGATTCACTCAGACGTTTTTAAAACTCACAGCCTGTGCACAGGCACACAGTTCCAGCCCCTCTACCGCTTCCTTGTTCCTGGATTCACTCAGATGTTTTTAAAACACACAGCCTGTGCACACACACACACTTCCAGACCCGCTGCATCTTCCCTCTTCCGGGATTCACTCAGAGGTTTTTAAAACTCAAAGCCTCTTCACAGGGACACACTTAAAACCCTATGCCTCTTCCCTCTTCCTGGATTCACTCAGAGGTTTTTAAAACTCACAGGCACACACTTCCAGCACCTGTACCTCTTCCCTCTTCCTGGATTCACTCAGATGTTCTTAAAACTCACAGCTTGTGCACACAAACAGACTTCCAGCTCCTCTGCCTCTTCCCTCTTCCTGGATTCACTCAGACGTTTTTAAAACTCACAGCCTGTGCACACACACACACTTCCAGCCCCTGTACCACTTCCGTGTTCCTGGATTAACTCAGATGTTTTTAAAACTCACAGCCTGTGCACAGGCACACACTTAAAACCCTATGCCTCTTCCCTCTTCCTGGATTCACTCAGAGGTTTTTAAAACTCACAGCCACACACTTCCAGCGCCTGTACCTCTTCCCTCTTCCTGGATTCACTCAGATGTTCTTAAAACTCACAGCCTGTGCACACACACGCACTTCCAGCCCCTGTGCCTCTTCCCTCTTCCTGGATTCACTCAGACGTTTTTAAAACTCAAAGCTGGTGCACACACAGACACTTCCAGCCCCTGTACCACTTCCGTGTTCCTGGATTAACTCAGATGTTTTTAAAACTCACAGCCTGTGCACAGGCACACACTTAAAACCCTATGCCTCTTCCCTCTTCCTGGATTCACTCAGAGGTTTTTAAAACTCACAGCCACACACTTCCAGCGCCTGTACCTCTTCCCTCTTCCTGGATTCACTCAGATGTTCTTAAAACTCACACCTTGTGCACACAAACAGACTTCCAGCCCCTGTGCCTCTTCCCTCTTCCTGGATTCACTCAGACGTTTTTAAAACTCACAGCCTGTGCACACACACACACTTCCAGCCCCTGTACCACTTCCGTGTTCCTCGATTAACTCAGATGTTTTTAAAACTCACAGCCTGTGCACAGGCACACACTTACAACCCTCTGCCTCTTCCCGCTTCCTGGATTAACTCAGATGTTTTTAAAACTCACAGCCTGTGCACACACACGCACTTCCAGCCCCTGTGCCTCTTCCCTCTTCCTGGATTCACTCAGACGTTTTTAAAACTCAAAGCTGGTGCACACACAGACACTTCCAGCCCCTGTACCACTTCCGTGTTCCTGGATTAACTCAGATGTTTTTAAAACTCACAGCCTGTGCACAGGCACACACTTAAAACCCTATGCCTCTTCCCTCTTCCTGGATTCACTCAGAGGTTTTTAAAACTCACAGCCACACACTTCCAGCGCCTGTACCTCTTCCCTCTTCCTGGATTCACTCAGATGTTCTTAAAACTCACAGCTTGTGCACACAAACAGACTTCCAGCCCCTGTGCCTCTTCCCTCTTCCTGGATTCACTCAGACGTTTTTAAAACTCACAGCCTGTGCACACACACACACTTCCAGCCCCTGTACCACTTCCGTGTTCCTGGATTAACTCAGATGGTTTTAAAACTCACAGCCTGTGCACAGGCACACACTTACAACCCTCTGCCTCGTCCCTCTTCCTGGATTAACTCAGATGTTTTTAAAACTCACAACCTGTGCACACACACACACTTCCAGCCCCTGTACCACTTCCGTGTTCCTGGATTAACTCAGATGTTTTTAAAACTCACAGCCTGTGCACAGGCACACACTTAAAACCCTCTGCCTCTTCCCTCTTCCTGGATTCACTCAGAGGTTTTTAAAACTCACAGCCTCTGCAGAGGGACACACTTACAACCCTCTGCCTCTTCCCTCTTCCTGGATTCACTCAGAGGTTTTTAAAACTCAAAGCCTCTGCACAGGGACACACTTAAAACCCTATGCCTCTTCCCTCTTCCTGGATTCACTCAGAGGTTTTTAAAACTCACAGCCAGTGCACAGGCACACACTTACAACCCTCTGCCTCTTCCCGCTTCCTGGATTAACTCAGACGTTTTTAAACCTCAAAGCCTGTGCACAGGGACATACTTCCAGCCCCTCTGCTTCTTCCTGGATTCACTCAGACGTTTTTAAAACTCACAGCCTGTGCACAGGCACACAGTTCCAGCCCCTCTACCGCTTCCTTGTTCCTGGATTCACTCAGATGTTTTTAAAACACACAGCCTGTGCACACACACACACTTCCAGACCCGCTGCATCTTCCCTCTTCCGGGATTCACTCAGAGGTTTTTAAAACTCAAAGCCTCTTCACAGGGACACACTTAAAACCCTATGCCTCTTCCCTCTTCCTGGATTCACTCAGAGGTTTTTAAAACTCACAGGCACACACTTCCAGCACCTGTACCTCTTCCCTCTTCCTGGATTCACTCAGATGTTCTTAAAACTCACAGCTTGTGCACACAAACAGACTTCCAGCTCCTCTGCCTCTTCCCTCTTCCTGGATTCACTCAGACGTTTTTAAAACTCACAGCCTGTGCACACACACACACTTCCAGCCCCTGTACCACTTCCGTGTTCCTGGATTAACTCAGATGTTTTTAAAACTCACAGCCTGTGCACAGGCAGACACTTACAACCCTCTGCCTCGTCCCTCTTCCTGGATTCACTCAGATGTTTTAAAACACACAGCCTTTGCAAACACACACACTTCCAGCCCCTGTGCCTCTTCCCTCTTCCTGGATTCATTCAGACGTTTTAAAAACTCACAGCCTCTGCACAGGGACACACTTCCAGACCCTCTGCCTCTTCCCTCTTCCTGGATTCACTCAGAGGTTTTTAAAACTCACAGCCTCTGCACAGGGACACACTTAAAACCCTATGCCTCTTCCCTCTTCCTGGATTCACTCAGAGGTTTTTAATACTCACAGCCGGTGCACACACAGACACTTCCAGCCCCTGTACCACTTCCCTCTTCCTGGATTCACTCAGACGTTTTTAAAACTCAAAGCTGGTGCACACACAGACACTTCCAGCCCCTGTACCACTTCCGTGTTCCTGGATTAACTCAGATGTTTTTAAAACTCACAGCCTGTGCACAGGCACACACTTAAAACCCTATGCCTCTTCCCTCTTCCTGGATTCACTCAGAGGTTTTTAAAACTCACAGCCTCTGCACAGGGACACACTTAAAACCCTATGCCTCTTCCCTCTTCCTGGATTCACTCAGATGTTTTTAAAACTCACAGCCTGTGCACACACACGCACTTCCAGCCCCTGTGCCTCTTCCCTCTTCCTGGATTCACTCAGACGTTTTTAAAACTCAAAGCTGGTGCACACACAGACACTTCCAGCCCCTGTACCACTTCCGTGTTCCTGGATTAACTCAGATGTTTTTAAAACTCACAGCCTGTGCACAGGCACACACTTAAAACCCTATGCCTCTTCCCTCTTCCTGGATTCACTCAGAGGTTTTTAAAACTCACAGCCACACACTTCCAGCGCCTGTACCTCTTCCCTCTTCCTGGATTCACTCAGATGTTCTTAAAACTCACAGCTTGTGCACACAAACAGACTTCCAGCCCCTGTGCCTCTTCCCTCTTCCTGGATTCACTCAGACGTTTTTAAAACTCACAGCCTGTGCACACACACACACTTCCAGCCCCTGTACCACTTCCGTGTTCCTGGATTAACTCAGATGTTTTTAAAACTCACAGCCTGTGCACAGGCACACACTTACAACCCTCTGCCTCGTCCCTCTTCCTGGATTAACTCAGATGTTTTTAAAACTCACAACCTGTGCACACACACACACTTCCAGCCCCTGTGCCTCTTCCCTCTTCCTGGATTCACTCAGAGGTTTTTAAAACTCACAGGCACACACTTCCAGCGCCTGTACCTCTTCCCTCTTCCTGGATTCACTCAGATGTTCTTAAAACTCACAGCTTGTGCACACAAACAGACTTCCAGCCCCTGTGCCTCTTCCCTCTTCCTGGATTCACTCAGACGTTTTTAAAACTCACAGCCTTTGCAAACACACACACTTCCAGCCCCTGTGCCTCTTCCCTCTTCCTGGATTCATTCAGACGTTTTAAAAACTCACAGCCTCTGCACAGGGACACACTTCCAGACCCTCTGCCTCTTCCCTCTTCCTGGATTCACTCAGAGGTTTTTAAAACTCACAGCCTGTGCACACACAAACACTTCCAGCCCCTGTACCTCTTCCCTCTTCCTGGATTCACTCAGACGTTTTTAAAACTCACAGCCTGTGCACAGGCACACACTTACAACCCTCTGCCTCGTCCCTCTTCCTGGATTCACTCAGATGTTTTAAAACACACAGCCTTTGCAAACACACACACTTCCAGCCCCTGTGCCTCTTCCCTCTTCCTGGATTCATTCAGACGTTTTAAAAACTCACAGCCTCTGCACAGGGACACACTTCCAGACCCTCTGCCTCTTCCCTCTTCCTGGATTCACTCAGAGGTTTTTAAATCTCAAAGCCTCTGCACAGGGACACACTTACAACCCTCTGCCTCGTCCCTCTTCCTGGATTCACTCAGATGTTTTAAAACAAACAGCCTGTGCACAGGGACACACTTACAACCCTCTGCCTCTTCCCTCTTCCTGGATTCACTCAGAGGTTTTTAAAACTCACAGCTTCTGCACAGGGACACACTTACAACCCTCTGCCTCTTCCCTCTTCCTGGATTCACTCAGAGGTTTTTAAAACTCAAAGCCTCTGCACAGGGACACACTTAAAACCCTATGCCTCTTCCCTCTTCCTGGATTCACTCAGAGGTTTTTAAAACTCACAGCCGGTGCACAGGCACACACTTACAACCCTCTGCCTCTTCCCGCTTCCTGGATTAACTCAGATGTTTATAAAACTCACAGCCTGTGCACACACACACACTTCCAGCCCCTGTGCCTCTTCCCTCTTCCTGGATTCACTCAGACGTTTTTAAACCTCAAAGCCTGTGCACAGGGACACACTTCCAGCCCCTCTGCTTCTTCCTGGATTCACTCAGAGGTTTTTAAAACTCACAGCCTGTGCACACACAAACACTTCCAGCCCCTGTACCTCTTCCCTCTTCCTGGATTCACTCCGACGTTTTTAAAACTCACAGCCTGTGCAAAGGCACACACTTCGAGACCCTCTGACTCTTCCCTCTTCCTGGATTCACTCAGAGGTTTTTAAAACTCACAGGCACACACTTCCAGCGCCTGTACCTCTACCCTCTTCCTGGATTCACTCAGATGTTCTTAAAACTCACAGCTTGTGCACACAAACAGACTTCCAGCCCCTGTGCCTCTTCCCTCTTCCTGGATTCATTCAGACGTTTTAAAAACTCACAGCCTCTGTACAGGGACACACTTACAACCCTCTGCCTCGTCCCTCTTCCTGGATTCACTCAGAGGTTTTTAAAACTCAAAGCCTCTGCACAGGGACACACTTCCAGACCCTCTGCCTCTTCCCTCTTCCTGGATTCACTCAGAGGTTTTTAAAACTCAAAGCCTCTGCACAGGGACACATTTACAACACTCTGCCTCTTCCCTCTTCCTGGATTCACTCAGAGGTTTTTAAAACTAACAGCCTGTGCACACACACACACACTTCCAGCCCCTGTGCCTCTTCCCTCTTCCTGGATTCACTCAGACGTTTTTAAAACTCACAGCCTGTGCACAGGCACACAGTTCCAGCCCCTCTACCGCTTCCTTGTTCCTGGATTCACTCAGATGTTTTTAAAACACACAGCCTGTGCACACACACACACTTCCAGACCCGCTGCATCTTCCCTCTTCCTGGATTCACTCAGAGGTTTTTAAAACTCACAGGCACACACTTCCAGCACCTGTACCTCTTCCCTCTTCCTGGATTCACTCAGATGTTTTTAAACCTCAAAGCCTGTGCACAGGGACATACTTCCAGCCCCTCTGCTTCTTCCTGGATTCACTCAGAGTTTTTTAAAACTCAAAGCCTCTTCACAGGGACACACTTAAAACCCTATGCCTCTTCCCTCTTCCTGGATTCATTCAGAGGTTTTTAAAACTCACAGGCACACACTTACAGCACCTGTACCTCTTCCCTCTTCCTGGATTAACTCAGATGTTCTTAAAACTCACAGCCTGTGCACACACAAACACTTCCAACCCCTGTACCTCTTCCCTCTTCCTGGATTCACTCAGACGTTTTTAAAACTCACAGCCTGTGCACAGGCACACACTTACAACCCTCTGCCTCGTCCCTCTTCCTGGATTCACTCAGATGTTTTAAAACACACAGCCTTTGCAAACACACACACTTCCAGCCCCTGTGCCTCTTCCCTCTTCCTGGATTCATTCAGACGTTTTAAAAACTCACAGCCTCTGCACAGGGACACACTTCCAGACCCTCTGCCTCTTCCCTCTTCCTGGATTCACTCAGAGGTTTTTAAATCTCAAAGCCTCTGCACAGGGACACACTTACAACCCTCTGCCTCGTCCCTCTTCCTGGATTCACCCAGATGTTTTAAAACAAACAGCCTGTGCACAGGGACACACTTACAACCCTCTGCCTCTTCCCTCTTCCTGGATTCACTCAGAGGTTTTTAAAACTCACAGCCTCTGCACAGGGACACACTTACAACCCTCTGCCTCTTCCCTCTTCCTGGATTCACTCAGAGGCTTTTAAAACTAACAGCCTGTGCACACACACACACACTTCCAGCCCCTGTGCCTCTTCCCTCTTCCTGGATTCACTCAGACGTTTTTAAAACTCACAGCCTGTGCACAGGCACACAGTTCCAGCCCCTCTACCGCTTCCTTGTTCCTGGATTCACTCAGATGTTTTTAAAACACACAGCCTGTGCACACACACACACTTCCAGACCCGCTGCATCTTCCCTCTTCCTGGATTCACTCAGAGGTTTTTAAAACTCACAGGCACACACTTCCAGCACCTGTACCTCTTCCCTCTTCCTGGATTCACTCAGATGTTTTTAAACCTCAAAGCCTTTGCACAGGGACATACTTCCAGCCCCTCTGCTTCTTCCTGGATTCACTCAGAGGTTTTTAAAACTCAAAGCCTCTTCACAGGGACACACTTAAAACCCTATGCCTCTTCCCTCTTCCTGGATTCATTCAGAGGTTTTTAAAACTCACAGGCACACACTTACAGCACCTGTACCTCTTCCCTCTTCCTGGATTCACTCAGATGTTCTTAAAACTCACAGCTTGTGCACACAAACAGACTTCCAGCGCCTGTGCCTCTTCCCTCTTCCTGGATTCACTCAGACGTTTTTAAAACTCACAGCCTGTGCACACACACACTTCCAGCCCCTGTACCACTTCCGTGTTCCTGGATTAACTCAGATGTTTTTCAAACTCACAGCCTGTGCACAGGCACACACTTACAACCCTCTGCCTCGTCCCTCTTCCTGGATTCACTCAGATGTTTTAAAACACACAGCCTTTGCAAACACACACACTTACAACCCTCTGCCTCTTCCATCTTCGTGGATTCATTCAGAGGTTTTTAAAACTCAAAGCCTCTGCACAGGGACACACTTCCAGACCCTCTGCCTCTTCCCTCTTCCTGGATTCACTCAGAGGTTTTTAAATCTCAAAGCCTCTGCACAGGGACACACTTACAACCCTCTGCCTCGTCCCTCTTCCTGGATTCACTCAGAGGTTTTTAAAACAAACAGCCTGTGCACAGGGACACACTTCCAGCCCCTCTGCCTCCTCCCTCTTCCTGGATTCACTCAGAGGTTTTTAAAACTCACAGCCTCTGCACAGGGACACACTTCCAGCCCCTGTGCCTCTTCCCTCTTCCTGGATTCACTCAGAGGTTTTTAAAACTCAAAGCTGGTGCACACACAGACACTTCCAGCCCCTCTGCCTCCTCCCTCTTCCTGGATTCACTCAGACGTTTTTAAACCTCAAAGCCTGTGCACAGGCACATACTTCCAGCCCCTCTGCCTCTTCCTGGATTCACTCAGAGGTTTCTAAAACTCACAGCCTCTGCACAGGGACACACTTACAACCCTCTGCCTCTTCCCTCTTCCTGGATTCACTCAGAGGTTTTTAAAACTAACAGCCTGTGCATGCACACACACACTTCCAGCCCCTGTGCCTCTTCCCTCTTCCTGGATTCACTCAGACGTTTTAAAAACTCACAGCCTGTGCACACACAAACACTTCCAGCCCCTGTACCACTTCCGTGTTCCTGGATTAACTCAGATGTTTTTAAAACTCACAGCCTGTGCACAGGGACACACTTACAAGCCTCTACCTCTTCCCTCTTCCTGGATTCACTCAGAGGTTTTTAAAACTCACAGCCTCTGCACAGGGACACACTTCCAGACCCTCTGCCTCTTCCCTCTTCCTGGATTCACTCAGAGGTTTTTAAAACTCAAAGCCTCTGCACAGGGACACACTTACAACCCTCTGCCTCCTCACTCTTCCTGGATTCACTCAGATGTTTTAAAACAAACAGCCTGTGCACAGGGACACACTTAAAACCCTCTGCCTCTTCCCTCTTCCTGGATTCACTCAGAGGTTTTTAAAACGCACAGCCTCTGCACAGGGACACACTTACAACCCTCTGCCTCTTCCCTCTTCCTGGATTCACTCAGAGGTTTTTAAAACTCAAAGCCTCTGCACAGGGACACACTTAAAACCCTATGCCTCTTCCCTCTTCCTGGATTCACTCAGAGGTTTTTAAAACTCACAGCCGGTGCACAGGCACACACTTACAACCCTCTGCCTCTTCCCACTTCCTGGATTAACTCAGATGTTTTTAAAACTCACAGCCTGTGCACACACAAACACTTCCAGCCCCTGTACCTCTTCCCTCTTCCTGGATTCACTCAGACGTTTTTAAAACTCACAGCCTGTGCAAAGGCACACACTTCCAGACCCTCTGCCTCTTCCCTCTTCCTGGATTCACTCAGAGGTTTTTAAAACTCACAGGCACACACTTCCAGCGCCTGTACCTCTACCCTCTTCCTGGATTCACTCAGATGTTCTTAAAACTCACAGCTTGTGCACACAAACAGACTTCCAGCCCCTGTGCCTCTTCCCTCTTCCTGGATTCATTCAGACGTTTTAAAAACTCACAGCCTCTGTACAGGGACACACTTACAACCCTCTGCCTCGTCCCTCTTCCTGGATTCACTCAGAGGTTTTTAAAACTCACATCCTCTGCACAGGGACACACTTACAACGCTCTGCCTCTTCCCTCTTCCTGGATTCACTCAGAGGTTTTTAAAAATCAAAGCCTCTGCACAGGGACACACTTCCAGACCCTCTGCCTCTTCCCTCTTCCTGGATTCACTCAGAGGTTTTTAAAACTCAAAGCCTCTGCACAGGGACACATTTACAACCCTCTGCCTCTTCCCTCTTCCTGGATTCACTCAGAGGTTTTTAAAACTAACAGCCTGTGCACACACACACAAACACACTTCCAGCCCCTGTGCCTCTTCCCTCTTCCTGGATTCACTCAGACGTTTTTAAAACTCACAGCCTCTGCACAGGGACACACTTACAACCCTCTGCCTCTTCCCTCTTCCTGGATTCTCTCAGAGGTTTTTAAAACTCACAGCCTCTGCACAGGGACACACTTACAACCGTCTGCCTCGTCCCTCTTCCTGGATTCACTCAGATGTTTTAAAACAAACAGCCTGTGCACACACACACACTTCCAGACCCGCTGCATCTTCCCTCTTCCGGGATTCACTCAGAGGTTTTTAAAACTCAAAGCCTCTTCACAGGGACACACTTAAAACCCTATGCCTCTTCCCTCTTCCTGGATTCACTCAGAGGTTTTTAAAACTCACAGGCACACACTTCTAGCACCTGTACCTCTTCCCTCTTCCTGGATTCACTCAGATGTTCTTAAAACTCACAGCTTGTGCACACAAACAGACTTCCAGCGCCTGTGCCTCTTCCCTCTTCCTGGATTCACTCAGACGTTTTTAAAACTCACAGCCTGTGCACACACACACACTTCCAGCCCCTGTACCACTTCCGTGTTCCTGGATTAACTCAGATGTTTTTAAAACTCACAGCCTGTGCACAGGCACAAACTTACAACCCTCTGCCTTGTCCCTCTTTCTGGATTCACTCAGATGTTTTAAAACACACAGCCTTTGCAAACACACACACTTCCAGCCCCTGTGCCTCTTCCCTCTTCCTGGATTCATTCAGATGTTTTAAAAACTCACAGCCTCTGCACAGGGACACACTTCCAGACCCTCTGCCTCTTCCCTCTTCCTGGATTCACTCAGAGGTTTTTAAAACTCACAGGCACACACTTCCAGCGCCTGTACCTCTTCCCTCTTCCTGGATTCACTCAGAGGTTTTTAAAACACACAGCCTGTGCACACACACACACTTCCAGACCCGCTGCATCTTCCCTCTTCCGGGATTCACTCAGAGGTTTTTAAAACTCAAAGCCTCTTCACAGGGACACACTTAAAACCCTATGCCTCTTCCCTCTTCCTGGATTCACTCAGAGGTTTTTAAAACTCACAGGCACACACTTCCAGCACCTGTACCTCTTCCCTCTTCCTGGATTCACTCAGATGTTCTTAAAACTCACAGCTTGTGCACACAAACAGACTTCCAGCGCCTGTGCCTCTTCCCTCTTCCTGGATTCACTCAGACGTTTTTAAAACTCACAGCCTGTGCACACACACACACTTCCAGCCCCTGTACCACTTCCGTGTTCCTGGATTAACTCAGATGTTTTTAAAACTCACAGCCTGTGCACAGGCACACACTTACAACCCTCTGCCTCGTCCCTCTTTCTGGATTCACTCAGATGTTTTAAAACACACAGCCTTTGCAAACACACACACTTCCAGCCCCTGTGCCTCTTCCCTCTTCCTGGATTCATTCAGACGTTTTAAAAACTCACAGCCTCTGCACAGGGACACACTTCCAGACCCTCTGCCTCTTCCCTCTTCCTGGATTCACTCAGAGGTTTTTAAAACTCACAGCCTCTGCACAGGGACACACTTACAACCCTCTGCCTCTTCCCTCTTCCTGGATTCACTCAGAGGTTTTTAAAACTCAAAGCCTCTGCACAGGGACACACTTAAAACCCTATGCCTCTTCCCTCTTCCTGGATTCACTCAGAGGTTTTTAATACTCACAGCCGGTGCACAGGCACACACTTACAACCCTCTGCCTCTTCCCGCTTCCTGCATTCACTCAGATGTTTTAAAACAAACAGCCTGTGCACAGGGACACTCTTACAACGCTCTGCCTCTTCCCTCTTCCTGGATTCACTCAGAGGTTTTTAAAACTCAAAGCCTCTGCACAGGGACACACTTCCAGACCCTCTGCCTCTTCCCTCTTCCTGGATTCACTCAGAGGTTTTTAAAACTCAAAGCCTCTGCACACACACACACACTTCCAGCCCCTGTGCCTCTTCCCTCTTCCTGGATTCACTCAGAGGTTTTTAAAACTCAAAGCCTCTGCACAGGGACACACTTACAACCGTCTGCCTCGTCCCTCTTCCTGGATTCACTCAGATGTTTTAAAACAAACAGCCTGTGCACAGGGACACACTTAAAACCCTCTGCCTCTTCCCTCTTCCTGGATTCACTCAGAGGTTTTTAAAACTCAAAGCCTCTGCACAGGGACACACTTAAAACCCTATGCCTCTTCCCTCTTACTGGATTCACTCAGAGGTTTTTAAAACTCACAGCCGGTGCACAGGCACACACTTACAACCCTCTGCCTCTTCCCGCTTCCTGGATTAACTCAGATGTTTTTAAAACTCACAGCCTGTGCACACACAGACACTTCCAGCCCCTCTGCCTCCTCCCTCTTCCTGGATTCAATCAGACGTTTTTAAACCTCAAAGCCTGTGCACAGGGACATACTTCCAGCCCCTCTGCTTCTTCCTGGATTCACTCAGAGGTTTTTAAAACTCACAGCCTGTGCACACACAAACACTTCCAGCCCCTGTACCTCTTCCCTCTTCCTGGATTCACTCAGACGTTTTTAAAACTCACAGCCTGTGGAAAGGCACACACTTCCAGACCCTCTGCCTCTTCCCTCTTCCTGGATTCACTCAGAGGTTTTTAAAACTCACAGGCACACACTTCCAGCGCCTGTACCTCTACCCTCTTCCTGGATTCACTCAGATGTTCTTAAAACTCACACCTTGTGCACACAAACAGACTTCCAGCCCCTGTGCCTCTTCCCTCTTCCTGGATTCATTCAGACGTTTTAAAAACTCACAGCCTCTGTACAGGGACACACTTACAACCCTCTGCCTCGTCCCTCTTCCTGGATTCACTCAGACGTTTTTAAAACTCACAGCCTCTGCACAGGGACACACTTCCAGACCCTCTGCCTCTTCCCTATTCCTGGATTCACTCAGAGGTTTTTAAAACTAACAGCCTGTGCACACACACACAAACACACTTCCAGCCCCTGTGCCTCTTCCCACTTCCTGGATTCACTCAGACGTTTTTAAAACTCACAGCCTGTGCACAGGCACACAGTTCCAGCCCCTCTACCGCTTCCTTGTTCCTGGATTCACTCAGATGTTTTTAAAACACACAGCCTGTGCACACACACACACTTCCAGACCCGCTGCATCTTCCCTCTTCCGGGATTCACTCAGAGGTTTTTAAAAGTCAAAGCCTCTTCACAGGGACACACTTAAAACCCTATGCCTCTTCCCTCTTCCTGGATTCACTCAGAGGTTTTTAAAACTCACAGGCACACACTTCCAGCACCTGTACCTCTTCCCTCTTCCTGGATTCACTCAGATGTTCTTAAAACTCACAGCTTGTGCACACAAACAGACTTCCAGCGCCTGTGCCTCTTCCCTCTTCCTGGATTCACTCAGACGTTTTTAAAACTCACAGCCTGTGCACACACACAAACTTCCAGCCCCTGTACCACTTCCGTGTTCCTGGATTAACTCAGATGTTTTTAAAACTCACAGCCTGTGCACAGGCACACACTTACAACCCTCTACCTCGTCCCTCTTCCTGGATTCACTCAGATGTTTTAAAACACACAGCCTTTGCAAACACACACACTTCCAGCCCCTGTGCCTCTTCCCTCTTCCTGGATTCACTCAGAGGTTTTTAAAACTCACAGCCTCTGCACAGGGACACACTTACAACCCTCTGCCTCTTCCCTCTTCCTGGATTCACTCAGAGGTTTTTAAAACTCAAAGCCTCTGCACAGGGACACACTTAAAACCCTATGCCTCTTCCCTCTTCCTGGATTCACTCAGAGGTTTTTAATACTCACAGCCGGTGCACAGGCATACACTTACAACCCTCTGCCTCTTCCCGCTTCCTGCATTCACTCAGATGTTTTAAAACAAACAGCCTGTGCACAGGGACACACTTACAACGCTCTGCCTCTTCCCTCTTCCTGGATTCACTCAGAGGTTTTTAAAACTCAAAGCCTCTGCACAGGGACACACTTCCAGACCCTCTGCCTCTTCCCTCTTCCTGGATTCACTCAGAGGTTTTTAAAACTCAAAGCCTCTGCACACACACACACACTTCCAGCCCCTGTGCCTCTTCCCTCTTCCTGGATTCACTCAGAGGTTTTTAAAACTCACAGCCTGTGCACAGGCACACAGTTCCAGCCCCTCTACCGCTTCCTTGTTCCTGGATTCACTCAGATGTTTTTAAAACACACAGCCTGTGCACACACACACACTTCCAGACCCGCTGCATCTTCCCTCTTCCGGGATTCACTCAGAGGTTTTTAAAACTCAAAGCCTATTCACAGGGACACACTTAAAACCCTATGCCTCTTCTCTCTTCCTGGATTCACTCAGAGGTTTTTAAAACACACAGCCTGTGCACACACACACACTTCCAGACCCGCTGCATCTTCCCTCTTCCGGGATTCACTCAGAGGTTTTTAAAACTCAAAGCCTCTTCACAGGGACACACTTAAAACCCTATGCCTCTTCCCTCTTCCTGGATTCACTCAGAGGTTTTTAAAACTCACAGGCACACACTTCCAGCACCTGTACCTCTTCCCTCTTCCTGGATTCACTCAGATGTTCTTAAAACTCACAGCTTGTGCACACAAACAGACTTCCAGCGCCTGTGCCTCTTCCCTCTTCCTGGATTCACTCAGACGTTTTTAAAACTCACAGCCTGTGCACACACACACACTTCCAGCCTCTGTGCCTCTTCCCTCTTCCTGGATTCATTCAGATGTTTTAAAAACTCACAGCCTCTGCACAGGGACACACTTCCAGACCCTCTGCCTCTTCCCTCTTCCTGGATTCACTCAGAGGTTTTTAAAACTCACAGGCACACACTTCCAGCGCCTGTACCTCTTCCCTCTTCCTGGATTCACTCAGAGGTTTTTAAAACACACAGCCTGTGCACACACACACACTTCCAGACCCGCTGCATCTTACCTCTTCCGGGATTCACTCAGAGGTTTTTAAAACTCAAAGCCTCTTCACAGGGACACACTTAAAACCCTATGCCTCTTCCCTCTTCCTGGATTCACTCAGAGGTTTTTAAAACTCACAGGCACACACTTCCAGCACCTGTACCTCTTCCCTCTTCCTGGATTCACTCAGATGTTCTTAAAACTCACAGCTTGTGCACACAAACAGACTTCCAGCGCCTGTGCCTCTTCCCTCTTCCTGGATTCACTCAGACGTTTTTAAAACTCACAGCCTGTGCACACACACACACTTCCAGCCCCTGTACCACTTCCGTGTTCCTGGATTAACTCAGATGTTTTTAAAACTCACAGCCTGTGCACAGGCACACACTTACAACCCTCTGCCTCGTCCCTCTTTCTGCATTCACTCAGATGTTTTAAAACACACAGCCTTTGCAAACACACACACTTCCAGCCCCTGTGCCTCTTCCCTCTTCCTGGATTCATTCAGACGTTTTAAAAACTCACAGCCTCTGCACAGGGACACACTTCCAGACCCTCTGCCTCTTCCCTCTTCCTGGATTCACTCAGAGGTTTTTAAAACTCACAGCCTCTGCACAGGGACACACTTACAACCCTCTGCCTCTTCCCTCTTCCTGGATTCACTCAGAGGTTTTTAAAACTCAAAGCCTCTGCACAGGGACACACTTAAAACCATATGCCTCTTCCCTCTTCCTGGATTCACTCAGAGGTTTTTAATACTCACAGCCGGTGCACAGGCACACACTTACAACCCTCTGCCTCTTCCCGCTTCCTGCATTCACTCAGATGTTTTAAAACAAACAGCCTGTGCACAGGGACACTCTTACAACGCTCTGCCTCTTCCCTCTTCCTGGATTCACTCAGAGGTTTTTAAAACTCAAAGCCTCTGCACAGGGACACACTTCCAGACCCTCTGCCTCTTCCCTCTTCCTGGATTCACTCAGAGGTTTTTAAAACTCAAAGCCTCTGCACACACACACACACTTCCAGCCCCTGTGCCTCTTCCCTCTTCCTGGATTCACTCAGAGGTTTTTAAAACTCACAGCCTGTGCACAGGCACACAGTTCCAGCCCCTCTACCGCTTCCTTGTTCCTGGATTCACTCAGATGTTTTTAAAACACACAGCCTGTGCACACACACACACTTCCAGACCCGCTGCATCTTCCCTCTTCCGGGATTCACTCAGAGGTTTTTAAAACTCAAAGCCTCTGCACAGGGACACACTTAAAACCCTATGCCTCTTCCCTCTTCCTGGATTCACTCAGAGGTTTTTAAAACTCACAGCCGGTGCACAGGCACACACTTACAACCCTCTGCCTCTTCCCGCTTCCTGGATTAACTCAGATGTTTTTAAAACTCACAGCCTGTGCACACACAGACACTTCCAGCCCCTCTGCCTCCTCCCTCTTCCTGGATTCAATCAGACGTTTTTAAACCTCAAAGCCTGTGCACAGGGACATACTTCCAGCCCCTCTGCTTCTTCCTGGATTCACTCAGAGGTTTTTAAAACTCACAGCCTGTGCACACACAAACACTTCCAGCCCCTGTACCTCTTCCCTCTTCCTGGATTCACTCAGACGTTTTTAAAACTCACAGCCTGTGGAAAGGCACACACTTCCAGACCCTCTGCCTCTTCCCTCTTCCTGGATTCACTCAGAGGTTTTTAAAACTCACAGGCACACACTTCCAGCGCCTGTACCTCTTCCCTCTTCCTGGATTCACTCAGATGTTCTTAAAACTCACAGCTTGTGCACACAAACAGACTTCCAGCCCCTGTGCCTCTTCCCTCTTCCTGGATTCATTCAGACGTTTTAAAAACTCACAGCCTCTGTACAGGGACACACTTACAACCCTCTGCCTCGTCCCTCTTCCTGGATTCACTCAGACGTTTTTAAAACTCACAGCCTCTGCACAGGGACACACTTCCAGACCCTCTGCCTCTTCCCTATTCCTGGATTCACTCAGAGGTTTTTAAAACTAACAGCCTGTGCACACACACACAAACACACTTCCAGCCCCTGTGCCTCTTCCCACTTCCTGGATTCACTCAGACGTTTTTAAAACTCACAGCCTGTGCACAGGCACACAGTTCCAGCCCCTCTACCGCTTCCTTGTTCCTGGATTCACTCAGATGTTTTTAAAACACACAGCCTGTGCACACACACACACTTCCAGACCCGCTGCATCTTCCCTCTTCCGGGATTCACTCAGAGGTTTTTAAAAGTCAAAGCCTCTTCACAGGGACACACTTAAAACCCTATGCCTCTTCCCTCTTCCTGGATTCACTCAGAGGTTTTTAAAACTCACAGGCACACACTTCCAGCACCTGTACCTCTTCCCTCTTCCTGGATTCACTCAGATGTTCTTAAAACTCACAGCTTGTGCACACAAACAGACTTCCAGCGCCTGTGCCTCTTCCCTCTTCCTGGATTCACTCAGACGTTTTTAAAACTCACAGCCTGTGCACACACACAAACTTCCAGCCCCTGTACCACTTCCGTGTTCCTGGATTAACTCAGATGTTTTTAAAACTCACAGCCTGTGCACAGGCACACACTTACAACCCTCTACCTCGTCCCTCTTCCTGGATTCACTCAGATGTTTTAAAACACACAGCCTTTGCAAACACACACACTTCCAGCCCCTGTGCCTCTTCCCTCTTCCTGGATTCACTCAGAGGCTTTTAAAACTCACAGCCTCTGCACAGGGACACACTTACAACCCTCTGCCTCTTCCCTCTTCCTGGATTCACTCAGAGGTTTTTAAAACTCAAAGCCTCTGCACAGGGACACACTTAAAACCCTATGCCTCTTCCCTCTTCCTGGATTCACTCAGAGGTTTTTAATACTCACAGCCGGTGCACAGGCACACACTTACAACCCTCTGCCTCTTCCCGCTTCCTGCATTCACTCAGATGTTTTAAAACAAACAGCCTGTGCACAGGGACACACTTACAACGCTCTGCCTCTTCCCTCTTCCTGGATTCACTCAGAGGTTTTTAAAACTCAAAGCCTCTGCACAGGGACACACTTCCAGACCCTCTGCCTCTTCCCTCTTCCTGGATTCACTCAGAGGTTTTTAAAACTCAAAGCCTCTGCACACACACACACACTTCCAGCCCCTGTGCCTCTTCCCTCTTCCTGGATTCACTCAGAGGTTTTTAAAACTCACAGCCTGTGCACAGGCACACAGTTCCAGCCCCTCTACCGCTTCCTTGTTCCTGGATTCACTCAGATGTTTTTAAAACACACAGCCTGTGCACACACACACACTTCCAGACCCGCTGCATCTTCCCTCTTCCGGGATTCACTCAGAGGTTTTTAAAACTCAAAGCCTATTCACAGGGACACACTTAAAACCCTATGCCTCTTCTCTCTTCCTGGATTCACTCAGAGGTTTTTAAAACACACAGCCTGTGCACACACACACACTTCCAGACCCGCTGCATCTTCCCTCTTCCGGGATTCACTCAGAGGTTTTTAAAACTCAAAGCCTCTTCACAGGGACACACTTAAAACCCTATGCCTCTTCCCTCTTCCTGGATTCACTCAGAGGTTTTTAAAACTCACAGGCACACACTTCCAGCACCTGTACCTCTTCCCTCTTCCTGGATTCACTCAGATGTTCTTAAAACTCACAGCTTGTGCACACAAACAGACTTCCAGCGCCTGTGCCTCTTCCCTCTTCCTGGATTCACTCAGACGTTTTTAAAACTCACAGCCTGTGCACACACACACACTTCCAGCCCCTGTACCACTTCCGTGTTCCTGGATTAACTCAGATGTTTTTAAAACTCACAGCCTGTGCACAGGCACAAACTTACAACCCTCTGCCTTGTCCCTCTTTCTGGATTCACTCAGATGTTTTAAAACACACAGCCTTTGCAAACACACACACTTCCAGCCCCTGTGCCTCTTCCCTCTTCCTGGATTCATTCAGATGTTTTAAAAACTCACAGCCTCTGCACAGGGACACACTTCCAGACCCTCTGCCTCTTCCCTCTTCCTGGATTCACTCAGAGGTTTTTAAAACTCACAGGCACACACTTCCAGCGCCTGTACCTCTTCCCTCTTCCTGGATTCACTCAGATGTTCTTAAAACTCACAGCTTGTGCACACAAACAGACTTCCAGCGCCTGTGCCTCTTCCCTCTTCCTGGATTCACTCAGACGTTTTTAAAACTCACAGCCTGTGCACACACACACACTTCCAGCCCCTGTGCCTCTTCCCTCTTCCTGGATTCATTCAGATGTTTTAAAAACTCACAGCCTCTGCACAGGGACACACTTCCAGACCCTCTGCCTCTTCCCTCTTCCTGGATTCACTCAGAGGTTTTTAAAACTCACAGGCACACACTTCCAGCGCCTGTACCTCTTCCCTCTTCCTGGATTCACTCAGAGGTTTTTAAAACACACAGCCTGTGCACACACACACACTTCCAGACCCGCTGCATCTTCCCTCTTCCGGGATTCACTCAGAGGTTTTTAAAACTCAAAGCCTCTTCACAGGGACACACTTAAAACCCTATGCCTCTTCCCTCTTCCTGGATTCACTCAGAGGTTTTTAAAACTCACAGGCACACACTTCCAGCACCTGTACCTCTTCCCTCTTCCTGGATTCACTCAGATGTTCTTAAAACTCACAGCTTGTGCACACAAACAGACTTCCAGCGCCTGTGCCTCTTCCCTCTTCCTGGATTCACTCAGACGTTTTTAAAACTCACAGCCTGTGCACACACACACACTTCCAGCCCCTGTACCACTTCCGTGTTCCTGGATTAACTCAGATGTTTTTAAAACTCACAGCCTGTGCACAGGCACACACTTACAACCCTCTGCCTCGTCCCTCTTTCTGGATTCACTCAGATGTTTTAAAACACACAGCCTTTGCAAACACACACACTTCCAGCCCCTGTGCCTCTTCCCTCTTCCTGGATTCATTCAGACGTTTTAAAAACTCACAGCCTCTGCACAGGGACACACTTCCAGACCCTCTGCCTCTTCCCTCTTCCTGGATTCACTCAGAGGTTTTTAAAACTCACAGCCTCTGCACAGGGACACACTTACAACCCTCTGCCTCTTCCCTCTTCCTGGATTCACTCAGAGGTTTTTAAAACTCAAAGCCTCTGCACAGGGACACACTTAAAACCCTATGCCTCTTCCCTCTTCCTGGATTCACTAAGAGGTTTTTAATACTCACAGCCGGTGCACAGGCACACACTTACAACCCTCTGCCTCTTCCCGCTTCCTGCATTCACTCAGATGTTTTAAAACAAACAGCCTGTGCACAGGGACACTCTTACAACGCTCTGCCTCTTCCCTCTTCCTGGATTCACTCAGAGGTTTTTAAAACTCAAAGCCTCTGCACAGGGACACACTTCCAGACCCTCTGCCTCTTCCCTCTTCCTGGATTCACTCAGAGGTTTTTAAAACTCAAAGCCTCTGCACACACACACACACTTCCAGCCCCTGTGCCTCTTCCCTCTTCCTGGATTCACTCAGAGGTTTTTAAAACTCACAGCCTGTGCACAGGCACACAGTTCCAGCCCCTCTACCGCTTCCTTGTTCCTGGATTCACTCAGATGTTTTTAAAACACACAGCCTGTGCACACACACACACTTCCAGACCCGCTGCATCTTCCCTCTTCCGGGATTCACTCAGAGGTTTTTAAAACTCAAAGCCTCTTCACAGGGACACACTTAAAACCCTATGCCTCTTCCCTCTTCCTGGATTCACTCAGAGGTTTTTAAAACACACAGCCTGTGCACACACACACACTTCCAGACCCGCTGCATCTTCCCTCTTCCGGGATTCACTCAGAGGTTTTTAAAACTCAAAGCCTCTTCACAGGGACACACTTAAAACCCTATGCCTCTTCCCTCTTCCTGGATTCACTCAGAGGTTTTTAAAACTCACAGGCACACACTTCCAGCACCTGTACCTCTTCCCTCTTCCTGGATTCACTCAGATGTTCTTAAAACTCACAGCTTGTGCACACAAACAGACTTCCAGCGCCTGTGCCTCTTCCCTCTTCCTGGATTAACTCAGATGTTTTTAAAACTCACAGCCTGTGCACAGGCACACACTTACAACCCTCTGCCTCGTCCCTCTTTCTGGATTCACTCAGATGTTTTAAAACACACAGCCTTTGCAAACACACACACTTCCAGCCCCTGTGCCTCTTCCCTCTTCCTGGATTCATTCAGACGTTTTAAAAACTCACAGCCTCTGCACAGGGACACACTTCCAGACCCTCTGCCTCTTCCCTCTTCCTGGATTCACTCAGAGGTTTTTAAAACTCACAGGCACACACTTCCAGCGCCTGTACCTCTACCCTCTTCCTGGATTCACTCAGATGTTCTTAAAACTCACAGCTTGTGCACACAAACAGACTTCCAGCCCCTGTGCCTCTTCCCTCTTCCTGGATTCATTCAGACGTTTTAAAAACTCACAGCCTCTGTACAGGGACACACTTACAACCCTCTGCCTCGTCCCTCTTCCTGGATTCACTCAGAGGTTTTTAAAACTCAAAGCCTCTGCATAGGGACACACTTAAAACCCTATGCCTCTTCCCTCTTCCTGGATTCACTCAGAGGTTTTTAAAACTCACAGCCTCTGCACAGGGACACACTTACAACGCTCTGCCTTTTCCCTCTTCCTGGATTCACTCAGAGGTTTTTTAAAACTAACAGCCTGTGCACACACACACACACTTCCAGCCCCTGTGCCTCTTCCCTCTTCCTGGATTCACTCAGACGTTTTTAAAACTCACAGCCTGTGCACAGGCACACAGTTCCAGCCCCTCTACCGCTTCCTTGTTCCTGGATTCACTCAGATGTTTTTAAAACACACAGCCTGTGCACACACGCACACTTCCAGACCCGCTGCATCTTCCCTCTTCCGGGATTCACTCAGAGGTTTTTAAAACTCAAAGCCTCTTCACAGGGACACACTTAAAACCCTATGCCTCTTCCCTCTTCCTGGATTCACTCAGAGGTTTTTAAAACTCACAGGCACACACTTCCAGCACCTGTACCTCTTCCCTCTTCCTGGATTCACTCAGATGTTCTTAAAACTCACAGCTTGTGCACACAAACAGACTTCCAGCGCCTGTGCCTCTTCCCTCTTCCTGGATTCACTCAGACGTTTTTAAAACTCACAGCCTGTGCACACACACACACTTCCAGCCCCTGTACCACTTCCGTGTTCCTGGATTAACTCAGATGTTTTTAAAACTCACAGCCTGTGCACAGGCACACACTTACAACCCTCTGCCTCGTCCCTCTTTCTGGATTCACTCAGATGTTTTAAAACACACAGCCTTTGCAAACACACACACTTCCAGCCCCTGTGCCTCTTCCCTCTTCCTGGATTCATTCAGACGTTTTAAAAACTCACAGCCTCTGCACAGGGACACACTTCCAGACCCTCTGCCTCTTCCCTCTTCCTGGATTCACTCAGAGGTTTTTAAAACTCACAGGCACACACTTCCAGCGCCTGTACCTCTTCCCTCTTCCTGGATTCACTCAGAGGTTTTTAAAACACACAGCCTGTGCACACACACACACTTCCAGACCCGCTGCATCTTCCCTCTTCCGGGATTCACTCAGAGGTTTTTAAAACTCAAAGCCTCTTCACAGGGACACACTTAAAACCCTATGCATCTTCCCTCTTCCTGGATTCACTCAGAGGTTTTTAAAACTCACAGGCACACACTTCCAGCACCTGTACCTCTTCCCTCTTCCTGGATTCACTCAGATGTTCTTAAAACTCACAGCTTGTGCACACAAACAGACTTCCAGCGCCTGTGCCTCTTCCCTCTTCCTGGATTCACTCAGACGTTTTTAAAACTCACAGCCTGTGCACACACACACACTTCCAGCCCCTGTACCACTTCCGTGTTCCTGGATTAACTCAGATGTTTTTAAAACTCACAGCCTGTGCACAGGCACACACTTACAACCCTCTGCCTCGTCCCTCTTTCTGGATTCACTCAGATGTTTTAAAACACACAGCCTTTGCAAACACACACACTTCCAGCCCCTGTGCCTCTTCCCTCTTCCTGGATTCATTCAGACGTTTTAAAAACTCACAGCCTCTGCACAGGGACACACTTCCAGACCCTCTGCCTCTTCCCTCTTCCTGGATTCACTCAGAGGTTTTTAAAACTCACAGCCTCTGTACAGGGACACACTTACAACCCTCTGCCTCTTCCCTCTTCCTGGATTCACTCAGAGGTTTTTAAAACTCAAAGCCTCTGCACAGGGACACACTTAAAACCCTATGCCTCTTCCCTCTTCCTGGATTCACTCAGAGGTTTTTAATACTCACAGCCGGTGCACAGGCACACACTTACAACCCTCTGCCTCTTCCCGCTTCCTGCATTCACTCAGATGTTTTAAAACAAACAGCCTGTGCACAGGGACACTCTTACAACGCTCTGCCTCTTCCCTCTTCCTGGATTCACTCAGAGGTTTTTAAAACTCAAAGCCTCTGCACAGGGACACACTTCCAGACCCTCTGCCTCTTCCCTCTTCCTGGATTCACTCAGAGGTTTTTAAAACTCAAAGCCTCTGCACACACACACACACTTCCAGCCCCTGTGCCTCTTCCCTCTTCCTGGATTCACTCAGAGGTTTTTAAAACTCACAGCCTGTGCACAGGCACACAGTTCCAGCCCCTCTACCGCTTCCTTGTTCCTGGATTCACTCAGATGTTTTTAAAACACACAGCCTGTGCACACACACACACTTCCAGACCCGCTGCATCTTCCCTCTTCCGGGATTCACTCAGAGGTTTTTAAAACTCAAAGCCTCTTCACAGGGACACACTTAAAACCCTATGCCTCTTCCCTCTTCCTGGATTCACTCAGAGGTTTTTAAAACACACAGCCTGTGCACACACACACACTTCCAGACCCGCTGCATCTTCCCTCTTCCGGGATTCACTCAGAGGTTTTTAAAACTCAAAGCCTCTTCACAGGGACACACTTAAAACCCTATGCCTCTTCCCTCTTCCTGGATTCACTCAGAGGTTTTTAAAACTCACAGGCACACACTTCCAGCACCTGTACCTCTTCCCTCTTCCTGGATTCACTCAGATGTTCTTAAAACTCACAGCTTGTGCACACAAACAGACTTCCAGCACCTGTGCCTCTTCCCTCTTCCTGGATTCACTCAGACGTTTTTAAAACTCACAGCCTGTGCACACACACACACTTCCAGCCCCTGTACCACTTCCGTGTTCCTGGATTAACTCAGATGTTTTTAAAACTCACAGCCTGTGCACAGGCACACACTTACAACCCTCTGCCTCGTCCCTCTTTCTGGATTCACTCAGATGTTTTAAAACACACAGCCTTTGCAAACACACACACTTCCAGCCCCTGTGCCTCTTCCCTCTTCCTGGATTCATTCAGACGTTTTAAAAACTCACAGCCTCTGCACAGGGACACACTTCCAGACCCTCTGCCTCTTCCCTCTTCCTGGATTCACTCAGAGGTTTTTAAAACTCACAGGCACACACTTCCAGCGCCTGTACCTCTACCCTCTTCCTGGATTCACTCAGATGTTCTTAAAACTCACAGCTTGTGCACACAAACAGACTTCCAGCCCCTGTGCCTCTTCCCTCTTCCTGGATTCATTCAGACGTTTTAAAAACTCACAGCCTCTGTACAGGGACACACTTACAACCCTCTGCCTCGTCCCTCTTCCTGGATTCACTCAGAGGTTTTTAAAACTCAAAGCCTCTGCATAGGGACACACTTAAAACCCTATGCCTCTTCCCTCTTCCTGGATTCACTCAGAGGTTTTTAAAACTCACAGCCTCTGCACAGGGACACACTTACAACGCTCTGCCTCTTCCCTCTTCCTGGATTCACTCAGAGGTTTTTTAAAACTAACAGCCTGTGCACACACACACACACTTCCAGCCCCTGTGCCTCTTCCCTCTTCCTGGATTCACTCAGACGTTTTTAAAACTCACAGCCTGTGCACAGGCACACAGTTCCAGCCCCTGTACCGCTTCCCTGTTCCTGGATTCACTCAGATGTTTTTAAAACACACAGCCTGTGCACACACACACACTTCCAGACCCGCTGCATCTTCCCTCTTCCGGGATTCACTCAGAGGTTTTTAAAACTCAAAGCCTCTTCACAGGGACACACTTAAAACCCTATGCCTCTTCCCTCTTCCTGGATTCACTCAGAGGTTTTTAAAACACACAGCCTGTGCACACACACACACTTCCAGACCCGCTGCATCTTCCCTCTTCCGGGATTCACTCAGAGGTTTTTAAAACTCAAAGCCTCTTCACAGGGACACACTTAAAACCCTATGCCTCTTCCCTCTTCCTGGATTCACTCAGAGGTTTTTAAAACTCACAGGCACACACTTCCAGCACCTGTACCTCTTCCCTCTTCCTGGATTCACTCAGATGTTCTTAAAACTCACAGCTTGTGCACACAAACAGACTTCCAGCACCTGTGCCTCTTCCCTCTTCCTGGATTCACTCAGACGTTTTTAAAACTCACAGCCTGTGCACACACACACACTTCCAGCCCCTGTACCACTTCCGTGTTCCTGGATTAACTCAGATGTTTTTAAAACTCACAGCCTGTGCACAGGCACACACTTACAACCCTCTGCCTCGTCCCTCTTTCTGGATTCACTCAGATGTTTTAAAACACACAGCCTTTGCAAACACACACACTTCCAGCCCCTGTGCCTCTTCCCTCTTCCTGGATTCATTCAGACGTTTTAAAAACTCACAGCCTCTGCACAGGGACACACTTCCAGACCCTCTGCCTCTTCCCTCTTCCTGGATTCACTCAGAGGTTTTTAAAACTCACAGGCACACACTTCCAGCGCCTGTACCTCTACCCTCTTCCTGGATTCACTCAGATGTTCTTAAAACTCACAGCTTGTGCACACAAACAGACTTCCAGCCCCTGTGCCTCTTCCCTCTTCCTGGATTCATTCAGACGTTTTAAAAACTCACAGCCTCTGTACAGGGACACACTTACAACCCTCTGCCTCGTCCCTCTTCCTGGATTCACTCAGAGGTTTTTAAAACTCAAAGCCTCTGCATAGGGACACACTTAAAACCCTATGCCTCTTCCCTCTTCCTGGATTCACTCAGAGGTTTTTAAAACTCACAGCCTCTGCACAGGGACACACTTACAACGCTCTGCCTCTTCCCTCTTCCTGGATTCACTCAGAGGTTTTTTAAAACTAACAGCCTGTGCACACACACACACACTTCCAGCCCCTGTGCCTCTTCCCTCTTCCTGGATTCACTCAGACGTTTTTAAAACTCACAGCCTGTGCACAGGCACACAGTTCCAGCCCCTCTACCGCTTCCTTGTTCCTGGATTCACTCAGATGTTTTTAAAACACACAGCCTGTGCACACACACACACTTCCAGACCCGCTGCATCTTCCCTCTTCCGGGATTCACTCAGAGGTTTTTAAAACTCAAAGCCTCTTCACAGGGATACACTTAAAACCCTATGCCTCTTCCCTCTTCCTGGATTCACTCAGAGGTTTTTAAAACTCACAGGCACACACTTCCAGCACCTGTACCTCTTCCCTCTTCCTGGATTCACTCAGATGTTCTTAAAACTCACAGCTTGTGCACACAAACAGACTTCTAGCGCCTCTGCCTCTTCCCTCTTCCTGGATTCACTCAGACGTTTTTAAAACTCACAGCCTGTGCACACACACACACTTCCAGCCCCTGTACCACTTCCGTGTTCCTGGATTAACTCAGATGTTTTTAAAACTCACAGCCTGTGCACAGGCACACACTTACAACCCTCTGCCTCGTCCCTCTTCCTGGATTCACTCAGATGTTTTTAAAACTCACAGGCACACACTTCCAGCACCTGTACCTCTTCCCTCTTCCTGGATTCCCTCAGATGTTCTTAAAACTCACAGCTTGTGCACACAAACAGACTTCCAGCGCCTGTGCCTCTTCCCTCTTCCTGGATTCACTCAGACGTTTTTAAAACTCACAGCCTGTGCACACACACACACTTCCAGCCCCTGTACCACTTCCGTGTTCCTGGATTAACTCAGATGTTTTTAAAACTCACAGCCTGTGCACAGGCACACACTTACAACCCTCTGCCTCGTCCCTCTTTCTGGATTCACTCAGATGTTTTAAAACACACAGCCTTTGCAAACACACACACTTCCAGCCCCTGTGCCTCTTCCCTCTTCCTGGATTCATTCAGACGTTTTAAAAACTCACAGCCTCTGCACAGGGACACACTTCCAGACCCTCTGCCTCTTCCCTCTTCCTGGATTCACTCAGAGGTTTTTAAAACTCACAGGCACACACTTCCAGCGCCTGTACCTCTACCCTCTTCCTGGATTCACTCAGATGTTCTTAAAACTCACAGCTTGTGCACACAAACAGACTTCCAGCCCCTGTGCCTCTTCCCTCTTCCTGGATTCATTCAGACGTTTTAAAAACTCACAGCCTCTGTACAGGGACACACTTACAACCCTCTGCCTCGTCCCTCTTCCTGGATTCACTCAGAGGTTTTTAAAACTCAAAGCCTCTGCATAGGGACACACTTAAAACCCTATGCCTCTTCCCTCTTCCTGGATTCACTCAGAGGTTTTTAAAACTCACAGCCTCTGCACAGGGACACACTTACAACGCTCTGCCTCTTCCCTCTTCCTGGATTCACTCAGAGGTTTTTTAAAACTAACAGCCTGTGCACACACACACACACTTCCAGCCCCTGTGCCTCTTCCCTCTTCCTGGATTCACTCAGACGTTTTTAAAACTCACAGCCTGTGCACAGGCACACAGTTCCAGCCCCTCTACCGCTTCCTTGTTCCTGGATTCACTCAGATGTTTTTAAAACACACAGCCTGTGCACACACACACACTTCCAGACCCGCTGCATCTTCCCTCTTCCGGGATTCACTCAGAGGTTTTTAAAACTCAAAGCCTCTTCACAGGGACACACTTAAAACCCTATGCCTCTTCCCTCTTCCTGGATTCACTCAGAGGTTTTTAAAACTCACAGGCACACACTTCCAGCACCTGTACCTCTTCCCTCTTCCTGGATTCACTCAGATGTTCTTAAAACTCACAGCTTGTGCACACAAACAGACTTCCAGCGCCTCTGCCTCTTCCCTCTTCCTGGATTCACTCAGACGTTTTTAAAACTCACAGCCTGTGCACACACACACACTTCCAGCCCCTGTACCACTTCCGTGTTCCTGGATTAACTCAGATGTTTTTAAAACTCACAGCCTGTGCACAGGCACACACTTACAACCCTCTGCCTCGTCCCTCTTCCTGGATTCACTCAGATGTTTTAAAACACACAGCCTTTGCAAACACACACACTTCCAGCCCCTGTGCCTCTTCCCTCTTCCTGGATTCATTCAGACGTTTTAAAAACTCACAGCCTCTGCACAGGGACACACTTCCAGACCCTCTGCCTCTTCCCTCTTCCTGGATTCACTCAGAGGTTTTTAAATCTCAAAGCCTCTGCACAGGGACACACTTACAACCCTCTGCCTCGTCCCTCTTCCTGGATTCACTCAGATGTTTTAAAACAAACAGCCTGTGCACAGGGACACACTTACAACCCTCTGCCTCTTCCCTCTTCCTGGATTCACTCAGAGGTTTTTAAAACTCACAGCCTCTGCACAGGGACACACTTACAACCCTCTGCCTCTTCCCTCTTCCTGGATTCACTCAGAGGGTTTTAAACTCAAAGCCTCTGCACAGGGACACACTTAAAACCCTATGCCTCTTCCCTCTTCCTGGATTCACTCAGAGGTTTTTAAAACTCACAGCCGGTGCACAGGCACACACTTACAACCCTCTGCCTCTTCCCGCTTCCTGGATTAACTAAGATGTTTTTAAAACTCACAGCCTGTGCACACACACACACTTCCAGCCCCTGTGCCTCTTCCCTCTTCCTGGATTCACTCAGAGGTTTTTAAAACTCAAAGCTGGTGCACACACAGACACTTCCAGCCCCTCTGCCTCCTCCCTCTTCCTGGATTCACTCAGACGTTTTTAAACCTCAAAGCCTGTGCACAGGGACATACTTCCAGCCCCTCTGCTTCTTCCTGGATTCACTCAGACGTTTTTAAAACTCACAGCCTGTGCAAAGGCACACACTTCCAGACCCTCTGCCTCTTCCCTCTTCCTGGATTCACTCAGAGGTTTTTAAAACTCACAGGCACACACTTCCAGCGCCTGTACCTCTACCCTCTTCCTGGATTCACTCAGATGTTCTTAAAACTCACAGCTTGTGCACACAAACAGACTTCCAGCCCCTGTGCCTCTTCCCTCTTCCTGGATTCATTCAGACGTTTTAAAAACTCACAGCCTCTGCACAGGGACACACTTACAACCCTCTGCCTCTTCCCGCTTCCTGGATTAACTCAGACGTTTTTAAAACTCACAGCCTCTGCACAGGGACACACTTACAACGCTCTGCCTCTTCCCTCTTCCTGGATTCACTCAGAGGTTTTTAAAACTCAAAGCCTCTGCACAGGGACACACTTCCAGACCCTCTGCCTCTTCCCTCTTCCTGGATTCACTCAGAGGTTTTTAAAACTCAAAGCCTCTGCACAGGGACACATTTACAACCCTCTGCCTCTTCCCTCTTCCTGGATTCACTCAGAGGTTTTTAAAACTAACAGCCTGTGCACACACACACAAACACACTTCCAGCCCCTGTGCCTCTTCCCTCTTCCTGGATTCACTCAGACGTTTTTAAAACTCACAGCCTGTGCACAGGCACACAGTTCCAGCCCCTCTACCGCTTCCTTGTTCCTGGATTCACTCAGATGTTTTTAAAACACACAGCCTGTACACACACACACACTTCCAGACCCGCTGCATCTTCCCTCTTCCTGGATTCACTCAGAGGTTTTTAAAACTCACAGGCACACACTTCCAGCACCTGTACCTCTTCCCTCTTCCTGGATTCACTCAGATGTTTTTAAACCTCAAAGCCTGTGCACAGGGACACACTTCCAGACCCTCTGCCTCTTCCCTCTTCCTGGATTCACTCACAGGTTTTTAAATCTCAAAGCCTCTGCACAGGGACACACTTACAACCCTCTGCCTCATCCCTCTTCCTGGATTCACTCAGATGTTTTAAAACAAACAGCCTGTGCACAGGGACACACTTACAACCCTCTGCCTCTTCCCTCTTCCTGGATTCACTCAGAGGTTTTTAAAACTCACAGCCTCTGCACAGGGACACACTTACAACCCTCTGCCTCTTCCCTCTTCCTGGATTCACTCAGAGGTTTTTAAAACTCAAAGCCTCTGCACAGGGACACACTTAAAACCCTATGCCTCTTCCCTCTTCCTGGATTAACTCAGATGTTTTTAAAACTCACAGCCTGTGCACACACACACACTTCCAGCCCCTGTGCCTCTTCCCTCTTCCTGGATTCACTCAGAGGTTTTTAAAACTCAAAGCTGGTGCACACACAGACACTTCCAGCCCCTCTGCCTCCTCCCTCTTCCTGGATTCACTCAGACGTTTTTAAACCTCAAAGCCTGTGCACAGGCACATACTTCCAGCCCCTCTGCCTCTTCCTGGATTCACTCAGAGGTTTTTAAAAGTCACAGCCTCTGCACAGGGACACACTTACAACCCTCTGCCTCTTCCCTCTTCCTGGATTCACTCAGAGGTTTTTAAAACTAACAGCCTGTGCACGCACACACACACTTCCAGCCCCTGTGCCTCTTCCCTCTTCCTGGATTCACTCAGACGTTTTTAAAACTCACAGCCTGTGCACACACACACACTTCCAGCCCCTGTACCACTTCCGTGTTCCTGGATTAACTCAGATGTTTTTAAAACTCACAGCCTGTGCACAGGGACACACTTACAAGCCTCTACCTCTTCCCTCTTCCTGGATTCACTCAGAGGTTTTTAAAACTCACAGCCTCTGCACAGGGACACACTTCCAGACCCTCTGCCTCTTCCCTCTTCCTGGATTCACTCAGATGTTTTTAAAACACACAGCCTGTGCACACACACACACTTCCAGACCCGCTGCATCTTCCCTCTTCCTGGATTCACTCAGAGATTTTTAAAACTCACAGGCACACACTTCCAGCACCTGTACCTCTTCCCTCTTCCTGGATTCACTCAGATGTTTTTAAACCTCAAAGCCTGTGCACAGGGACATACTTCCAGCCCCTCTGCTTCTTCCTGGATTCACTCAGAGGTTTTTAAAACTCAAAGCCTCTTCACAGGGACACACTTAAAACCCTATGCCTCTTCCCTCTTCCTGGATTCACTCAGAGGTTTTTAAAACTCACAGGCACACACTTCCAGCACCTGTACCTCTTCCCTCTTCCTGGATTAACTCAGATGTTCTTAAAACTCACAGCTTGTGCACACAAACAGACTTCCAGCGCCTGTGCCTCTTCCCTCTTCCTGGATTCACTCAGAGGTTTTTAAAACTCACAGCCGGTGCACAGGCACACACTTACAACCCTCTGCCTCTTCCCGCTTCCTGGATTAACTCAGATGTTTTTAAACCTCAAAGCCTGTGCACAGGGACATACTTCCAGCCCCTCTGCTTCTTCCTGGATTCACTCAGAGGTTTTTAAAACTCACAGCCTGTGCACACACAAACACTTCCAGCCCCTGTACCTCTTCCCTCTTCCTGGATTCACTCAGATGTTCTTAAAACTCACAGCTTGTGCACACAAACAGACTTCCAGCGCCTGTGTCTCTTCCCTCTTCCTGGATTCACTCAGACGTTTTTAAAACTCACAGCCTGTGCACACACACACACTTCCAGCCCCTGTACCACTTCCGTGTTCCTGGATTAACTCAGATGTTTTTAAAACTCACAGCCTGTGCACAGGGACACACTTACAAGCCTCTACCTCGTCCCTCTTCCTGGATTCACTCAGAGGTTTTTAAAACTCACAGCCTGTGCACAGGGACACACTTACAACCCTCTGCCTCGTCCCTCTTCCTGGATTCACTCAGATGTTTTAAAACACACAGCCTTTGCAAACACACACACTTCCAGCCCCTGTGCCTCTTCCCTCTTCCTGGATTCATTCAGACGTTTTAAAAACTCACAGCCTCTGCACAGGGACACACTTCCAGACCCTCTGCCTCTTCCCTCTTCCTGGATTCACTCAGAGGTTTTTAAAACTCACAGCCTCTGCACAGGGACACACTTACAACCCTCTGCCTCTTCCCTCTTCCTGGATTCACTCAGAGGTTTTTAAAACTCACAGCCTCTGCACAGGGACACACTTACAACGCTCTGCCTCTTCCCTCTTCCTGGATTCACTCAGAGGTTTTTAAAACTCAAAGCCTCTGCACAGGGACACACTTCCAGACCCTCTGCCTCTTCCCTCTTCCTGGATTCACTCAGAGGTTTTTAAAACTCAAAGCCTCTGCACAGGGACACATTTACAACCCTCTGCCTCTTCCCTCTTCCTGGATTCACTCAGAGGTTTTTAAAACTAACAGCCTGTGCACACACACACAAACACACTTCCAGCCCCTGTGCCTCTTCCCTCTTCCTGGATTCACTCAGACGTTTTTAAAACTCACAGCCTGTGCACAGGCACACAGTTCCAGCCCCTCTACCGCTTCCTTGTTCCTGGATTCACTCAGATGTTTTTAAAACACACAGCCTGTGCACACACACACACTTCCAGACCCGCTGCATCTTCCCTCTTCCGGGATTCACTCAGAGGTTTTTAAAACTCAAAGCCTCTTCACAGGGACACACTTAAAACCCTATGCCTCTTCCCTCTTCCTGGATTCACTCAGAGGTTTTTAAAACTCAGAGGCACACACTTCCAGCACCTGTACCTCTTCCCTCTTCCTGGATTCACTCAGATGTTCTTAAAACTCACAGCTTGTGCACACAAACAGACTTCCAGCGCCTGTGCCTCTTCCCTCTTCCTGGATTCACTCAGACGTTTTTAAAACTCACAGCCTGTGCACACACACACACTTCCAGCCCCTGTACCACTTCCGTGTTCCTGGATTAACTCAGATGTTTTTAAAACTCACAGCCTGTGCACAGGCACACACTTACAACCCTCTGCCTCGTCCCTCTTCCTGGATTCACTCAGATGTTTTAAAACACACAGCCTTTGCAAACACACACACTTCCAGCCCCTGTGCCTCTTCCCTCTTCCTGGATTCATTCAGACGTTTTAAAAACTCACAGCCTCTGCACAGGGACACACTTCCAGACCCTCTGCCTCTTCCCTCTTCCTGGATTCACTCAGAGGTTTTTAAAACTCACAGCCTCTGCACAGGGACACACTTACAACCCTCTGCCTCTTCCCTCTTCCTGGATTCACTCAGAGGTTTTTAAAACTCAAAGCCTCTGCACAGGGACACACTTAAAACCCTATGTCTCTTCCAACTTCCTGGATTCACTCAGAGGTTTTTAAAACTCACAGCCGGTGCACAGGCACACACTTACAACCCTCTGCCTCTTCCCGCTTCCTGGATTAACTCAGATGTTTTTAAAACTCACAGCCTGTGCACACACACACACTTCCAGCCCCTGTGCCTCTTCCCTCTTCCTGGATTCACTCAGACGTTTTTAAACCTGAAAGCCTGTGCACAGGCACATACTTCCAGCCCCTCTGCCTCTTCCTGGATTCACTCAGAGGTTTTTAAAACTCACAGCCTCTGCACAGGGACACACTTACAACCCTCTGCCTCTTCCCTCTTCCTGGATTCACTCAGAGGTTTTAAAAACTAATAGCCTGTGCACGCACACACACACTTCCAGCCCCTGTGCCTCTTCCCTCTTCCTGGATTCACTCAGACGTTTTAAAAACTCAGAGCCTGTGCACAGGAACACACTTCCAGACCCTCTCCCTCTTCCCTCTTCCTGGATTCACTCAGAGGTTTTTAAAACTCAAAGCTGGTGCACACAGAGACACTTCCAGCCCCTGTGCCTCTTCCCTCTTCCTGGATTCACTCAGACGTTTTTAAAACTCACAGCCTGTGCACACACACACACTTCCAGCCCCTGTACCACTTCCGTGTTCCTGGATTAACTCAGATGTTTTTAAAACTCACAGCCTGTGCACAGCCACACACTTACAACCCTCTGCCTTGTCCCTCTTCCTGGATTCACTCAGATGTTTTAAAACACACAGCCTTTGCAAACACACACACTTCCAGCCCCTGTGCCTCTTCCCTCTTCCTGGATTCATTCAGATGTTTTAAAAACTCACAGCCTGTGCGCAGGAACACACTTCCAGACCCTCTGCCTCTTCCCTCTTCCTGGATTCACTCAGAGGTTTTTAAAACTCAAAGCCTCTGCACAGGCACACACTTACAACCCTCTGCCTCGTCCCTCTTCCTGGATTCACTCAGATGTTTTAAAACAAACAGCCTGTGCACAGGGACACACTTACAAGCCTCTGCCTCTTCCCTCTTCCTGGATTCACTCAGAGGTTTTTAAAACTCACAGCCTCTGCACAGGGACACACTTCCAGACCCTCTGCCTCTTCCCTCTTCCTGGATTCACTCAGAGGTTTTTAAAACTCAAAGCCTCTGCACAGGGACACACTTACAACCCTCTGCCTCGTCCCTCTTCCTGGATTCCCTCAGATGTTTTAAAACAAACAGCCTGTGCACAGGGACACACTTAAAACCCTCTGCCTCTTCCCTCTTCCTGGATTCACTCAGAGGTTTTTAAAACTCACAGCCTCTGCACAGGGACACACTTACAACCCTCTGCCTCTTCCCTCTTCCTGGATTCACTCAGAGGTTTTTAAAACTCAAAGCCTCTGCACAGGGACACACTTAAAACCCTATGCCTCTTCCCTCTTCCTGGATTCACTCAGAGGTTTTTAAAACTCACAGCCGGTGCACAGGCACACACTTACAACCCTCTGCCTCTTCCCACTTCCTGGATTAACTCAGATGTTTTTAAAACTCACAGCCTGTGCACACACACACACTTCCAGCCCCTGTGCCTCTTCCCTCTTCCTGGATTCACTCAGAGGTTTTTAAAACTCAAAGCTGGTGCACACACAGACACTTCCAGCCCCTCTGCCTCCTCTCTCTTCCTGGATTCACTCAGACGTTTTTAAACCTCAAAGCCTGTGCACAGGGACATACTTCCAGCCCCTCTGCTTCTTCCTGGATTCACTCAGAGGTTTTTAAAAGTCACAGCCTCTGCACAGGGACACACTTACAACCCTCTGCCTCTTCCCTATTCCTGGATTCACTCAGAGGTTTTTAAAGCTAACAGCCTGTGCACGCACACACACACTTCCAGCCCCTGTGCCTCTTCCCTCTTCCTGGATTCACTCAGACGTTTTTAAAATTCACAGCCTGTGCACACACACACACTTCCAGCCCCTGTACCACTTCCGTTTTCCTGGATTAACTCAGATGTTTTTAAAACTCACAGCCTGTGCACAGGGACACACTTACAAGCCTCTACCTCTTCCCTCTTCCTGGATTCACTCAGAGGTTTTTAAAACTCACAGCCTCTGCACAGGGACACACTTCCAGACCCTCTGCCTCTTCCCTCTTCCTGGATTCACTCAGATGTTTTTAAAACACACAGCCTGTGCACACACACACACTTCCAGACCCGCTGCATCTTCCCTCTTCCTGGATTCACTCAGAGGTTTTTAAAACTCACAGGCACACACTTCCAGCACCTGTACCTCTTCCCTCTTCCTGGATTCACTCAGATGTTTTTAAACCTCAAAGCCTGTGCACAGGGACATACTTCCAGCCCCTCTGCTTCTTCCTGGATTCACTCAGAGGTTTTTAAAACTCAAAGCCTCTTCACAGGGACACACTTAAAACCCTATGCCTCTTCCCTCTTCCTGGATTCACTCAGAGGTTTTTAAAACTCACAGGCACACACTTCCAGCACCTGTACCTCTTCCCTCTTCCTGGATTCACTCAGATGTTCTTAAAACTCACAGCTTGTGCACACAAACAGACTTCCAGCGCCTGTGCCTCTTCCCTCTTCCTGGATTCACTCAGACGTTTTTAAAACTCACAGCCTGTGCACACACACACACTTCCAGACCCTGTACCACTTCCGTGTTCCTGGATTAACTCAGATGTTTTTAAAACTCACAGCCTGTGCACAGGCACACACTTACAACCCTCTGCCTCGTCCCTCTTCCTGGATTCACTCAGATGTTTTAAAACACACAGCCTTTGCAAACACACACACTTCAAGCCCCTGTGCCTCTTCCCTCTTCCTGGATTCATTCAGACGTTTTTAAAACTCACAGCCGGTGCACAGGCACACACTTACAACCCTCTGCCTCTTCCCGCTTCCTGGATTAACTAAGATGTTTTTAAAACTCACAGCCTGTGCACACACACACACTTCCAGCCCCTGTGCCTCTTCCCTCTTCCTGGATTCACTCAGAGGTTTTTAAAACTCAAAGCTGGTGCACACACAGACACTTCCAGCCCCTCTGCCTCCTCCCTCTTCCTGGATTCACTCAGACGTTTTTAAACCTCAAAGCCTGTGCACAGGCACATACTTCCAGCCCCTCTGCCTCTTCCTGGATTCACTCAGAGGTTTTTAAAACTCACAGCCTCTGCACAGGGACACACTTACAACACTCTGCCTCTTCCCTCTTCCTTGATTCACTCAGAAGTTTTTAAAACTAACAGCCTGTGCACGCACACACAAACTTCCAGCCCCTGTGCCTCTTCCCTCTTCCTGGATTCACTCAGACGTTTTTAAAACTCACAGCCTGTGCACAGGCACACAGTTCCAGCCCCTCTACCGCTTCCTTGTTCCTGGATTCACTCAGATGTTTTTAAAACACACAGCCTGTGCACACAAAGACACTTCCAGACCCGCTGCATCTTCCCTCTTCCGGGATTCACTCAGAGGTTTTTAAAACTCAAAGCCTCTTCACAGGGACACACTTAAAACCCTATGCCTCTTCCCTCTTCCTGGATTCACTCAGAGGTTTTTAAAACTCACAGGCACACACTTCCAGCACCTGTACCTCTTCCCTCTTCCTGGATTCACTCAGATGTTCTTAAAACTCACAGCTTGTGCACACAAACAGACTTCCAGCGCCTGTGCCTCTTCCCTCTTCCTGGATTCACTCAGACGTTTTTAAAACTCACAGCCTGTGCACACACACACACTTCCAGACCCTGTACCACTTCCGTGTTCCTGGATTAACTCAGATGTTTTTAAAACTCACAGCCTGTGCACAGGCACACACTTACAACCCTCTGCCTCGTCCCTCTTCCTGGATTCACTCAGATGTTTTAAAACACACAGCCTTTGCAAACACACACACTTCCAGCCCCTGTGCCTCTTCCCTCTTCCTGGATTCATTCAGACGTTTTAAAAACTCACAGCCTCTGCACAGGGACACACTTACAACCCTCTGCCTCTTCCCGCTTCCTGGATTAACTCAGATGTTTTTAAAACTCACAGCCTGTGCAGACACACACACTTCCAGCCCCTGTGCCTCTTCCCTCTTCCTGGATTCACTCAGACGTTTTTAAACCTGAAAGCCTGTGCACAGGCACATACTTCCAGCCCCTCTGCCTCTTCCTGGATTCACTCAGAGGTTTTTAAAACTCACAGCCTCTACACAGGGACACACTTACAACCCTCTGCCTCTTCCCTCTTCCTGGATTCACTCAGAGGTTTTAAAAACTAATAGCCTGTGCACGCACACACACACACTTCCAGCCGCTGTGCCTCTTCCCTCTTCCTGGATTCACTCAGACGTTTTAAAAACTCACAGCCTGTGCACAGGAACACACTTCCAGACCCTCTCCCTCTTCCCTCTTCCTGGATTCACTCAGAGGTTTTTAAAACTCAAAGCTGGTGCACACACAGACACTTCCAGCCCCTGTGCCTCTTCCCTCTTCCTGGATTCACTCAGACGTTTTTAAAACTCACAGCCTGTGCACACACACACACTTCCAGCCCCTGTACCACTTCCGTGTTCCTGGATTAACTCAGATGTTTTTAAAACTCACAGCCTTTGCACAGCCACACACTTACAACCCTCTGCCTCGTCCCTCTTCCTGGATTCACTCAGATGTTTTAAAACACACAGCCTTTGCAAACACACACACTTCCAGCCCCTGTGCCTCTTCCCTCTTCCTGGATTCATTCAGATGTTTTAAAAACTCACAGCCTGTGCGCAGGAACACACTTCCAGACCCTCTGCCTCTTCCCTCTTCCTGGATTCACTCAGAGGTTTTTAAAACTCAAAGAATCTGCACAGGCACACACTTACAACCCTCTGCCTCGTCCCTCTTCCTGGATTCACTCAGATGTTTTAAAACAAACAGCCTGTGCACAGGGACACACTTAAAACCCTCTGCCTCTTCCCTTCTCCTGGATTCACTCAGAGGTTTTTAAAACTCACAGCCTCTGCACAGGGACACACTTACAACCCTCTGCCTCTTCCCTCTTCCTGGATTCACTCAGAGGTTTTTAAAACTCAAAGCCTCTGCACAGGGACACACTTAAAACCCTATGCCTCTTCCCTCTTCCTGGATTCACTCAGAGGTTTTTAAAACTCACAGCCGGTGCACAGGCACACACTTCCAGCACCTGTACCTCTTCCCTCTTCCTGGATTCACTCAGATGTTCTTAAAACTCACAGCTTGTGCACACAAACAGACTTCCAGCGCCTGTGCCTCTTCCCTCTTCCTGGATTCACTCAGACGTTTTTAAAACTCACAGCCTGTGCACACACAGACACTTCCAGCCCCTGTACCACTTCCGTGTTCCTGGATTAACTCAGATGTTTTTAAAACTCACAGCCTGTGCACAGGCACACACTTACAACCCTCTGCCTCGTCCCTCTTCCTGGATTCACTCAGATGTTTTAAAACACACAGCCTTTGCAAACACACACACTTCCAGCCCCTGTGCCTCTTCCCTCTTCCTGGATTCATTCAGACGTTTTAAAAACTCACAGCCTCTGCACAGGGACACACTTCCAGACCCTCTGCCTCTTCCCTCTTCCTGGATTCACTCAGAGGTTTTTAAAACTCAAAGTCTCTGCACAGGGACACACTTAAAACCCTATGCCTCTTCCCTCTTCCTGGATTCACTCAGAGGTTTTTAAAACTCACAGCTGGTGCACAGGCACACACTTACAACCCTCTGCCTCTTCCCGCTTCCTGGATTAACTCAGATGTTTTTAAAACTCACAGCCTGTGCACACACACACACTTCCAGCCCCTGTGCCTCTTCCCTCTTCCTGGATTCACTCAGAGGTTTTTAAAACTCAAAGCTGGTGCACACACAGACACTTCCAGCCCCTCTGCCTCCTCCCTCTTCCTGGATTCACTCAGATGTTTTTAAACCTCAAAGCCTGTGCACAGGCACATACTTCCAGCCCCTCTGCCTCTTCCTGGATTCACTCAGAGGTTTTTAAAACTCACAGCCTCTGCACAGGGACACACTTACAACCCTCTGCCTCTTCCCTCTTCCTGGATTCACTCAGAGGTTTTTAAAAATAACAGCCTGTGCACGCACACACACACTTCCAGCCCCTGTGCCTCTTCCCTCTTCCTGGATTCACTCAGACGTTTTTAAAACTCAAAGCCTCTGCATAGGGACACACTTAAAACCCTATGCCTCTTCCCTCTTCCTGGATTCACTCAGAGGTTTTTAAAACTCACAGCCTGTGCACAGGCACACACTTACAACCCTCTGCCTCGTCCCTCTTCCTGGATTCACTCAGATGTTTTAAAACACACAGCCTTAGCCTACACACACACTTCCAGCCCCTGTGCCTCTTCCCTCTTCCTGGATTCATTCAGACGTTTTTAAAACTCACAGCCGGTGCACAGGGACACACTTACAACCCTCTGCCTCTTCCCGCTTCCTGGATTAACTAAGATGTTTTTAAAACTCACAGCCTGTGCACACACACACACTTCCAGCCCCTGTGCCTCTTCCCTCTTCCCTCTTCCTGGATTCACCCAGAGGTTTTTAAAACTCAAAGCTGGTGCACACACAGACACTTCCAGCCCCTCTGCCTCCTCCCTCTTCCTGGATTCACTCAGACGTTTTTAAACCTCAAAGCCTGTGCACAGGCACATACTTCCAGCCCCTCTGCCTCTTCCTGGATTCACTCAGAGGTTTTTAAAACTCACAGCCTCTGCACAGGGACACACTTACAACCCTCTGCCTCTTCCCTCTTCCTGGATTCACTCAGAGGTTTTTAAAACTAACAGCCTGTGCACGCACACACAAACTTCCAGCCCCTGTGCCTCTTCCCTCTTCCTGGATTCACTCAGACTTTTTTAAAACTCACAGCCTGTGCACACACACACACTTCCAGCCCCTGTACCACTTCCGTGTTCCTGGATTAACTCAGATGTTTTTAAAACTCACAGCCTGTGCACAGGGACACACTTACAACCCTCTGCCTCGTCCCTCTTCCTGGATTCACTCAGATGTTTTAAAACAAACAGCCTGTGCACAGGGACACACTTAAAACCCTCTGCCTCTTCCCTCTTCCTGGATTCACTCAGAGGTTTTTAAAACTCACAGCCTCTGCACAGGGACACACTTACAACCCTCTGCCTCTTCCCTCTTCCTGGATTCACTCAGAGGTTTTTTAAACTCAAAGCCTCTGCACAGGGACACACTTAAAACCCTATGCCTCTTCCCTCTTCCTGGATTCACTCAGAGGTTTTTAAAACTCACAGCCGTTGCACAGGCACACACTTACAACCCTCTGCCTCTTCCAGCTTCCTGGATTAACTCAGATGTTTTTAAACCTCAAAGCCTGTGCACAGGGACATACTTCCAGCCCCTCTGCTTCTTCCTGGATTCACTCAGAGGTTTTTAAAACTCACAGCCTGTGCACACACAAACACTCCTAGCCCCTGTACCTCTTCCCTCTTCCTGGATTCACTCAGACGTTTTTAAAACTCACAGCCTGTGCAAAGGCACACATTTCCAGACCCTCTGCCTCTTCCCTCTTCCTGGATTCACTCAGAGGTTTTTAAAACTCACAGGCACACACTTCCAGCGCCTGTACCTCTACCCTCTTCCTGGATTCACTCAGATGTTCTTAAAACTCACAGCCTGTGCAAAGGCACACACTTCCAGACCCTCTGCCTCTTCCCTCTTCCTGGATTCATTCAGACGTTTTAAAAACTCACAGCCTCTGTACAGGGACACACTTACAACCATCTGCCTCGTCCCTCTTCCTGGATTCACTCAGAGGTTTTTAAAACTCACAGGGACACACTTCCAGACCCTCTGCCTCTTCCCTCTTCCTGGATTCACTCAGAGGTTTTTAAAACTCAAAGCCTCTGCACAGGGACACATTTACAACCCTCTGCCTCTTCCCTCTTCCTGGATTCACTCAGAGGTTTTTAAAACTAACAGCCTGTGCACACAAACACACACTTCCAGCCCCTGTGCCTCTTCCCTCTTCCTGGATTCACTCAGACGTTTTTAAAACTCACAGCCTGTGCACAGGCACACATTTCCAGCCCCTCTACCGCTTCCTTGTTCCTGGATTCACTCAGTTGTTTTTAAAACACACAGCCTGTGCACACAAAGACACTTCCAGACCCGCTGCATCTTCCCTCTTCCGGGATTCAATCAGAGGTTTTTAAAACTCAAAGCCTCTTCACAGGGACACACTTAAAACCCTATGCCTCTTCCCTCTTCCTGGATTCACTCAGAGGTTTTTAAAACTCACAGGCACACACTTCCAGCACCTGTACCTCTTCCCTCTTCCTGGATTCACTCAGATGTTCTTAAAACTCACAGCTTGTGCACACAAACAGACTTCCAGCGCCTGTGCCTCTTCCCTCTTCCTGGATTCACTCAGACGTTTTTAAAACTCACAGCCTGTGCACACACACACACTTCCAGACCCTGTACCACTTCCGTGTTCCTGGATTAACTCAGATGTTTTTAAAACTCACAGCCTGTGCACAGGCACACACTTACAACCCTCTGCCTCGTCCCTCTTCCTGGATTCACTCAGATGTTTTAAAACACACAGCCTTTGCAAACACACACACTTCCAGCCCCTGTGCCTCTTCCCTCTTCCTGGATTCATTCAGACGTTTTAAAAACTCACAGCCTCTGCACAGGGACACACTTACAACCCTCTGCCTCTTCCCGCTTCCTGGATTAACTCAGATGTTTTTAAAACTCACAGCCTGTGCACTCACACACACTTCCAGCCCCTGTGCCTCTTCCCTCTTCCTGGATTCACTCAGACGTTTTTAAACCTGAAAGCCTGTGCACAGGCACATACTTCCAGCCCCTCTGCCTCTTCCTGGATTCACTCAGAGGTTTTTAAAACTCACAGCCTCTACACAGGGACACACTTACAACCCTCTGCCTCTTCCCTCTTCCTGGATTCACTCAGAGGTTTTAAAAACTAATAGCCTGTGCACGCACACACACACTTCCAGCCCCTGTGCCTCTTCCCTCTTCCTGGATTCACTCAGACGTTTTAAAAACTCACAGCCTGTGCACAGGAACACACTTCCAGACCCTCTCCCTCTTCCCTCTTCCTGGATTCACTCAGAGGTTTTTAAAACTCAAAGCTGGTGCACACACAGACACTTCCAGCCCCTGTGCCTCTTCCCTCTTCCTGGATTCACTCAGACGTTTTTAAAACTCACAGCCTGTGCACACACACACACTTCCAGCCCCTGTACCACTTCCGTGTTCCTGGATTAACTCAGATGTTTTTAAAACTCACAGCCTGTGCACAGCCACACACTTACAACCCTCTGCCTCGTCCCTCTTCCTGGATTCACTCAGATGTTTTAAAACACACAGCCTTTGCAAACACACACACTTCCAGCCCCTGTGCCTCTTCCCTCTTCCTGGATTCATTCAGATGTTTTAAAAACTCACAGCCTGTGCGCAGGAACACACTTCCAGACCCTCTGCCTCTTCCCTCTTCCTGGATTCACTCAGAGGTTTTTAAAACTCAAAGAATCTGCACAGGCACACACTTACAACCCTCTGCCTCGTCCCTCTTCCTGGATTCACTCAGATGTTTTAAAACAAACAGCCTGTGCACAGGGACACACTTACAAGCCTCTGCCTCTTCCCTCTTCCTGGATTCACTCAGAGGTTTTTAAAACTCACAGCCTCTGCACAGGGACACACTTCCAGACCCTCTGCCTCTTCCCTCTTCCTGGATTCACTCAGAGGTTTTTAAAACTCAAAGCCTCTGCACAGGGACACACTTACAACCCTCTGCCTCGTCCCTCTTCCTGGATTCCCTCAGATGTTTTAAAACAAACAGCCTGTGCACAGGGACACACTTAAAACCCTCTGCCTCTTCCCTCTTCCTGGATTCACTCAGAGGTTTTTAAAACTCACAGCCTCTGCACAGGGACACACTTACAACCCTCTGCCTCTTCCCTCTTCCTGGATTCACTCAGAGGTTTTTAAAACTCAAAGCCTCTGCACAGGGACACACTTAAAACCCTATGCCTCTTCCCTCTTCCTGGATTCACTCAGAGGTTTTTAAAACTCACAGCCGGTGCACAGGCACACACTTCCAGCACCTGTACCTCTTCCCTCTTCCTGGATTCACTCAGATGTTCTTAAAACTCACAGCTTGTGCACACAAACAGACTTCCAGCGCCTGTGCCTCTTCCCTCTTCCTGGATTCACTCAGACGTTTTTAAAACTCACAGCCTGTGCACACACACACACTTCCAGCCCCTGTACCACTTCCGTGTTCCTGGATTAACTCAGATGTTTTTAAAACTCACAGCCTGTGCACAGGCACACACTTACAACCCTCTGCCTCGTCCCTCTTCCTGGATTCACTCAGATGTTTTAAAACACACAGCCTTTGCAAACACACACACTTCCAGCCCCTGTGCCTCTTCCCTCTTCCTGGATTCATTCAGACGTTTTAAAAACTCACAGCCTCTGCACAGGGACACACTTCCAGACCCTCTGCCTCTTCCCTCTTCCTGGATTCACTCAGAGGTTTTTAAAACTCACAGCCTCTGCACAGGGACACACTTACAACCCTCTGCCTCTTCCCTCTTCCTGGATTCACTCAGAGGTTTTTAAAACTCAAAGTCTCTGCACAGGGACACACTTAAAACCCTATGCCTCTTCCCTCTTCCTGGATTCACTCAGAGGTTTTTAAAACTCACAGCTGGTGCACAGGCACACACTTACAACCCTCTGCCTCTTCCCGCTTCCTGGATTAACTCAGATGTTTTTAAAACTCACAGCCTGTGCACACACACACACTTCCAGCCCCTTTGCCTCTTCCCTCTTCCTGGATTCACTCAGAGGTTTTTAAAACTCAAAGCTGGTGCACACACAGACACTTCAAGCCCCTCTGCCTCCTCCCTCTTCCTGGATTCACTCAGATGTTTTTAAACCTCAAAGCCTGTGCACAGGCACATACTTCCAGCCCCTCTGCCTCTTCCTGGATTCACTCAGAGGTTTTTAAAACTCACAGCCTCTGCACAGGGACACACTTACAACCCTCTGCCTCTTCCCTCTTCCTGGATTCACTCAGAGGTTTTAAAAACTAACAGCCTGTGCACGCACACACACACTTCCAGCCCCTGTGCCTCTTCCCTCTTCCTGGATTCACTCAGACGTTTTTAAAACTCAAAGCCTCTGCATAGGGACACACTTAAAACCCTATGCCTCTTCCCTCTTCCTGGATTCACTCAGAGGTTTTTAAAACTCACAGCCTGTGCACAGGAACACACTTACAACCCTCTGCCTCGTCCCTCTTCCTGGATTCACTCAGATGTTTTAAAACACACAGCCTTTGCAAACACACACACTTCCAGCCCCTGTGCCTCTTCCCTCTTCCTGGATTCATTCAGACGTTTTTAAAACTCACAGCCGGTGCACAGGCACACACTTACAACCCTCTGCCTCTTCCCGCTTCCTGGATTAACTAAGATGTTTTTAAAACTCAAAGCTGGTGCACACACAGACACTTCCAGCCCCTCTGCCTCCTCCCTCTTCCTGGATTCACTCAGACGTTTTTAAACCTCAAAGCCTGTGCACAGGCACATACTTCCAGCCCCTCTGCCTCTTCCTGGATTCACTCAGAGGTTTTTAAAACTCACAGCCTCTGCACAGGGACACACTTACAACCCTCTGCCTCTTCCCTCTTCCTGGATTCACTCAGAGGTTTTTAAAACTAACAGCCTGTGCACGCACACACAAACTTCCAGCCCCTGTGCCTCTTCCCTCTTCCTGGATTCACTCAGACTTTTTTAAAACTCACAGCCTGTGCACACACACACACTTCCAGCCCTTGTACCACTTCCGTGTTCCTGGATTAACTCAGATGTTTTTAAAACTCACAGCCTGTGCACAGGGACACACTTACAAGCCTCTACCTCTTCCCTCTTCCTGGATTCACTCAGAGGTTTTTAAAACTCACAGCCTCTGCACAGGGACACACTTACAACCCTCTGCCTCGTCCCTCTTCCTGGATTCACTCAGATGTTTTAAAACAAACAGCCTGTGCACTGGGACACACTTAAAACCCTCTGCCTCTTCCCTCTTCCTGGATTCACTCAGAGGTTTTTAAAACTCACAGCCTCTGCACAGGGACACACTTACAACCCTCTGCCTCTTCCCTCTTCCTGGATTCACTCAGAGGTTTTTAAAACTCAAAGCCTCTGCACAGGGACACACTTAAAACCCTATGCCTCTTCCCTCTTCCTGGATTCACTCAGAGGTTTTTAAAACTCACAGCCGTTGCACAGGCACACACTTACAACCCTCTGCCTCTTACCGCTTCCTGGATTAACTCAGATGTTTTTAAACCTCAAAGCCTGTGCACAGGGACATACTTCCAGCCCCTCTGCTTCTTCCTGGATTCACTCAGAGGTTTTTAAAACTCACAGCCTGTGCACACACAAACACTTCCAGCCCCTGTACCTCTTCCCTCTTCCTGGATTCACTCAGACGTTTTTAAAACTCACAGCCTGTGCAAAGGCACACACTTCCAGACCCTCTGCCTCTTCCCTCTTCCTGGATTCACTCAGAGGTTTTTAAAACTCACAGGCACACACTTCCAGCGCCTGTACCTCTACCCTCTTCCTGGATTCACTCAGATGTTCTTAAAACTCACAGCTTTTGCACACAAACAGACTTCCATCCCCTGTGCCTCTTCCCTCTTCCTGGATTCATTCAGACGTTTTAAAAACTCACAGCCTCTGTACAGGGACACACTTACAACCATCTGCCTCGTCCCTCTTCCTGGATTCACTCAGAGGTTTTTAAAACTCACAGCCTCTGCACAGGGACACACTTACAACGCTCTGCCTCTTCCCTCTTCCTGGATTCACTCAGAGGTTTTTAAAACTCAAAGCCTCTGCACAGGGACACACTTCCAGACCCTCTGCCTCTTCCCTCTTCCTGGATTCACTCAGAGGTTTTTAAAACTCAAAGCCTCTGCACAGGGACACATTTACAACCCTCTGCCTCTTCCCTCTTCCTGGATTCACTCAGAGGTTTTTAAAACTAACAGCCTGTGCACACACACACAAACACACTTCCAGCCCCTGTGCCTCTTCCCTCTTCCTGGATTCACTCAGACGTTTTTAAAACTCACAGCCTGTGCACAGGCACACAGTTCCAGCCCCTCTACCGCTTCCTTGTTCCTGGATTCACTCAGATGTTTTTAAAACACACAGCCTGTGCACACACACACACTTCCAGACCCGCTGCATCTTCCCTCTTCCGGGATTCACTCAGAGGTTTTTAAAACTCAAAGCCTCTTCACAGGGACACACTTAAAACCCTATGCCTCTTCCCTCTTCCTGGATTCACTCAGAGGTTTTTAAAACTCACAGGCACACACTTCCAGCACCTGTACCTCTTCCCGCTTCCCGGATTAACTCAGATGTTTTTAAAACTCACAGCCTGTGCACACACACACACTTCCAGCCCCTGTGCCTCTTCCCTCTTCCTGGATTCACTCAGAGGTTTTTAAAACTCAAAGCTGGTGCACACACAGAGACTTCCAGCCCCTCTGCCTCCTCTCTCTTCCTGGATTAACTCAGATGTTTTTAAAACTCACAGCCTGTGCACAGGCACACACTTACAACCCTCTGCCTCGTCCCTCTTCCTGGATTCACTCAGATGTTTTAAAACACACAGCCTTTGCAAACACACACACTTCCAGCCCCTGTGCCTCTTCCCTCTTCCTGGATTCATTCAGACGTTTTAAAAACTCACAGCCTCTGCACAGGGACACACTTTCAGACCCTCTGCCTCTTCCCTCTTCCTGGATTCACTCAGAGGTTTTTAAACCTCAAAGCCTGTGCACAGGGACATACTTCCAGCCCCTCTGCTTCTTCCTGGATTCACTCAGAGGTTTTTAAAACTCACAGCCTCCTGCACACACAAAAACTTCCAGCCCCTGTACCTCTTCCCTCTTCCTGGATTCACTCAGACGTTTTTAAAACTCACAGCCTGTGCAAAGGCACACACTTCCAGCGCCTGTACCTCTACCCTCTTCCTGGATTCACTCAGATGTTCTTAAAACTCACAGCTTGTGCACACAAACAGACTTCCAGCCCCTGTGCCTCTTCCCTCTTCCTGGATTCATTCAGACGTTTTAAAAACTCACAGCCTCTGTACAGGGACACACTTACAACCATCTGCCTCGTCCCTCTTCCTGGATTCACTCAGAGGTTTTTAAAACTCACAGCCTCTGCACAGGGGCACACTTACAACGCTCTGCCTCTTCCCTCTTCCTGGATTCACTCAGAGGTTTTTAAAACTCAAAGCCTCTGCACAGGGACACACTTCCAGACCCTCTGCCTCTTCCCTCTTCCTGGATTCACTCAGAGGTTTTTAAAACTCAAAGCCTCTGCACAGGGACACATTTACAACCCTCTGCCTCTTCCCTCTTCCTGGATTCACTCAGAGGTTTTTAAAACTAACAGCCTGTGCACACACACACAAACACACTTCCAGCCCCTGTGCCTCTTCCCTCTTCCTGGATTCACTCAGACGTTTTTAAAACTCACAGCCTGTGCACAGGCACACAGTTCCAGCCCCTCTACCGCTTCCTTGTTCCTGGATTCACTCAGATGTTTTTAAAACACACAGCCTGTGCACACACACACACTTCCAGACCCGCTGCATCTTCCCTCTTCCGGGATTCACTCAGAGGTTTTTAAAACTCAAAGCCTCTTCACAGGGACACACTTAAAACCCTATGCCTCTTCCCTCTTCCTGGATTCACTCAGAGGTTTTTAAAACTCACAGGCACACACTTCCAGCACCTGTACCTCTTCCCGCTTCCTGGATTAACTCAGATGTTTTTAAAACTCACAGCCTGTGCACACACACACACTTCCAGCCCCTGTGCCTCTTCCCTCTTCCTGGATTCACTCAGAGGTTTTTAAAACTCAAAGCTGGTGCACACACAGACACTTCCAGCCCCTCTGCCTCCTCTCTCTTCCTGGATTAACTCAGATGTTTTTAAAACTCACAGCCTGTGCAAAGGCACACACTTCCAGCGCCTGTACCTCTACCCTCTTCCTGGATTCACTCAGATGTTCTTAAAACTCACAGCTTGTGCACACAAACAGACTTCCAGCCCCTGTGCCTCTTCCCTCTTCCTGGATTCATTCAGACGTTTTAAAAACTCACAGCCTCTGTACAGGGACACACTTACAACCCTCTGCCTCTTCCCGCTTCCTGGATTAACTCAGATGTTTTTAAAACTCACAGCCTGTGCACACACACACACTTCCAGCCACTGTGCCTCTTCCCTCTTCCTGGATTCACTCAGAGGTTTTTAAAACTCAAAGCCTCTGCACAGGGACACACTTACAACCGTCTGCCTCTTTCCTCTTCCTGGATTCACTCAGAGGTTTTTAAAACTCAAAGCCTCTGCACAGGGACACACTTAAAACCCTCTGCCTCTTCCCTCTTCCTGGATTCACTCAGAGGTTTTTAAAACTCACAGCCTCTGCACAGGGACACACTTACAACCCTCTGCCTCTTCCCTCTTCCTGGATTCACTCAGAGGTTTTTAAAACTCAAAGCCTCTGCACAGGGACACACTTAAAACCCTATGCCTCTTCCCTCTTCCTGGATTCACTCAGAGGTTTTTAAAACTCACAGCCGGTGCACAGGCACACACTTACAACCCTCTGCCTCTTCCCGCTTCCTGGATTAACTCAGATGTTTTTAAAACTCACAGCCTGTGCACACACACACACTTCCAGCCCCTGTGCCTCTTCCCTCTTCCTGGATTCACTCAGAGGTTTTTAAAACTCAAAGCTGGTGCACACAGAGACACTTCCAGCCCCTCTGCCTCCTCCCTCTTCCTGGATTCACTCAGATGTTTTTAAACCTCAAAGCCTGTGCACAGGAACATACTTCCAGCTCCTCTGCCTCTTCCTGGATTCACTCAGAGGTTTTTAAAACTCACAGCCTCTGCACAGGGACACACTTACAACCCTCTGCCTCTTCCCTCTTCCTGGATTCACTCAGAGGTTTTTAAAACTAACAGCCTGTGCACGCACACACACACTTCCAGCCCCTGTGCCTCTTCCCTCTTCCTGGATTCACTCAGACGTTTTTAAAACTCACAGCCTGTGCACAGGCACACAGTTCCAGCCCCTCTACCGCTTCCTTGTTCGTGGATTCACTCAGTTGTTTTTAAAACACACAGCCTTTGCACACAAACACACTTCCAGACCCGCTGCATCTTCCCTCTTCCGGGATTCACTCAGAGGTTTTTAAAACTCAAAGCCTCTTCACAGGGACACACTTAAAACCCTATGCCTCTTCCCTCTTCCTGGATTCACTCAGAGGTTTTTAAAACTCACAGGCACACACTTCCAGCACCTGTACCTCTTCCCGCTTCCTGGATTAACTCAGATGTTTTTAAAACTCACAGCCTGTGCACACACACACACTTCCAGCCCCTGTGCCTCTTCCCTCTTCCTGGATTCACTCAGAGGTTTTTAAAACTCAAAGCTGGTGCACACACAGACACTTCCAGCCCCTCTGCCTCCTCTCTCTTCCTGGATTAACTCAGATGTTTTTAAAACTCACAGCCTGTGCACAGGCACACACTTACAACCCTCTGCCTCGTCCCTCTTCCTGGATTCACTCAGATGTTTTAAAACACACAGCCTTTGCAAACACACACACTTCCAGCCCCTGTGCCTCTTCCCTCTTCCTGGATTCATTCAGACGTTTTAAAAACTCACAGCCTCTGCACAGGGACACACTTCCAGACCCTCTGCCTCTTCCCTCTTCCTGGATTCACTCAGAGGTTTTTAAAACTCACAGCCTCTGCACAGGGACACACTTCCAGACCCTCTGCCTCTTCCCTCTTCCTGGATTCACTCAGAGGTTTTTAAAACTCAAAGCCTCTGCACAGGGACACACTTACAACCCTCTGCCTCGTCCCTCTTCCTGGATTCCCTCAGATGTTTTAAAACAAACAGCCTGTGCACAGGGACACACTTAAAACCCTCTGCCTCTTCCCTCTTCCTGGATTCACTCAGAGGTTTTTAAAACTCACAGCCTCTGCACAGGGACACACTTACAACCCTCTGCCTCTTCCCTCTTCCTGGATTCACTCAGAGGTTTTTAAAACTCAAAGCCTCTGCACAGGGACACACTTAAAACCCTATGCCTCTTCCCTCTTCCTGGATTCACTCAGAGGTTTTTAAAACTCACAGCCGGTGCACAGGCACACACTTACAACCCTCTGCCTCTTCCCGCTTCCTGGATTAACTCAGATGTTTTTAAAACTTACAGCCTGTGCACACACACACACTTCCAGCCCCTGTGCCTCTTCCCTCTTCCTGGATTCACTCAGAGGTTTTTAAAACTCAAAGCTGGTGCACACACAGACACTTCCAGCCCCTCTGCCTCCTCTCTCTTCCTGGATTCACTCAGACGTTTTTAAACCTCAAAGCCTGTGCACAGGGACATACTTCCAGCCCCTCTGCTTCTTCCTGGATTCACTCAGAGGTTTTTAAAACTCACAGCCTCTGCACAGGGACACACTTCCAGACCCTCTGCCTCTTCCCTCTTCCTGTATTCACTCAGAGGTTTTTAAAACTCAAAGCCTCTGCACAGGGACACATTTACAACCCTCTGCCTCTTCCCTCTTCCTGGATTCACTCAGAGGTTTTTTAAAACTAACAGCCTGTGCACACACACACAAACACACTTCCAGCCCCTGTGCCTCTTCCCTCTTCCTGGATTCACTCAGACGTTTTTAAAACTCACAGCCTGTGCACAGGCACACAGTTCCAGCCCCTCTACCGCTTCCTTGTTCCTGGATTCACTCAGATGTTTTTAAAACACACAGCCTGTGCACACACACACACTTCCAGACCCGCTGCATCTTCCCTCTTCCGGGATTCACTCAGAGGTTTTTAAAACTCAAAGCCTCTTCACAGGGACACACTTAAAACCCTATGCCTCTTCCCTCTTCCTGGATTCACTCAGAGGTTTTTAAAACTCACAGGCACACACTTCCAGCACCTGTACCTCTTCCCGCTTCCTGGATTAACTCAGATGTTTTTAAAACTCACAGCCTGTGCACACACACACACTTCCAGCCCCTGTGCCTCTTCCCTCTTCCTGGATTCACTCAGAGGTTTTTAAAACTCAAAGCTGGTGCACACACAGACACTTCCAGCCCCTCTGCCTCCTCTCTCTTCCTGGATTAACTCAGATGTTTTTAAAACTCACAGCCTGTGCACAGGCACACACTTACAACCCTCTGCCTCGTCCCTCTTCCTGGATTCACTCAGATGTTTTAAAACACACAGCCTTTGCAAACACACACACTTCCAGCCCCTGTGCCTCTTCCCTCTTCCTGGATTCATTCAGACGTTTTAAAAACTCACAGCCTCTGCACAGGGACACACTTCCAGACCCTCTGCCTCTTCCCTCTTCCTGGATTCACTCAGAGGTTTTTAAAACTCACAGCCTCTGCACAGGGACACACTTCCAGACCCTCTGCCTCTTCCCTCTTCCTGGATTCACTCAGAGGTTTTTAAAACTCAAAGCCTCTGCACAGGGACACACTTACAACCCTCTGCCTCGTCCCTCTTCCTGGATTCCCTCAGATGTTTTAAAACAAACAGCCTGTGCACAGGGACACACTTAAAACCCTCTGCCTCTTCCCTCTTCCTGGATTCACTCAGAGGTTTTTAAAACTCACAGCCTCTGCACAGGGACACACTTACAACCCTCTGCCTCTTCCCTCTTCCTGGATTCACTCAGAGGTTTTTAAAACTCAAAGCCTCTGCACAGGGACACACTTAAAACCCTATGCCTCTTCCCTCTTCCTGGATTCACTCAGAGGTTTTTAAAACTCACAGCCGGTGCACAGGCACACACTTACAACCCTCTGCCTCTTCCCGCTTCCTGGATTAACTCAGATGTTTTTAAAACTTACAGCCTGTGCACACACACACACTTCCAGCCCCTGTGCCTCTTCCCTCTTCCTGGATTCACTCAGAGGTTTTTAAAACTCAAAGCTGGTGCACACACAGACACTTCCAGCCCCTCTGCCTCCTCTCTCTTCCTGGATTCACTCAGACGTTTTTAAACCTCAAAGCCTGTGCACAGGGACATACTTCCAGCCCCTCTGCTTCTTCCTGGATTCACTCAGAGGTTTTTAAAACTCACAGCCTCTGCACAGGGACACACTTCCAGACCCTCTGCCTCTTCCCTCTTCCTGTATTCACTCAGAGGTTTTTAAAACTCAAAGCCTCTGCACAGGGACACACTTACAACCCTCTGCCTCGTCCCTCTTCCTGGATTCACTCAGAGGTTTTTAAAACTCACAGCCTCTGCACAGGGACACACTTACAACCCTCTGCCTCTTCCCTCTTCCTGGATTCACTCAGAGGTTTTTAAAACTCAAAGGTGGTGCACACACAGACACTTCCAGCCCCTCTGCCTCCTCTCTCTTCCTGGATTCACTCAGACGTTTTTAAACCTCAAAGCCTGTGCACAGGGACATACTTCCAGCCCCTCTGCTTCTTCCTGGATTCACTCAGAGGTTTTTAAAACTCACAGCCTGTGCACAGGCACACACGTACAACCCTCTGCCTCGTCCCTCTTCCTGGATTCACCCAGATGTTTTAAAACACACAGCCTTTGCAAACACACACACTTCCAGCCCCTGTGCCTCTTCCCTCTTCCTGGATTCATTCAGACGTTTTAAAAACTCACAGCCTCTGCACAGGGACACACTTCCAGACCCTCTGCCTCTTCCCTCTTCCTGGATTCACTCAGAGGTTTTTAAAACTCACAGCCTCTGCACAGGGACACACTTCCAGACCCTCTCCCTCTTCCCTCTTCCTGGATTCACTCAGAGGTTTTTAAAACTCAAAGCTGGTGCACACACACACACTTCCAGCCCCTGTGCCTCTTCCCTCTTCCTGGATTCACTCAGACGTTTTTAAAACTCACAGCCTGTGCACACACACACACTTCCAGCCCCTGTACCACTTCCGTGTTCCTGGATTAACTCAGATGTTTTTAAAACTCACAGCCTGTGCACAGCCACACACTTACAACCCTCTGCCTCGTCCCTCTTCCTGGATTCACTCAGATGTTTTAAAACACACAGCCTTTGCAAACACACACACTTCCAGCCCCTGTGCCTCTTCCCTCTTCCTGGATTCATTCGGACGTTTTAAAAACTCACAGCCTGTGCACAGGAACACACTTCCAGACCCTCTGCCTCTTCCCTCTTCCTGGATTCACTCAGAGGTTTTTAAAACTCAAAGCCTCTGCACAGGCACACACTTACAACCCTCTGCCTCGTCCCTCTTCCTGGATTCCCTCAGATGTTTTAAAACAAACAGCCTGTGCACAGGGACACACTTACAACCCTCTGCCTCGTCCCTCTTCCTGGATTCACTCAGAGGTTTTTAAAACTCACAGCCGGTGCACAGGCACACACTTACAACCCTCTGCCTCTTCCCGCTTCCTGGATTAACTCAGATGTTTTTAAAACTCACAGCCTGTGCACACACACACACTTCCAGCCCCTGTGCCTCTTCCCTCTTCCTGGATTCACTCAGAGGTTTTTAAAACTCAAAGGTGGTGCACACACAGACACTTCCAGCCCCTCTGCCTCCTCTCTCTTCCTGGATTCACTCAGACGTTTTTAAACCTCAAAGCCTGTGCACAGGGACATACTTCCAGCCCCTCTGCTTCTTCCTGGATTCACTCAGAGGTTTTTAAAACTCACAGCCTCTGCACAGGGACACACTTCCAGACCCTCTGCCTCTTCCCTCTTCCTGTATTCACTCAGAGGTTTTTAAAACTCAAAGCCTCTGCACAGGGACACACTTACAACCCTCTGCCTCGTCCCTCTTCCTGGATTCACTTAGAGGTTTTTAAAACTCACAGCCTCTGCACAGGGACACACTTACAACCCTCTGCCTCTTCCCTCTTCCTGGATTCACTCAGAGGTTTTTAAAACTCAAAGTCTCTGCACAGGGACACACTTAAAACCCTATGCTTCTTCCCTCTTCCTGGATTCACTCAGAGGTTTTTAAAACTCACAGCTGGTGCACAGGCACACACTTACAACCCTCTGCCTCTTCCCGCTTCCTGGATTAACTCAGATGTTTTTAAAACTCACAGCCTGTGCACACACACACACTTCCAGCCACTGTGCCTCTTCCCTCTTCCTGGATTCACTCAGAGGTTTTTAAAACTCAAAGCCTCTGCACAGGGACACACTTACAACCGTCTGCCTCTTTCCTCTTCCTGGATTCACTCAGAGGTTTTTAAAACTCAAAGCCTCTGCACAGGGACACACTTAAAACCCTCTGCCTCTTCCCTCTTCCTGGATTCACTCAGAGGTTTTTAAAACTCACAGCCTCTGCACAGGGACACACTTACAACCCTCTGCCTCTTCCCTCTTCCTGGATTCACTCAGAGGTTTTTAAAACTCAAAGCCTCTGCACAGGGACACACTTAAAACCCTATGCCTCTTCCCTCTTCCTGGATTCACTCAGAGGTTTTTAAAACTCACAGCCGGTGCACAGGCACACACTTACAACCCTCTGCCTCTTCCCGCTTCCTGGATTAACTCAGATGTTTTTAAAACTCACAGCCTGTGCACACACACACACTTCCAGCCCCTGTGCCTCTTCCCTCTTCCTGGATTCACTCAGAGGTTTTTAAAACTCAAAGCTGGTGCACACAGAGACACTTCCAGCCCCTCTGCCTCCTCCCTCTTCCTGGATTCACTCAGATGTTTTTAAACCTCAAAGCCTGTGCACAGGAACATACTTCCAGCTCCTCTGCCTCTTCCTGGATTCACTCAGAGGTTTTTAAAACTCACAGCCTCTGCACAGGGACACACTTACAACCCTCTGCCTCTTCCCTCTTCCTGGATTCACTCAGAGGTTTTTAAAACTAACAGCCTGTGCACGCACACACACACTTCCAGCCCCTGTGCCTCTTCCCTCTTCCTGGATTCACTCAGACGTTTTTAAAACTCACAGCCTGTGCACAGGCACACAGTTCCAGCCCCTCTACCGCTTCCTTGTTCGTGGATTCACTCAGTTGTTTTTAAAACACACAGCCTTTGCACACAAACACACTTCCAGACCCGCTGCATCTTCCCTCTTCCGGGATTCACTCAGAGGTTTTTAAAACTCAAAGCCTCTTCACAGGGACACACTTAAAACCCTATGCCTCTTCCCTCTTCCTGGATTCACTCAGAGGTTTTTAAAACTCACAGGCACACACTTCCAGCACCTGTACCTCTTCCCGCTTCCTGGATTAACTCAGATGTTTTTAAAACTCACAGCCTGTGCACACACACACACTTCCAGCCCCTGTGCCTCTTCCCTCTTCCTGGATTCACTCAGAGGTTTTTAAAACTCAAAGCTGGTGCACACACAGACACTTCCAGCCCCTCTGCCTCCTCTCTCTTCCTGGATTAACTCAGATGTTTTTAAAACTCACAGCCTGTGCACAGGCACACACTTACAACCCTCTGCCTCGTCCCTCTTCCTGGATTCACTCAGATGTTTTAAAACACACAGCCTTTGCAAACACACACACTTCCAGCCCCTGTGCCTCTTCCCTCTTCCTGGATTCATTCAGACGTTTTAAAAACTCACAGCCTCTGCACAGGGACACACTTCCAGACCCTCTGCCTCTTCCCTCTTCCTGGATTCACTCAGAGGTTTTTAAAACTCACAGCCTCTGCACAGGGACACACTTCCAGACCCTCTGCCTCTTCCCTCTTCCTGGATTCACTCAGAGGTTTTTAAAACTCAAAGCTGGTGCACACACACACACTTCCAGCCCCTGTGCCTCTTCCCTCTTCCTGGATTCACTCAGACGTTTTTAAAACTCACAGCCTGTGCACACACACACACTTCCAGCCCCTGTACCACTTCCATGTTCCTGGATTAACTCAGATGTTTTTAAAACTCACAGCCTGTGCATAGCCACACACTTACAACCCTCTGCCTCATCCCTCTTCCTGGATTCACTCAGATGTTTTAAAACACACAGCCTTTGCAAACACACACACTTCCAGCCCCTGTGCCTCTTCCCTCTTCCTGGATTCATTCAGACGTTTTTAAAACTCACAGCCTGTGCACACACACACACTTCCAGACCCTCTGCCTCTTCCCTCTTCCTGGATTCACTCAGAGGTTTTTAAAACTCAAAGCCTCTGCACAGGCACACACTTACAACCCTCTGCCTCGTCCCTCTTCCTGGATTCACTCAGATGTTTTAAAACAAACAGCCTGTGCACAGGGACACACTTACAAGCCTCTGCCTCTTCCCTCAACCTGGATTCACTCAGAGGTTTTTAAAACTCACAGCCTCTGCACAGGGACACACTTCCAGACCCTCTGCCTCTTCCCTCTTCCTGGATTCACTCAGAGGTTTTTAAAACTCAAAGCCTCTGCACAGGGACACACTTACAACCCTCTGCCTCGTCCCTCTTCCTGGATTCCCTCAGATGTTTTAAAACAAACAGCCTGTGCACAGGGACACACTTACAACCCTCTGCCTCGTCCCTCTTCCAGGATTCACTCAGAGGTTTTTAAAACTCACAGCCGGTGCACAGGCACACACTTACAACCCTCTGCCTCTTCCCGCTTCCTGGATTAACTCAGATGTTTTTAAAACTCACAGCCTGTGCACACACACACACTTCCAGCCCCTGTGCCTCTTCCCTCTTCCTGGATTCACTCAGAGGTTTTTAAAACTCAAAGCTGGTGCACACACAGACACTTCCAGCCCCTCTGCCTCCTCTCTCTTCCTGGATTCACTCAGACGTTTTTAAACCTCAAAGCCTGTGCACAGGGACATACTTCCAGCCCCTCTGCTTCTTCCTGGATTCACTCAGAGGTTTTTAAAACTCACAGCCTCTGCACAGGGACACACTTCCAGACCCTCTGCCTCTTCCCTATTCCTGTATTCACTCAGAGGTTTTTAAAACTCAAAGCCTCTGCACAGGGACACACTTACAACCCTCTGCCTCGTCCCTCTTCCTGGATTCACTCAGAGGTTTTTAAAACTCACAGCCTCTGCACAGGGACACACTTACAACCCTCTGCCTCTTCCCTCTTCCTGGATTCACTCAGAGGTTTTTAAAACTCAAAGTCTCTGCACAGGGACACACTTAAAACCCTATGCCTCTTCCCTCTTCCTGGATTCCCTCAGAGGTTTTTAAAACTCACAGCTGGTGCACAGGCACACACTTACAACCCTCTGCCTCTTCCCGCTTCCTGGATTAACTCAGATGTTTTTAAAACTCACAGCCTGTGCACACACACACACTTCCAGCCACTGTGCCTCTTCCCTCTTCCTGGATTCACTCAGAGGTTTTTAAAACTCAAAGCCTCTGCACAGGGACAAACTTACAACCGTCTGCCTCTTTCCTCTTCCTGGATTCACTCAGAGGTTTTTAAAACTCAAAGCCTCTGCACAGGGACACACTTAAAACCCTCTGCCTCTTCCCTCTTCCTGGATTCACTCAGAGGTTTTTAAAACTCACAGCCTCTGCACAGGGACACACTTACAACCCTCTGCCTCTTCCCTCTTCCTGGATTCACTCAGAGGTTTTTAAAACTCAAAGCCTCTGCACAGGGACACACTTAAAACCCTATGCCTCTTCCCTCTTCCTGGATTCACTCAGAGGTTTTTAAAACTCACAGCCGGTGCACAGGCACACACTTACAACCCTCTGCCTCTTCCCGCTTCCTGGATTAACTCAGATGTTTTTAAAACTCACAGCCTGTGCACACACACACACTTCCAGCCCCTGTGCCTCTTCCCTCTTCCTGGATTCACTCAGAGGTTTTTAAAACTCAAAGCTGGTGCACACACAGACACTTCCAGCCCCTCTGCCTCCTCTCTCTTCCTGGATTTACTCAGACGTTTTTAAACCTCAAAGCCTGTGCACAGGGACATACTTCCAGCCCCTCTGCTTCTTCCTGGATTCACTCAGAGGTTTTTAAAACTCACAGCCTCTGCACAGGGACACACTTCCAGACCCTCTGCCTCTTCCCTCTTCCTGTATTCACTCAGAGGTTTTTAAAACTCAAAGCCTCTGCACAGGGACACACTTACAACCCTCTGCCTCGTCCCTCTTCCTGGATTCACTCAGAGGTTTTTAAAACTCACAGCCTCTGCACAGGGACACACTTACAACCCTCTGCCTCTTCCCTCTTCCTGGATTCACTCAGAGGTTTTTAAAACTCAAAGTCTCTGCACAGGGACACACTTAAAACCCTATGCCTCTTTCCTCTTCCTGGATTCACTCAGAGGTTTTTAAAACTCACAGCTGGTGCACAGGCACACACTTACAACCCTCTGCCTCTTCCCGCTTCCTGGATTAACTCAGATGTTTTTAAAACTCACAGCCTGTGCACACACAAACACTTCCAGCCCCTCTGCTTCTTCCTGGATTCAGTCAGAGGTTTTTAAAACTCACAGCCTCTGCACAGGGACACACTTCCAGACCCTCTGCCTCTTCCCTCTTCCTGTATTCACTCAGAGGTTTTTAAAACTCAAAGCCTCTGCACAGGGACACACTTACAACCCTCTGCCTCGTCCCTCTTCCTGGATTCACTCAGAGGTTTTTAAAACTCACAGCCTCTGCACAGGGACACACTTACAACCCTGTGCCTCTTCCCTCTTACTGGATTCACTCAAATGTTTTTAAACCTCAAAGCCTGTGCACAGGCACATACTTCCAGCCCCTCTGCCTCTTCCTGGATTCACTCAGAGGTTTTTAAAACTCACAGCCTCTGCACAGGGACACACTTACAACCCTCTGCCTCTTCCCTCTTCCTGGATTCACTCAGAGGTTTTTAAAACTAACAGCCTGTGCACGCACACACACACTTCCAGCCCCTGTGCCTCTTCCCTCTTCCTGGATTCACTCAGACGTTTTTAAAACTCACAGCCTGTGCACAGGCACACAGTTCCAGCCCCTCTACCGCTTCCTTGTTCCTGGATTCACTCAGTTGTTTTTAAAACACACAGCCTGTGCACACAAACACACTTCCAGACCCGCTGCATCTTCCCTCTTCCGGGATTCACTCAGAGGTTTTTAAAACTCAAAGCCTCTGCACAGGGACACACTTAAAACCCTATGCCTCTTCCCTCTTCCTGGATTCACTCAGAGGTTTCTAAAACTCACAGGCACACACTTCCAGCACCTGTACCTCTTCCCTCTTCCTGGATTCACTCAGATGTTCTTAAAACTCACAGCTTGTGCACACAAACAGACTTCCAGCCTCTGTGCCTCTTCCCTCTTCCTGGATTCACTCAGACGTTTTTAAAACTCACAGCCTGTGCACACACACACACTTCCAGCCCCTGTACCACTTCCGTGTTCCTGGATTAACTCAGATGTTTTTAAAACTCACAGCCTGTGCACAGGCACAAACTTACAACCCTCTGCCTCGTCCCTCTTCCTGGATTCACTCAGATGTTTTAAAACACACAGCCTTTGCAAACACACACACTTACAACCCTCTGACTCTTCCCTCTTCCTGGATTCACTCAGAGGTTTTTAAAACTCAAAGCCTCTGCATAGGGACACACTTAAAACCCTATGCCTCTTCCCTCTTCCTGGATTCACTCAGAGGTTTTTAAAACTCACAGCCTCTGCACAGGGACACACTTACAACGCTCTGCCTCTTCCCTCTTCCTGGATTCACTCAGAGGTTTTTAAAACTCAAAGCCTCTGCACAGGGACACACTTCCAGACCCTCTGCCTCTTCCCTCTTCCTGGATTCACTCAGAGGTTTTTAAAACTCAAAGCCTCTGCACAGGGACACATTTACAACCCTCTGCCTCTTCCCTCTTCCTGGATTCACTCAGAGGTTTTTAAAACTAACAGCCTGTTCACACACACACACACTTCCAGCCCCTGTGCCTCTTCCCTCTTCCTGGATTCACTCAGAGGTTTTTAAAACTCACAGCCTCTGCACAGGGACACAGTTCCAGCCCCTCTACCGCTTCCTTGTTCCTGGATTCACTCAGATGTTTTTAAAACACACAGCCTGTGCACACAAAGACACTTCCAGACCCGCTGCATCTTCCCTCTTCCGGGATTCACTCAGAGGTTTTTAAAACTCAAAGCCTCTTCACAGGGACACACTTAAAACCCTATGCCTCTTCCCTCTTCCTGGATTCACTCAGAGGTTTTTAAAACTCACAGGCACACACTTCCAGCACCTGTACCTCTTCCCTCTTCCTGGATTCACTCAGATGTTCTTAAAACTCACAGCTTGTGCACGCAAACAGACTTCCAGCGCCTGTGCCTCTTCCCTCTTCCTGGATTCACTCAGACGTTTTTAAAACTCACAGCCTGTGCACACAAACACACTTCCAGCCCCTGTACCACTTCCGTGTTCCTGGATTAACTCAGATGTTTTAAAAACTCACAGCCTGTGCACAGGCACACACTTACAACCCTCTGCCTCGTCCCTCTTCCTGGATTCACTCAGATGTTTTAAAACACACAGTCTTTGCAAACACACACACTTCCAGCCCCTGTGCCTCTTCCCTCTTCCTGGATTCATTCAGACGTTTTAAAAACTCACAGCCTCTGCACAGGGACACACTTCCAGACCCTCTGCCTCTTCCCTCTTTCTGGATTCACTCAGAGGTTTTTAAATTTCAAAGCCTCTGCACAGGGACACACTTACAACCCTCTGCCTCGTCCCTCTTCCTGGATTCACTCAGATGTTTTAAAACAAACAGCCTGTGCACAGGGACACACTTACAACCCTCTGCCTCTTCCCTCTTCCTAGATTCACTCAGAGGTTTTTAAAACTCACAGCCTCTGCACAGGGAGACACTTACAACCCTCTGCCTCTTCCCTCTTCCTGGATTTACTCAGAGGTTTTTAAAACTCAAAGCCTCTGCACAGGGACACACTTAAAACCCTATGCCTCTTCCCTCTTCCTGGATTCACTCAGAGGTTTTTAAAACTCACAGCCGGTGCACAGGCACACACTTACAACCCTCTGCCTCTTCCCGCTACCTGGATTAACTCAGATGTTTTTAAAACTCACAGCCTGTGCACACACACACATTTTCAGCCCCTGTGCCTCTTCCCTCTTCCTGGATTCACTCAGAGGTTTTTAAAACTCAAAGCTGGTGCACACACACACATTTTCAGCCCCTCTGCCTCCTCCCTCTTCCTGGATTCACTCAGATGTTTTTAAACCTCAAAGCCTGTGCACAGGGACATACTTCCAGCCCCTCTGCCTCTTCCTGGATTCACTCAGAGGTTTTTAAAACTCTCAGCCTCTGCACAGGGACATACTTACAACCCTCTGCCTCTTCCCTCTTCCTGGATTCACTCAGAGGTTTTAAAAACTAACATCCTGTGCACGCACACACACACTTCCAGCCCCTGTGCCTCTTCCCTCTTCCTGGATTCACTCAGACGTTTTAAAAACTCACAGCCTGTGCACAGGAACACACTTCCAGACCCTCTAGCTCTTCCCTCTTCCTGGATTCACTCAGAGGTTTTTAAAACTCAAAGCTGGTGCACACACAGACACTTCCAGCCCCATTGCCTCCTCCCTCTTCCTGGATTCACTCAGACGTTTTTAAACCTCAAAGCCTGTACACAGGCACATACTTCCAGCCCCTCTGCCTCTTCCTGGATTCACTCAGAGGTTTTTAAAACTCACAGCCTGTGCACACACAAACACTTCCAGCGCCTGTACCTCTTCCCTATTCCCGGATTCACTCAGAGGTTTTTAAAACTCACAGCCTCTGCACAGGGACACACTTACAACCCTCTGCCTCTTCCCTCTTCCTGGATACACTCAGAGGTTTTTAAAACTCAAAGCCTCTGCATAGGGACACACTTAAAACCCTATGCCTCTTCCCTCTTCCTGGATTCACTCAGAGGTTTTTAAAACTCACAGCCGGTGCACAGGCACACACTTACAACCCTCTGCCTCTTCCCGCTTCCTGGATTAACTCAGATGTTTTTAGAACTCACAGCCTTTGCAAACACACACACTTCCAGCCCCTCTGCCTCCTCCCTCTTCCTGGATTCACTCAGACGTTTTTAAACCTCAAAGCCTGTGCACAGGGACATACTTCCAGCCCCTCTGCCTCTTCCTGGATTCACTCAGAGGTTTTTAAAACTCACAGCCTGTGCACACACAAACACTTCCAGCGCCTGTACCTCTTCCCTCTTCCTGGATTCACTCAGACGTTGTTAAAACTCAAAGCCTCTGCACAGGGACACACTTACAACCCTCTGCCTCGTCCCTCTTCCTGGATTCACTCAGATGTTTTAAAACAAACAGCCTGTGCACAGGGACACACTTACAAGCCTCTGCCTCTTCCCTCTTCCTGGATTCACTCAGATGTTTAAAAACACACAGCCTTTGCAAACACACACACTTCCAGCCCCTGTGCCTCTCCCCTCTTCCTGGATTCACTCAGACGCTTTAAAAACTCACAGCCTGTGCACACGAACACACTTCCAGACCCTCTGCCTCTTCCCTCTTCATGGATTCACTCAGAGGTTTTTAAAACTCAAAGCTGGTGCACACACAGACACTTCCAGCCCCTCTACCTCCTCACTCTTCCTGGATTCACTCAGACGTTTTTAAACCTCAAACCCTGTGCACAGGCACATACTTCCAGCCCCTCTGCCTCTTCCTGGATTCACTCAGAGGTTTTTAAAACTCACAGCCTGTGCACACACAAACACTTCCAGTGCCTGTACCTCTTCCCTCTTCCTGGATTCACTCAGACGTTTTTAAAACTCACAGCCTGTGCAAAGGCACACACTTCAAGACCCTCTGCCTCTTCCCTCTTCCTGGATTCACTCAGAGGTTTTTAAAACTCACAGGCACACACTTCCAGCGCCTGTACCTCTTCCCTCTTCCTGGATTCACTCAGATGTTCTTAAAACTCACAGCTTGTGCACACAAATAGACTTCCAGCCCCTGTACCACTTCCCAGTTCCTGGATTAATCCAGATGTTGTTAAAACACACAGCCTGTGCACAGGCACACACTTCCAGACCCTCTGCCTCTTCCCTCTTCCTGGATTCATTCAGACGTTTTAAAAACTCTGAGTCTGTGCACAGGAACACACTTCCAGCCCCTCTGCCTCTTCCTGGATTCACTCAGAGGTTTTTAAAACTCACAGCCTATGCACAGGCACACACTTACAACCCTCTGCCTCGTCCCTCTTCCTGGATTCACTCAGATGTTTTAAAACACACAGCCTTTGCAAACACACAGACTTCCAGCCCCTGTGCCTCTTCCCTCTTTCTGGATTCATTCAGACGTTTTAAAAACTCACAGCCTGTGCACAGGAACACACTTCCAGACCCTCTGCTTCTTCCTGGATTCACTCAGAGGTTTTTAAAACTCACAGCCTGTGCACACAAAAACACTTCCAGGCCCTGTACCTCTTCCCTCTTCCTGGATTCACTCAGACGTTTTTAAAACTCACATCCTGTGCAAAGGCACACACTTCCAGACCCTCTGCCTCTTCCCTCTTCCTGGATTCACTCAGAGGTTTTTAAAACTCACAGGCACACACTTCCAGCGCCTGTACCTCTACCCTCTTCCTGGATTCACTCAGATGTTCTTAAAACTCACAGCTTGTGCACACAAACAGACTTCCAGCCCCTGTGCCTCTTCCCTCTTCCTGGATTCATTCAGACGTTTTTAAAACTCAAAGCCTCTGCATAGGGACACACTTAAAACCCTATGCCACTTCCCTCTTCCTGGATTCACTCAGAGGTTTTTAAAACTCAAAGCCTCTGCACAGGGACACACTTCCAGACCCTCTCCCTCTTCCCTCTTCCAGGATTCACTCAGAGGTTTTTAAAACTCAAAGCCTCTGCACAGGGACACATTTACAACCCTCTGCCTCTTCCCTCTTCCTGGATTCACTCAGGGGTTTTTAAAACTAACAGCCTGTGCACACACACACACACTTCCAGCCAATGTGCCTCTTCCCTCTTCCTGGATTCACTCAGACGTTTTTAAAACGCACAGCCTGTGCACACACACACACTTCCAGACCCGCTGCATCTTCCCTCTTCCGGGATTCACTCAGAGGTTTTTAAAACTCAAAGCCTCTTCACAGGGACACACTTAAAACCCTATGCCTCTTCCCTCTTCCTGGATTCACTCAGATGTTTTAAAACACACAGCCTTTGCAAACACACAGACTTCCAGCCCCTGTGCCTCTTCCCTCTTTCTGGATTCATTCAGACGTTTTAAAAACTCACAGCCTGTGCACAGGAACACACTTCCAGACCCTCTGCCTCTTCCCTCTTCCTGGATTCACTCAGAGGTTTTTAAAACTCAAAGCCTCTGCAGAGGGACACACTTACAACCCTCTGCCTCGTCCCTCTTCCTGGATTCACTCAGACGTTTTAAAACAAACAGCCTGTGCACAGGGACACACTTACAAGCCTCTGCCTCTTCCCTCTTCCTGGATTCACTCAGATGTTTAAAAACACACAGCCTTTGCAAACACACACACTTCCAGCCCCTGTGCCTCTCCCCTCTTCCTGGATTCACTCAGACGTTTTAAAAACTCACAGCCTGTGCACACGAACACACTTCCAGACCCTCTGCCTCTTCCCTCTTCATGGATTCACTCAGAGGTTTTTAAAACTCAAAGCTGGTGCACACACAGACACTTCCAGCCCCTCTACCTCCTCCCTCTTCCTGGATTCACTCAGACGTTTTTTAAAACTCAAAGCCTCTGCACAGGGACACACTTAAAACCCTATGCCTCTTCCCTCTTCCTGGATTCACTCAGAGGTTTTTAAAACTCACAGCCGGTGCACAGGCACACACTTACAACCCTCTGCCTCTTCCCGCTTCCTGGATTAACTCAGATGTTTTTAAAACTCACAGCCTGTGCACACACACACACACTTCCAGCCCCTGTGCCTCTTCCCTCTTCCTGGATTCACTCAGAGGTTTTTAAACCTCAAAGCCTGTGCACAGGGACATACTTCCAGCCCCTCTGCTTCTTCCTGGATTCACTCAGAGGTTTTTAAAACTCACAGCCTGTGCACACACAAACACTTCCAGGCCCTGTACCTCTTCCCTCTTCCTGGATTCACTCAGAGGTTTTTAAAACTCACAGGCACACACTTCCAGCGCCTGTACCTCTACCCTCTTCCTGGATTCACTCAGATGTTCTTAAAACTCACAGCTTGTGCACACAAACAGACTTCCAGCCCCTGTGCCTCTTCCCTCTTCCTGGATTCATTCAGACGTTTTTAAAACTCAAAGCCTCTGCATAGGGACACACTTAAAACCCTATGCCACTTCCCTCTTCCTGGATTCACTCAGAGGTTTTTAAAACTCAAAGCCTCTGCACAGGGACACACTTCCAGACCCTCTGCCTCTTCCCTCTTCCTGGATTCACTCAGAGGTTTTTAAAACTCAAAGCCTCTGCACAGGGACACATTTACAACCCTCTGCCTCTTCCCTCTTCCTGGATTCACTCAGGGGTTTTTAAAACTAACAGCCTGTGCACACACACACACACTTCCAGCCAATGTGCCTCTTCCCTCTTCCTGGATTCACTCAGACGTTTTTAAAACGCACAGCCTGTGCACACACACACACTTCCAGACCCGCTGCATCTTCCCTCTTCCGGGATTCACTCAGAGGTTTTTAAAACTCAAAGCCTCTTCACAGGGACACACTTAAAACCCTATGCCTCTTCCCTCTTCCTGGATTCACTCAGATGTTTTAAAACACACAGCCTTTGCAAACACACAGACTTCCAGCCCCTGTGCCTCTTCCCTCTTTCTGGATTCATTCAGACGTTTTAAAAACTCACAGCCTGTGCACAGGAACACACTTCCAGACCCTCTGCCTCTTCCCTCTTCCTGGATTCACTCAGAGGTTTTTAAAACTCAAAGCCTCTGCAGAGGGACACACTTACAACCCTCTGCCTCGTCCCTCTTCCTGGATTCACTCAGACGTTTTAAAACAAACAGCCTGTGCACAGGGACACACTTACAAGCCTCTGCCTCTTCCCTCTTCCTGGATTCACTCAGATGTTTAAAAACACACAGCCTTTGCAAACACACACACTTCCAGCCCCTGTGCCTCTCCCCTCTTCCTGGATTCACTCAGACGTTTTAAAAACTCACAGCCTGTGCACACGAACACACTTCCAGACCCTCTGCCTCTTCCCTCTTCATGGATTCACTCAGACGTTTTAAAAACTCAAAGCTGGTGCACACACAGACACTTCCAGCCCCTCTACCTCCTCACTCTTCCTGGATTCACTCAGACGTTTTTAAACCTCAAACCCTGTGCACAGGGACATACTTCCAGCCACTCTGCCTCTTCCTGGATTCACTCAGAGGTTTTTTAAACTCACAGCCTGTGCACACACAAACACTTCCAGTGCCTGTACCTCTTCCCTCTTCCGGGATTCACTCAGACGTTTTTAAAACTCACAGCCTGTGCAAAGGCACACACTTCAAGACCCTCTGCCTCTTCCCTCTTCCTGGATTCACTCAGAGGTTTTTAAAACTCACAGGCACACACTTCCAGCGCCTGTACCTCTTCCCTCTTCCTGGATTCACTCAGATGTTCTTAAAACTCACAGCTTGTGCACACAAACAGACTTCCAGCCCCTGTACCACTTCCCAGTTCCTGGATTAACCCAGATGTTGTTAAAACTCACAGCCTGTGCACAGGCACACACTTCCAGACCCTCTGCCTCTTCCCTCTTCCTGGATTCATTCAGACGTTTTAAAAACTCTGAGTCTGTGCACAGGAACACACTTCCAGCCCCTCTGCCTCTTCCTGGATTCACTCAGAGGTTTTTAAAACTCACAGCCTATGCACAGGCACACACTTACAACCCTCTGCCTCGTCCCTCTTCCTGGATTCACTCAGATGTTTTAAAACACACAGCCTTTGCAAACACACAGACTTCCAGCCCCTGTGCCTCTTCCCTCTTTCTGGATTCATTCAGACATTTTAAAAACTCACAGCCTGTGCACAGGAACACACTTCCAGACCCTCTGCCTCGTCCCTCTTCCTGGATTCACTCAGATGTTTTAAAACAAACAGCCTGTGCACAGGGACACACTTACAAGCCTCTGCCTCTTCCCTCTTCCTGGATTCACTCAGATGTTTAAAAACACACAGCCTTTGCAAACACACACACTTCCAGCCCCTGTGCCTCTCCCCTCTTCCTGGATTCACTCAGACGTTTTAAAAACTCACAGCCTGTGCACACGAACACACTTCCAGCCCCTCTACCTCCTCCCTCTTCCTGGATTCACTCAGACGTTTTTAAAACTCACAGCCTGTGCAAAGGCACACACTTCCAGACCCTCTGCCTCTTCCCGGATTCACTCAGAGGTTTTTAAAACTCACAGGCACACACTTCCAGTGCCTGTACCTCTTCCCTCTTCCTGGATTCACTCAGATGTTCTTAAAACTCACAGCTTGTGCACACAAACAGACTTCCAGCCCCTGTGCTTCTTCCCGCTTCCTGGATTAACTCAGATGTTTTTAAAACTCACAGCCTGTGCACACACACACACACTTCCAGCCCCTGTGCCTCTTCCCTCTTCCTGGATTCACTCAGAGGTTTTTAAACCTCAAAGCCTGTGCACAGGGACATACTTCCAGCCCCTCTGATTCTTCCTGGATTCACTCAGACGTTTTTAAAACTCACAGCCTGTGCACACACAAACACTTCCAGGCCCTGTACCTCTTCCCTCTTCCTGGATTCACTCAGACGTTTTTAAAACTCACAGCCTGTGCAAAGGCACACACTTCCAGACCCTCTGCCTCTTCCCTCTTCCTGGATTCACTCAGAGGTTTTTAAAACTCACAGGCACACACTTCCAGCGCCTGTACCTCTACCCTCTTCCTGGATTCACTCAGATGTTCTTAAAACTCACAGCTTGTGCACACAAACAGACTTCCAGCCCCTGTGCCTCTTCCCTCTTCCTGGATTCATTCAGACGTTTTTAAAACTCAAAGCCTCTGCATAGGGACACACTTAAAACCCTATGCCACTTCCCTCTTCCTGGATTCACTCAGAGGTTTTTAAAACTCAAAGCCTCTGCACAGGGACACACTTCCAGACCCTCTGCCTCTTCCCTCTTCCTGGATTCACTCAGAGGTTTTTAAAACTCAAAGCCTCTGCACAGGGACACATTTACAACCCTCTGCCTCTTCCCTCTTCCTGGATTCACTCAGGGGTTTTTAAAACTAACAGCCTGTGCACACACACACACACTTCCAGCCAATGTGCCTCTTCCCTCTTCCTGGATTCACTCAGACGTTTTTAAAACGCACAGCCTGTGCACACACACACACTTCCAGACCCGCTGCATCTTCCCTCTTCCGGGATTCACTCAGAGGTTTTTAAAACTCAAAGCCTCTTCACAGGGACACACTTAAAACCCTATGCCTCTTCCCTCTTCCTGGATTCACTCAGATGTTTTAAAACACACAGCCTTTGCAAACACACAGACTTCCAGCCCCTGTGCCTCTTCCCTCTTTCTGGATTCATTCAGACGTTTTAAAAACTCACAGCCTGTGCACAGGAACACACTTCCAGACCCTCTGCCTCTTCCCTCTTCCTGGATTCACTCAGAGGTTTTTAAAACTCAAAGCCTCTGCAGAGGGACACACTTACAACCCTCTGCCTCGTCCCTCTTCCTGGATTCACTCAGACGTTTTAAAACAAACAGCCTGTGCACAGGGACACACTTACAAGCCTCTGCCTCTTCCCTCTTCCTGGATTCACTCAGATGTTTAAAAACACACAGCCTTTGCAAACACACACACTTCCAGCCCCTGTGCCTCTCCCCTCTTCCTGGATTCACTCAGACGTTTTAAAAACTCACAGCCTGTGCACACGAACACACTTCCAGACCCTCTGCCTCTTCCCTCTTCATGGATTCACTCAGACGTTTTAAAAACTCAAAGCTGGTGCACACACAGACACTTCCAGCCCCTCTACCTCCTCACTCTTCCTGGATTCACTCAGACGTTTTTAAACCTCAAACCCTGTGCACAGGCACATACTTCCAGCCACTCTGCCTCTTCCTGGATTCACTCAGAGGTTTTTAAAACTCACAGCCTCTGCACAGGGACACACTTACAACCCTCTGCCTCTTCCCTCTTCCTGGATTCACTCAGAGGTTTTTAAAACTAACAGCCTGTGCACGCACACACAAACTTCCAGCGCCTGTACCTCTTCCCTCTTCCTGGATTCACTCAGATGTTCTTAAAACTCACAGCTTGTGCACACAAACAGACTTCCAGCCCCTGTACCACTTCCCAGTTCCTGGATTAACCCAGATGTTGTTAAAACTCACAGCCTGTGCACAGGCACACACTTCCAGACCCTCTGCCTCTTCCCTCTTCCTGGATTCATTCAGACGTTTTAAAAACTCTGAGTCTGTGCACAGGAACACACTTCCAGCCCCTCTGCCTCTTCCTGGATTCACTCAGAGGTTTTTAAAACTCACAGCTTGTGCACACAAACAGACTTCCAGCCCCTGTGCCTCTTCCCTCTTCCTGGATTCACTCAGACGTTTTAAAAACTCACAGCCTGTGCACACACACACACTTCCAGCCCCTGTACCACTTCCCAGTTCCTGGATTCACTCACATGTTTTAAAACAAACAGCCTGTGCACAGGGACACACTTACAAGCCTCTGCCTCTTCCCTCTTCCTGGATTCACTCAGACGTTTTTAAAACTCACAGCCTGTGCAAAGGCACACACTTCCAGACCCTCTGCCTCTTCCCTCTTCCTGGATTCAGTCAGAGGTTTTTAAAACTAAAAGCCTCTGCACAGGAACACAGTTCTAGCCCCTGTGCCTCTTCCCTCTTCCTGGATTCACTAAGACGTTTTTAAAACTCAAAGCCTGTGCACAGGGACACACTTACAACCCTCTGCCTTGTCCCTCTGCCTGGATTAACTCAGATGTATTTAAAACTCACAGCCTGTGCACAGGCACACACTTACAACCCTCTGCCTCATCCCTTTTCCTGGATTCACTCAGATGTTTTAAAACACACAGCCTTTGCAAACACACACACTTCCAGCCCCTGTGACTCTTCCCTCTTTCTGGATTCATTCAGACGTTTTAAAAACTCACAGCCTGTGCACAGGAACACACTTCCAGACCCTCTGCCTCTTCCCTCTTCCTGGATTCACTCAGAGGTTTTTAAAACTCAAAGCCTCTGCACAGGGACACACTTACAACCCTCTGCCTCTTCCCTCTTCCTGGATTCACTCAGAGGTTTTGAAAACTCAAAGCCTGTGCACACAGAAACACTTCCAGCCCCTATTGCTATTCCCTCTTCCTGTATTAACTCAGACATTTTTAAAACTAAAAGCCTCTGCACAGGAACACAGTTCCAGCCCCTGTGCCTCTTCCCTCTTCCTGGATTCACTCAGACGTTTTTAAAACTCAAAGCCTGTGCACAGGGACACACTTACAACCCTCTGCCTTGTCCCTCTGCCTGGATTCACTCAGATGTTTAAAAACACACAGCCTTTGCAAACACACACACTTCCAGCCCCTGTGCCTCTTCCCTCTTCCTGGATTCACTCAGACGTTTTAAAAACTCACAGCCGGTGCACAGGAACATACTTCCAGACCCTCTGCCTCGTCCCTCTTCCTGGATTCACTCAGATGTTTTAAAACAAACAGCCTGTGCCACACACACACTTCCAGGGCCTGTACCTCTTCCCTCTTCCTGGATTCACTCAGACGTTTTTAAAACTCACAGCCTGTGCACACGAACACACTTCCAGACCCTCTGCCTCTTCCCTCTTCATGGATTCACTCAGAGGTTTTTAAAACTCAAAGCTGGTGCACACACAGACACTTCCAGCCCCTCTACCTCCTCCCTCTTCCTGGATTCACTCAGACGTTTTTAAAACTCACAGCCTGTGCACACACAAACACTTCCAGGGCCTGTACCTCTTCCATCTTCCTGGATTCACTCAGACGTTTTTAAAACTCACAGCCTGTGCAAAGGCACACACTTCCAGACCCTCTGCCTCTTCCCGGATTCACTCAGAGGTTTTTAAAACTCACAGGCACACACTTCCAGTGCCTGTACCTCTTCCCTCTTCCTGGATTCACTCAGATGTTCTTAAAACTCACAGCTTGTGCACACAAACAGACTTCCAGCCCCTGTGCCTCTTCCCTCTTCCTGGATTCACTCAGACGTTTTTAAAACTCACAGCCTGTGCACACACACACACTTCCAGCCCCTGTACCACTTCCCAGTTCCTGGATTAACTCAGATGTTTTTAAAACTCACAGCCTGTGCACAGGCACACACTTACAACCCTCTGTCTCGTCCCTCTTCCTGGATTCACTCAGATGTTTTAAAACATACAGCCTTTGCAAACACACACACTTCCAGCCCCTGTGCCTCTTCCCTCTTCCTGGATTCATTCAGACGTTTTAAAAACTCACAGCCTGTGCACAGGAACACACTTCCAGACCCTCTGCCTCTTCCCTCTTCCTGGATTCACTCAGATGTTTTAAAACAAACAGCCTGTGCACAGGGACACACTTACAAGCCTCTGCCTCTTCCCTCTTCCTGGATTAACTCAGAGGTTTTGAAAACTCAAAGCCTGTGCACACACAAACACTTCCAGCGCCTGTACCTCTTCCCTCTTCCTGGATTCACTCAGACGTTTTAAAAACTCACAGCCTGTGCACACGAACACACTTCCAGACCCTCTGCCTCTTCCCTCTTCATGGATTCACTCAGACGTTTTAAAAACTCAAAGCTGGTGCACACACAGACACTTCCAGCCCCTCTACCTCCTCACTCTTCCTGGATTCACTCAGACGTTTTTAAACCTCAAACCCTGTGCACAGGCACATACTTCCAGCCACTCTGCCTCTTCCTGGATTCACTCAGAGGTTTTTAAAACTCACAGCCTCTGCACAGGGACACACTTACAACCCTCTGCCTCTTCCCTCTTCCTGGATTCACTCAGAGGTTTTTAAAACTAACAGCCTGTGCACGCACACACAAACTTCCAGCGCCTGTACCTCTTCCCTCTTCCTGGATTCACTCAGATGTTCTTAAAACTCACAGCTTGTGCACACAAACAGACTTCCAGCCCCTGTACCACTTCCCAGTTCCTGGATTAACCCAGATGTTGTTAAAACTCACAGCCTGTGCACAGGCACACACTTCCAGACCCTCTGCCTCTTCCCTCTTCCTGGATTCATTCAGACGTTTTAAAAACTCTGAGTCTGTGCACAGGAACACACTTCCAGCCCCTCTGCCTCTTCCTGGATTCACTCAGAGGTTTTTAAAACTCACAGCTTGTGCACACAAACAGACTTCCAGCCCCTGTGCCTCTTCCCTCTTCCTGGATTCACTCAGACGTTTTAAAAACTCACAGCCTGTGCACACACACACACTTCCAGCCCCTGTACCACTTCCCAGTTCCTGGATTCACTCACATGTTTTAAAACAAACAGCCTGTGCACAGGGACACACTTACAAGCCTCTGCCTCTTCCCTCTTCCTGGATTCACTCAGACGTTTTTAAAACTCACAGCCTGTGCAAAGGCACACACTTCCAGACCCTCTGCCTCTTCCCTCTTCCTGGATTCAGTCAGAGGTTTTTAAAACTAAAAGCCTCTGCACAGGAACACAGTTCTAGCCCCTGTGCCTCTTCCCTCTTCCTGGATTCACTAAGACGTTTTTAAAACTCAAAGCCTGTGCACAGGGACACACTTACAACCCTCTGCCTTGTCCCTCTGCCTGGATTAACTCAGATGTATTTAAAACTCACAGCCTGTGCACAGGCACACACTTACAACCCTCTGCCTCATCCCTTTTCCTGGATTCACTCAGATGTTTTAAAACACACAGCCTTTGCAAACACACACACTTCCAGCCCCTGTGACTCTTCCCTCTTTCTGGATTCATTCAGACGTTTTAAAAACTCACAGCCTGTGCACAGGAACACACTTCCAGACCCTCTGCCTCTTCCCTCTTCCTGGATTCACTCAGAGGTTTTTAAAACTCAAAGCCTCTGCACAGGGACACACTTACAACCCTCTGCCTCTTCCCTCTTCCTGGATTCACTCAGAGGTTTTGAAAACTCAAAGCCTGTGCACACAGAAACACTTCCAGCCCCTATTGCTATTCCCTCTTCCTGTATTAACTCAGACATTTTTAAAACTAAAAGCCTCTGCACAGGAACACAGTTCCAGCCCCTGTGCCTCTTCCCTCTTCCTGGATTCACTCAGACGTTTTTAAAACTCAAAGCCTGTGCACAGGGACACACTTACAACCCTCTGCCTTGTCCCTCTGCCTGGATTCACTCAGATGTTTAAAAACACACAGCCTTTGCAAACACACACACTTCCAGCCCCTGTGCCTCTTCCCTCTTCCTGGATTCACTCAGACGTTTTAAAAACTCACAGCCTGTGCACAGGAACATACTTCCAGACCCTCTGCCTCGTCCCTCTTCCTGGATTCACTCAGATGTTTTAAAACAAACAGCCTGTGCCACACACACACTTCCAGCGCCTGTACCTCTTCCCTCTTCCTGGATTCACTCAGACGTTTTTAAAACTCACAGCCTGTGCACACGAACACACTTCCAGACCCTCTGCCTCTTCCCTCTTCATGGATTCACTCAGAGGTTTTTAAAACTCAAAGCTGGTGCACACACAGACACTTCCAGCCCCTCTACCTCCTCCCTCTTCCTGGATTCACTCAGACGTTTTTAAAACTCACAGCCTGTGCACACACAAACACTTCCAGGGCCTGTACCTCTTCCCTCTTCCTGGATTCACTCAGACGTTTTTAAAACTCACAGCCTGTGCAAAGGCACACACTTCCAGACCCTCTGCCTCTTCCCGGATTCACTCAGAGGTTTTTAAAACTCACAGGCACACACTTCCAGTGCCTGTACCTCTTCCCTCTTCCTGGATTCACTCAGATGTTCTTAAAACTCACAGCTTGTGCACACAAACAGACTTCCAGCCCCTGTGCTTCTTCCCTCTTCCTGGATTCACTCAGACGTTTTTATAACTCACAGCCTGTGCACACACACACACTTCCAGCCCCTGTACCACTTCCCAGTTCCTGGATTAACTCAGATGTTTTTAAAACTCACAGCCTGTGCACAGGCACACACTTACAACCCTCTGCCTCGTCCCTCTTCCTGGATTCACTCAGAGGTTTTGAAAACTCAAAGCCTGTGCACACACAAACACTTCCAGCCCCTATTGCTATTCCCTCTTCCTGTATTAACTCAGACATTTTTAAAACTAAAAGACTCTGCACAGGAACACAGTTCCAGCCCCTGTGCCTCTTCCCTCTTCCTGGATTCACTCAGACGTTTTTAAAACTCAAAGCCTGTGCACAGGGACACACTTACAACCCTCTGCCTTGTCCCTCTGCCTGGATTCACTCAGATGTTTAAAAACACACAGCCTTTGCAAACACACACACTTCCAGCCCCTCTGCCTCCTCCCTCTTCCTGGATTCACTCAGACGTTTTTAAAACTCACAGCCTGTGCACAGGGACACACTTACAACCCTCTGCCTTGTCCCTCTGCCTGGATTCACTCAGATGTTTAAAAACACACAGCCTTTGCAAACACACACACTTCCAGCCCCTCTGCCTCCTCCCTCTTCCTGGATTCACTCAGACGTTTTTAAAACTCACAGCCTGTGCATAGGCACATACTTCCAGCCCCTCTGCCTCTTCCTGGATTCACTCAGAGGTTTTTAAAACTCACAGCCTGTGCACACACAAACACTTCCAGCGCCTGTACCTCTTCCCTCTTCCTGGATTCACTCAGACGTTTTTAAAACTCACAGCCTGTGCAAAGGCACACACTTCCAGACCCTCTGCCTCTTCCCTCTTCCTGGATTCACTCAGAGGTTTTTAAAACTCACAGGCACACACTTCCAGCGCCTGTACCTCTTCCCTCTTCCTGGATTCACTCAGATGTTTTTAAAACTCACAGCTTGTGCACACAAACAGACTTCCAGCCCCTGTGCCTCTTCCCTCTTCCTGGATTCACTCAGACGTTTTAAAAACTCACAGCCTGTGCACACACACACACTTCCAGCCCCTGTACCACTTCCCAGTTCCTGGATTCACTCAGATGTTTTAAAACAAACAGCCTGTGCACAGGGACACACTTACAAGCCTCTGCCTCTTCCCTCTTCCTGGATTCACTCAGAGGTTTTGAAAACTCAAAGCCTGTGCACACACAAACACTTCCAGCGCCTGGACCTCTTCCCTCTTCCTGGATTCACTCAGACGTTTTTAAAACTCACAGCCTGTGCAAAGGCACACACTTCCAGACCCTCTGCCTCTTCCCTCTTCCTGGATTCAGTCAGAGGTTTTTAAAACTCACAGGCACACACTTCCAGCGCCTGTACCTCTTCCCTCTTCCTGAATTCACTCAGACATTTTTAAAACTAAAAGCCTCTGCACAGGAACACAGTTCTAGCCCCTGTGCCTCTTCCCTCTTCCTGGATTCACTAAGACTTTTTTAAAACTCAAAGCCTGTGCACAGGGACACACTTACAACCCTCTGCCTTGTCCCTCTGCCTGGATTAACTCAGATGTATTTAAAACTCACAGCCTGTGCACAGGCACACACTTACAACCCTCTGCCTCATCCCTTTTCCTGGATTCACTCAGATGTTTTAAAACACACAGCCTTTGCAAACACACACACTTCCAGCCCCTGTGACTCTTCCCTCTTTCTGGATTCATTCAGACGTTTTAAAAACTCACAGCCTGTGCACAGGAACACACTTCCAGACCCTCTGCCTCTTCCCTCTTCCTGGATTCACTCAGAGGTTTTTAAAACTCAAAGCCTCTGCACAGGGACACACTTACAACCCTCTGCCTCTTCCCTCTTCCTGGATTCACTCAGAGGTTTTGAAAACTCAAAGCCTGTGCACACACAAACACTTCCAGCCCCTATTGCTATTCCCTCTTCCTGTATTAACTCAGACATTTTTAAAACTAAAAGCCTCTGCACAGGAACACAGTTCCAGCCCCTGTGCCTCTTCCCTCTTCCTGGATTCACTCAGACGTTTTTAAAACTCAAAGCCTGTGCACAGGGACACACTTACAACCCTCTGCCTTGTCCTTCTGCCTGGATTCACTCAGATGTTTAAAAACACACAGCCTTTGCAAACACACACACTTCCAGCCCCTGTGCCTCTTCCCTCTTCCTGGATTCACTCAGACGTTTTAAAAACTCACAGCCTGTGCACAGGAACATACTTCCAGACCCTCTGCCTCGTCCCTCTTCCTGGATTCACTCAGATGTTTTAAAACAAACAGCCTGTGCCACACACACACTTCCAGACCCTCTGCCTCTTACCTCTTCCTGGATTCACTCAGAGGTTCTTAAAACTCAAAGCTTCTGCATAGGGACACACTTAAAACCCTACGCCTCTTCCCTCTTCCTGGATTCACTCAGATGTTCTTAAAACTCACAGCTTGTGCACACAAACAGACTTCCAGCCCCTGTGCTTCTTCCCTCTTCCTGGATTCACTCAGACGTTTTTATAACTCACAGCCTGTGCACACACACACACTTCCAGCCCCTGTACCACTTCCCAGTTCCTGGATTAACTCAGATGTTTTTAAAACTCACAGCCGGTGCACAGGCACACACTTACAACCCTCTGCCTCTTCCCGCTTCCTGGATTAACTCAGATGTTTTTAAAACTCAAAGTTGGTGCACACACAGAAACTTCCAGCCCCTCTGCCTACTCCCTCTTCCTGGATTCACTCAGACGTTTTTAAACCTCAAACCCTGTCCACAGGCACATACTTCCAGCCCCTCTGCCTCTTCCTGGATTCACTCAGAGGTTTTTAAAACTCACAGCCTGTGCACACACAAACACTTCCAGCGCCTGTACCTCTTCCCTCTTCCTGGATTCACTCAGACGTTTTAAAAACTCACAGCCTGTGCAAAGGCACACACTTCCAGACCCTCTGCCTCTTCCCGGATTCACTCAGAGGTTTTTAAAACTCACAGGCACACACTTCCAGTGCCTGTACCTCTTCCCTCTTCCTGGATTCACTCAGATGTTCTTAAAACTCACAGCTTGTGCACACAAACAGACTTCCAGCCCCTGTGCCTCTTCCCTCTTCCTGGATTCACTCAGACGTTTTTAAAACTCACAGCCTGTGCACACACACACACTTCCAGCCCCTGTACCACTTCCCAGTTCCTGGATTAACTCAGATGTTTTTAAAACTCACAGCCTGTGCACAGGCACACACTTACAACCCTCTGCCTCGTCCCTCTTCCTGGATTCACTCAGATGTTTTAAAACATACAGCCTTTGCAAACACACACACTTCCAGCCCCTGTGCCTCTTCCCTCTTCCTGGATTCATTCAGACGTTTTAAAAACTCACAGCCTGTGCACAGTAACACACTTCCAGACCCTCTGCCTCTTCCCTCTTCCTGGATTCAGTCAGAGGTTTTTAAAACTCAAAGCCTCTGAACAGGGACACACTTAGAACCCTCTGCCTCGTCCCTCTTCCTGGATTCACTCAGATGTTTTAAAACAAACAGCCTGTGCACAGGGACACACTTACAAGCCTCTGCCTCTTCCCTCTTCCTGGATTAACTCAGAGGTTTTGAAAACTCAAAGCCTGTGCACACACAAACACTTCCAGTGCCTGTACCTCTTCCCTCTTCCTGGATTCACTCAGACGTTTTTAAAACTCACAGCCTGTGCAAAGGCACACACTTCCAGACCCTCTGCCTCTTCCCTCTTCCTGGATTCAGTCAGAGGTTTTTAAAACTCACAGGCACACACTTCCAGCGCCTGTACCTCTTCCCTCTTCCTGGATTCACTCAGACATTTTTAAAACTAAAAGCCTCTGCACAGGAACACAGTTCAAGCCTGTTAGGGTATAACCAACAAGTTGGGTAGACAATATATTGCACAAGGCATGTTATATATCTTTAAGAGAGGAGATCTACTAATTAGTAGATTACAGCATATAAATTGCAGCTGATGTTCTCTCTCTCTCTCTCTCTTGCCTGATGTATGATAACTGCTGTTTAACTGTTATTACTGTTGCTACTACTTACTGTGTGTAAGTTATTGGACTGTTTTTCTCTGTGTATGACTTTTTGGCTGTGTTTATGGATTTTGCTATATTCTTCAAAAAGTAAAGATTTATTTTTGTTACTTTACTATCCATTATTCAGTGTGGTTGCTTTATATATCGCACGCTGCGTATACTTTACAGGGTTGCTCTGTTATAACCTCGACCTGGGGTTCATTGCTAGTGCTTAATCGCACTAGTACCACTAACATTGGTTATGGGCCCAGACACCCTGCCTTAATATTTTTTATTTTTATGCACCACTTTTTGGATAGTTTATTTTTGTGAATATGGCACAAGAACAGTCTGCTGCACTCTCCATGATTACCCGGTTTGATGGAACCAACTATGTTTCCTGGTCCTTGAAGTGTTCCCTACTTCTGCGTAGAGAAGGACTGTGGTCTGTGGTTCAGAACCCACCAGATGTTACAGATTGGGATCCTGCTGATAATGAGGATGCGAAGAAGATTGCGCAGTTTAACAGGGACAATGAGAGAGCTCTCTGCATTATTGGACTAACACTGAATGACCAGCAACTGGTCCATATTCGTGGCGAAGAGTCTGCTGCTAGGTGTTGGAACACATTGCGGAGAATTTATGTTCGGGACAGTGTGGGTGCTCATATTCATCTCACACGGAAACTGTTTAGAGCCTGTTTGCAAAAAGGTGGTGATATGTTGGCTCATTTAGACTTCATGAAGAAAACTTTGCAGGATTTGCAAGAAAAAGAGTTAATTTTCTCTGAGCTTCAACAGGTGTATATTATTCTATCATCGCTTGATGAAAGCTACGACTCTTTTGTTTCCTCATTGGAAGTTCTTTCACGAGATGAACTGACATTATCTGAGGTTACCGGGAAATTGCTTGAAGAGTCCAGACGAAGAGAGGATAGAGTTCAGTTCAGAGACAATCAATCACAAGAAGAAACACAGTTTTCAACTGTAAATTTTGTTAAGAAATGTTATTCTTGTGGTGGTAAGGGGCATATTGCTAAGAACTGTAAAAATAGCAAGAAAAGGAGTGTTGCTAATAGTAAAAGAAAAAGCAACAATGTTACTGTAACTGTAGCTAAGGTAGATAAGGCTGTAAACCATAGTTTCTGGGTGGTTGACAGTGGCGCATCCCATTCTATAACCAAGGTTAAAGAAAGGTTTGTTACTATGAAGGCTAGCAAACAGCACATTTCCTTAGCAAATGGTTGGAAAATTAAGGCTTCAGGTGAAGGTACAGCTTATTGTCCATGTATTAATGAAAAATTGGAAATGTTATATGTACCTAAAATGAAATTTAACCTATTATCTGTAAAAGACCTTGTGAAATGTGGGTTTACAGTAACATTTAAGAATGATAGATGCATTATTGAAAAAGAAGGTAATAGTGTTATTGCCAATTTGGAGAATAATTTATTTATTCTACATGAGAAATCTTTAAATATTGCGAGTTCTGAACCTGATTATAGGAATAAACAGCCCCATGATAACTGTATACATCTACTTCATAGACGTTTAGGCCATGTAAATTTTAAAATGGTACGTCAAACTGTTATTCTATCTAATGGAATCAATTTGAAACCTTGTTCAAAATATCTTAACTGTAATGCCTGTAACCAGGCTAAAAGTAAGGTTACCCCTGCAAACCGGTTTCAAGGATTCAAGACATCTAAACCACTGGATGTAGTGTTTGCAGACCTAATTGGCCCTAAGAAACCTAGCTTAGGAGGTGCCTGCTATATACTCAGCATTATGGACCATTATTCTAGGTATGGTTTCTGTTATGTAATGAAATCAAAGGCAGAAACTTTCCAACATTTTACTAAATGGTTAAAGTTTGTTGAACGTAAGATGGATAAAAAAGTACTTTGCCTAGTCACTGATAATGGGTCTGAATTCACTAATCATAGGTTTACATCAATGTTGGAGAATGCTGGTATAGAACATAGGCGTTCTGCCCCCTACAGGCCAGAACATAATTCATTTATTGAAAGACGTGGTCAATCATTGCAGGCAATGACCAGAACTATGCTAGTTGATTCTGGTTTGTCAGAAAAGCTTTGGGGTGAGGCTATAATGTGTGCAAACCATATTCTGAACATAGTAGTTAACTCAACTACTGGTAAGATTCCTTATACTCTTTGGCATGGTAGGAAGCCTGATTTGAGTTATTTACACACATTTGGTGTCCCTGCTTGGGTGCATATTCCCTCACAGACTAGACGGAAGGATCAAAGCAGAGCTAGGAAAATGGTTTTTGTTGGGTACAATTACAATCATAGATCGTTTAGGTTCTGGGAACCTGGAACTCGGAGAATTATGCACAGTGCTAGTGCTAAATTTTCAGAACATGTTGGTTGGGAGAAGCTAGAACAAGAGTTTAACAAGGTTTGTGATGATATAGATGTTGATCGTTTGGTTAATCACGATACACCAAATGAGCAGTTATAGAGTCAGGATAGTCCATCTATTACTCTGAAAGGGGAGGAAGATGTAGATGTAGAATCTACTCGTGAGGTGGAACAGGATGATCCTGCAAGTCCTGTATTGCCTAGGAGGTCTACTAGGGACAGGCATCCACCCGACAGATACCAAGCCAGTGCAGTATTGCAAGTTAGCATAGAACCTTCTAGTTTTGCAGATTTAAGGCTGTATCCTGAAAAGGAAAAGAAATTGTGGAAGACAGCTATGGAGAAGGAGTTGAAATCCTTACAGGAATTGAAGGTTTATGAAGAAGCTAGGCTCCCTTCAGGGGAGAGTGCAATTGGCTGTAGATGGGTGTTTAAAATTAAAAACGATGCTGCTGGCAATGCTATTTATAAGGCTCGTTTAGTTGCTCAAGGGTTTTCCAAAACTGAGAGGGATTACGATGAGGTTTTTGCTCCGAGCTTGAAAGCCTCTACGTTGAGGGCAGCATTGGTGTGGGCTGCTAAGTATCGGTGTAATGTTACCCATATTGATGTTGAAACAGCGTATCTGCATGCTCCATTGCAGCATACCATTTATATGAAGATGCCACCAGGTGTGGATTCTAATGGCCAGACTGGTTGTTGGAGACTTAAAAAGAGCCTTTATGGTTTAAAACAGTCCGGTTTTGAGTGGAACAGATGCATAGTAAATGAACTAAAAGCTATGGGATTTATTCCAGGTTTGGCTGATCCTTGTTTGTTTAGACGGGTGAAAAATGGTTTGATCTCGTTGTTGCTTTTGTTCACGGACGATATAGCTATTATTACTAGGTCTGAGCAGGAAGCTATTGACATTGTTTCACAATTGGAGAGTAAATTTAAAATCCGGAATTTGGGTGAAATTAAGCATTATCTGGGCTTAGATGTGGTTAGAACCAGTAAAGGTTTTAAGCTGTCGCAGGCTGGTAAAATTAATCATTTGCTTAAGAAATATAGCATGGAGCTATGTAAGACTGCAAAGACACCAATGGCATTGGAGTTTAAACCTGAGGTTACTGAGAGTACTGGTTTTGATAAGGGAATCTATCAATCTTTGATAGGTAGCCTAATGTACCTAAGTAATTGGTCTAGACCAGATATATCATTTAGTGTGAACCAACTGGCTAGATTCAATGATAGTCCTTCAGAGAGGCATTGGCAAGCAGCAAAACGTGTGCTGCGTTATTTGAAGAAAACTATCCACTATGCATTATATTTAGAACCAAATAGGGATTTAGTTTTGACTGTTTATGCTGATGCGAATTTTGCAGCTGCTATAGATAATAGGAAGTCAACTTCCGGCATAGCCTTTATGCTAGGTGGTGTACTGATTGGATGGAAGTCGATACGACAGAAACACATAAGCTTATCCACAATGGAAGCTGAGTTTTCATGTTTGTCGTTGACATGTACTGAGCTGATATATTATAAGCAGTTGCTTATAGATATGGGATTAAGTATCAATGAACCTTTTACTGTATATGAAGATAATCAGGCAGCAATAAAAATGGCGACTAGTTTAGCTATTAAGACGAGATCGAAGTATACTGATTTGAGGTATCTTAATGTTCGACAAAGCATTAAGGATGGCCTGATAAAGTTGGAATATTGTTCAACTGAAGACAATTTAGCAGACAACTTCACTAAGGCACAAAGTTCAGTGAAACATACCTCATCATGTGAAGGTTATCATCTTACATTGTGAGTGGATATATTGATCTACCCAAAGGGGAGAATGTTAGGGTATAACCAACAAGTTGGGTAGACAATATATTGCACAAGGCATGTTATATATCTTTAAGAGAGGAGATCTACTAATTAGTAGATTACAGCATATAAATTGCAGCTGATGTTCTCTCTCTCTCTCTCTTGCCTGATGTATGATAACTGCTGTTTAACTGTTATTACTGTTGCTACTACTTACTGTGTGTAAGTTATTGGACTGTTTTTCTCTGTGTATGACTTTTTGGCTGTGTTTATGGATTTTGCTATATTCTTCAAAAAGTAAAGATTTATTTTTGTTACTTTACTATCCATTATTCAGTGTGGTTGCTTTATATATCGCACGCTGCGTATACTTTACAGGGTTGCTCTGTTATAACCTCGACCTGGGGTTCATTGCTAGTGCTTAATCGCACTAGTACCACTAACAAAGCCCCTGTGCCTCTTCCCTCTTCCTGGATTCACTAAGACGTTTTTAAAACTCAAAGCCTGTGCACAGGGACACACTTACAACCCTCTGCCTTGTCCCTCTGCCTGGATTAACTCAGATGTTTTTAAAACTCACAGCCTGTGCACAGGCACACACTTACAACCCTCTGCCTCATCCCTCTTCCTGGATTCACTCAGATGTTTTAAAACACACAGCCTTTGCAAACACACACACTTCCAGCCCCTGTGACTCTTCCCTCTTTCTGGATTCATTCAGACGTTTTAAAAACTCACAGCCTGTGCACAGGAACACACTTCCAGACCCTCTGCCTCTTCCCTCTTCCTGTATTAACTCAGACATTTTTAAAACTAAAAGCCTCTGCACAGGAACACAGTTCCAGCCCCTGTGCCTCTTCCCTCTTCCTGGATTCACTCAGACGTTTTTAAAACTCAAAGCCTGTGCACAGGGACACACTTACAACCCTCTGCCTTGTCCCTCTGCCTGGATTCACTCAGATGTTTAAAAACACACAGCCTTTGCAAACACACACACTTCCAGCCCCTCTGCCTCCTCCCTCTTCCTGGATTCACTCAGACGTTTTTAAAACTCACAGCCTCTGCATAGGCACATACTTCCAGCCCCTCTGCCTCTTCCTGGATTCACTCAGAGGTTTTTAAAACTCACAGCCTGTGCACACACAAACACTTCCAGCGCCTGTACCTCTTCCCTCTTCCTGGATTCACTCAGACGTTTTTAAAACTCACAGCCTGTGCAAAGGCACACACTTCCAGACCCTCTGCCTCTTCCCTCTTCCTGGATTCACTCAGAGGTTTTTAAAACTCACAGGCACACACTTCCAGCGCCTGTACCTCTTCCCTCTTCCTGGATTCACTCAGATGTTTTTAAAACTCACAGCTTGTGCACACAAACAGACTTCCAGCCCCTGCGCCTCTTCCCTCTTCCTGGATTCACTCAGACGTTTTAAAAACTCACAGCCTGTGCACACACACACACTTCCAGCCCCTGTACCACTTCCCAGTTCCTGGATTCACTCAGATGTTTTAAAACAAACAGCCTGTGCACAGGGACACACTTACAAGCCTCTGCCTCTTCCCTCTTCCTGGATTCACTCAGAGGTTTTGAAAACTCAAAGCCTGTGCACACACAAACACTTCCAGCGCCTGGACCTCTTCCCTCTTCCTGGATTCACTCAGACGTTTTTAAAACTCACAGCCTGTGCAAAGGCACACACTTCCAGACCCTCTGCCTCTTCCCTCTTCCTGGATTCAGTCAGAGGTTTTTAAAACTTACAGGCACACACTTCCAGCTCCTGTACCTCTTCCCTCTTCCTGGATTCACTCAGACATTTTTAAAACTAAAAGCCTCTGCACAGGAACACAGTTCTAGCCCCTGTGCCTCTTCCCTCTTCCTGGATTCACTAAGACGTTTTTTAAACTCAAAGCCTGTGCACAGGGACACACTTACAACCCTCTGCCTTGGCCCTCTGCCTGGATTAACTCAGATGTATTTAAAACTCACAGCCTGTGCACAGGCACACACTTACAACCCTCTGCCTCATCCCTTTTCCTGGATTCACTCAGATGTTTTAAAACACACAGCCTTTGCAAACACACACACTTCCAGCCCCTGTGACTCTTCCCTCTTTCTGGATTCATTCAGACGTTTTAAAAACTCACAGCCTGTGCACAGGAACACACTTCCAGACCCTCTGCCTCTTCCCTCTTCCTGGATTCACTCAGAGGTTTTTAAAACACAAAGCCTCTGCACAGGGACACACTTACAACCCTCTGCCTCTTCCCTCTTCCTGGATTCACTCAGAGGTTTTGAAAACTCAAAGCCTGTGCACACACAAACACTTCCAGCCCCTATTGCTATTCCCTCTTCCTGTATTAACTCAGACATTTTTAAAACTAAAAGCCTCTGCACAGGAACACAGTTCCAGCCCCTGTGCCTCTTCCCTCTTCCTGGATTCACTCAGACGTTTTTAAAACTCAAAGCCTGTGCACAGGGACACACTTACAACCCTCTGCCTTGTCCCTCTGCCTGGATTCACTCAGATGTTTAAAAACACACAGCCTTTGCAAACACACACACTTCCAGCCCCTGTGCCTCTTCCCTCTTCCTGGATTCACTCAGACGTTTTAAAAACTCACAGCCTGTGCACAGGAACATACTTCCAGACCCTCTGCCTCTTCCCTCTTCCTGGATTCACTCAGAGGTTTTTAAAACTCAAAGCCTCTGCACAGGGACACACTTACAACCCTCTGCCTCGTCCCTCTTCCTGGATTCACTCAGATGTTTTAAAACAAACAGCCTGTGCCACACACACACTTCCAGACCCTCTGCCTCTTACCTCTTCCTGGATTCACTCAGAGGTTCTTAAAACTCAAAGCTTCTGCATAGGGACACACTTAAAACCCTACGCCTCTTCCCTCTTCCTGGATTCACTCAGATGTTCTTAAAACTCACAGCTTGTGCACACAAACAGACTTCCAGCCCCTGTGCTTCTTCCCTCTTCCTGGATTCACTCAGACGTTTTTATAACTCACAGCCTCTGCACACACACACACTTCCAGCCCCTGTACCACTTCCCAGTTCCTGGATTAACTCAGATGTTTTTAAAACTCACAGCCTGTGCACAGGCACACACTTACAACCCTCTGCCTCGTCCCTCTTCCTGGATTCACTCAGAGGTTTTGAAAACTCAAAGCCTGTGCACACACAAACACTTCCAGCCCCTATTGCTATTCCCTCTTCCTGTATTAACTCAGACATTTTTAAAACTAAAAGCCTCTGCACAGGAACACAGTTCCAGCCCCTGTGCCTCTTCCCTCTTCCTGGATTCACTCAGACGTTTTTAAAACTCAAAGCCTGTGCACAGGGACACACTTACAACCCTCTGCCTTGTCCCTCTGCCTGGATTCACTCAGATGTTTAAAAACACACAGCCTTTGCAAACACACACACTTCCAGCCCCTCTGCCTCCTCCCTCTTCCTGGATTCACTCAGACGTTTTTAAAACTCACAGCCTGTGCACAGGCACATACTTCCAGCCCCTCTGTCTCTTCCTGGATTCACTCAGAGGTTTTTAAAACTCACAGCCTGTGCACACACAAACACTTCCAGCGCCTGTACCTCTTCCCTCTTCCTGGATTCACTCAGACGTTTTTAAAACTCACAGCCTGTGCAAAGGCACACACTTCCAGACCCTCTGCCTCTTCCCTCTTCCTGGATTCACTCAGAGGTTTTTAAAACTCACAGGCACACACTTCCAGCGCCTGTACCTCTTCCCTCTTCCTGGATTCACTCAGATGTTTTTAAAACTCACAGCTTGTGCACACAAACAGACTTCCAGCCCCTGTGCCTCTTCCCTCTTCCTGGATTCACTCAGACGTTTTAAAAACTCACAGCCTGTGCACACACACACACTTCCAGCCCCTGTACCACTTCCCAGTTCCTGGATTCACTCAGATGTTTTAAAACAAACAGCCTGTGCACAGGGACACACTTACAAGCCTCTGCCTCTTCCCTCTTCCTGGATTCACTCAGAGGTTTTGAAAACTCAAAGCCTGTGCACACACAAACACTTCCAGCGCCTGGACCTCTTCCCTCTTCCTGGATTCACTCAGACGTTTTTAAAACTCACAGCCTGTGCAAAGGCACACACTTCCAGACCCTCTGCCTCTTCCCTCTTCCTGGATTCAGTCAGAGGTTTTTAAAACTCACAGGCACACACTTCCAGCGCCTGTACCTCTTCCCTCTTCCTGGATTCACTCAGACATTTTTAAAACTAAAAGCCTCTGCACAGGAACACAGTTCTAGCCCCTGTGCCTCTTCCCTCTTCCTGGATTCACTAAGACGTTTTTAAAACTCAAAGCCTGTGCACAGGGACACACTTACAACCCTCTGCCTTGGCCCTCTGCCTGGATTAACTCAGATGTATTTAAAACTCACAGCCTGTGCACAGGCACACACTTACAACCCTCTGCCTCATCCCTTTTCCTGGATTCACTCAGATGTTTTAAAACACACAGCCTTTGCAAACACACACACTTCCAGCCCCTGTGACTCTTCCCTCTTTCTGGATTCATTCAGACGTTTTAAAAACTCACAGCCTGTGCACAGGAACACACTTCCAGACCCTCTGCCTCTTCCCTCTTCCTGGATTCACTCAGAGGTTTTTAAAACTCAAAGCCTCTGCACAGGGACACACTTACAACCCTCTGCCTCTTCCCTCTTCCTGGATTCACTCAGAGGTTTTGAAAACTCAAAGCCTGTGCACACACAAACACTTCCAGCCCCTATTGCTATTCCCTCTTCCTGTATTAACTCAGACATTTTTAAAACTAAAAGCCTCTGCACAGGAACACAGTTCCAGCCCCTGTGCCTCTTCCCTCTTCCTGGATTCACTCAGACGTTTTTAAAACTCAAAGCCTGTGCACAGGGACACACTTACAACCCTCTGCCTTGTCCCTCTGCCTGGATTCACTCAGATGTTTAAAAACACACAGCCTTTGCAAACACACACACTTCCAGCCCCTCTGCCTCCTCCCTCTTCCTGGATTCACTCAGACGTTTTTAAAACTGACAGCCTGTGCACAGGCACATACTTCCAGCCCCTCTGCCTCTTCCTGGATTCACTCAGAGGTTTTTAAAACTCACAGCCTGTGCACACACAAACACTTCCAGCGCCTGTACCTCTTCCCTCTTCCTGGATTCACTCAGACGTTTTTAAAACTCACAGCCTGTGCAAAGGCACACACTTCCAGACCCTCTGCCTCTTCCCTCTTCCTGGATTCACTCAGAGGTTTTTAAAACTCACAGGCACACACTTCCAGCGCCTGTACCTCTTCACTCTTCCAGGATTCACTCAGATGTTTTTAAAACTCACAGCTTGTGCACACAAACAGACTTCCAGCCCCTGTGCCTCTTCCCTCTTCCCTCTTCCTGGATTCACTCAGACGTTTTAAAAACTCACAGCCTGTGCACACACACACACTTCCAGCCCCTGTACCACTTCCCAGTTCCTGGATTCACTCAGATGTTTTAAAAGAAACAGCCTGTGCACAGGGACACACTTACAAGCCTCTACCACTTCCCAGTTCCTGGATTAACTCAGATGTTTTTAAAACTCACAGCCGGTGCACAGGCACACACTTACAACCCTCTGCCTCTTCCCGCTTCCTGGATTAACTCAGATGTTTTTAAAACTCACAGCCTGTGCACACACACACACTTCCAGCCCCTGTGCCTCTTCCCTCTTCCTGGATTCACTCAGAGGTTTTTAAAACTCAAAGTTGGTGCACACACATAAACTTCCAGCCCCTCTGCCTCCTCCCTCTTCCTGGATTCACTCAGACGCTTTTAAACCTCAAAGCCTGTGCACAGGAACATACTTCCAGCCCCTCTGCCTCTTCCCTCTTCCTGGATTCACTCAGACGTTTTTATAACTCACAGCCTGTGCACACACAGACACTTCCAGCCCCTGTACCACTTCCCAGTTCCTGGATTAACTCAGATGTTTTTAAAACTCACAGCCGGTGCACAGGCACACACTTACAACCCTCTGCCTCTTCCCGCTTCCTGGATTAACTCAGATGTTTTTAAAACTCACAGCCTGTGCACAGGCACACACTTACAACCCTCTGCCTCGTCCCTCTTCTTGGATTCACTCAGATGTTTTAAAACACACAGCCTTTGCAAACACACACACTTCCAGCCCCTGTGCCTCCTCCCTCTTCCTGGATTCACTCAGACGTTTTTAAACCTCAAAGCCTGTGCACAGGTACATACTTCCAGCCCCTCTGCCTCTTCCTCGATTCACTCAGACGTTTTTAAAACTCACAGTCTGTGCAAAGCCACACACTTCCAGACCCTCTGCCTCTTCCCTCTTCCTGGATTCACTCAGAGGTTTTTAAAACTCACAGGCACACACTTCCAGCGCCTGTACCTCTTCCCTCTTCCTGGATTCACTCAGATGTTCTTAAAACTCACAGCTTGTGCACAAAAACAGACTTCCAGACCCTATGCCTCTTCCCTCTTCCTGGATTCACTCAGAGGTTTTTAAAACTCAAAGCCTCTGCACAGGGACACACTTACAACCCTCTGCCTCGTCCCTCTTCCTGGATTCACTCAGATGTTTTAAAACAAACAGCCTGTGCACAGGGACACACTTACAAGCCTCTGCCTCTTCCCTCTTCCTGGATTCACTCAGAGGTTTTTAAAACTCACAGCCTCTGCACAGGGACACACTTACAACCCTCTGCCTCTTCCCTCTTCCTGGATTCACTCAGAGGTTTTTAAAACTTAAAGCCTGGCACACACAAACACTTCCAGCCCCTATTGCTATTCCCTCTTCCTGTATTAACTCAGACATTTTTAAAACTAAAAGCCTCTGCACAGGAACACAGTTCCAGCCCCTGTGCCTCTTCCCCCTTCCTGGATTCACTCAGACGTTTTTAAAACTCAAAGCCTGTGCACAGGGATACACTTACAACCCTCTGCCTTGTCCCTCTTCCTGGATTCACTCAGATGTTTAAAAACACAAAGCCTCTGCACAGGGACACACTTACAACCCTCTGCCTCTTCCCTCTTCCTGGATTAACTCAGATGTTTTTAAAACTCACAGCCTGTGCACACACACACACTTCCAGCCCCTGTGCCTCTTCCCTCTTCCTGGATTCACTCAGACGTTTTAAAAACTCACAGCCTGTGAACAGGAACACACTTCCAGCCCCTCTGCCTCCTCCCTCTTCCTGGATTCACTCAGATGTTTTTAAACCTCAAAGCCTGTGCACACACAAACACTTCCAGCCCCTATTGCTATTCCCTCTTCCTGTATTAACTCAGACATTTTAAAAACTAAAAGCCTCTGCACAGGCACACACTTACAACCCTCTGCCTTGTCCCTCTTCCTAGATTCACTCAGATGTTTTAAAACAAACAGCCTGTGCCACACACACACTTCCAGACCCTCTGCCTCTTACCTCTTCCTGGATTCACTCAGAGGTTCTTAAAACTCAAAGCTTCTGCATAGGGACACACTTAAAACCCTATGCCTCTTCCCTCTTCCTGGATTCACTCAGAGGTTTTTAAAACTCACAGCCTGTGCACAGGGACACACTTACAACCCTCTGCCTCGTCCCTCTTCCTGGATTCACTCAGATGTTTTAAAACAAACAGCCTGTGCACAGGGACACACTTACAAGCCTCTGCCTCTTCCCTCTTCCTGGATTCACTCAGAGGTTTTTAAAACTAACAGCCTCTGCACAGGGACACACTTCCAGACCCTCTGCCTCTTCCCTCTTCCTGGATTCACTCAGAGGTTTTTAAAACTCAAAGCCTCTGCACAGGGACACACTTACAACCCTCTGCCTCGTCCCTCTTCCTGGATTCACTCAGATGTTTTAAAACAAACAGCCTGTGCACAGGGACACACTTACAACCCTCTGCCTCTTCCCTCTTCCTGGATTCACTCAGAGGTTTTTAAAACTCACAGCCTCTGCACAGGGACACACTTACAACCCTCTGCCTCTTCCCTCTTCCTGGATTCACTCAGAGGTTTTTAAAACTCAAAGCCTCTGCACAGGGACACACTTACAACCCTCTGCCTCTTCCCAGTTCCTGGATTAAGTCAGATGTTTTTAAAACTCACAGCCTGTGCACAGGCACACACTTACAACCCTCTGCCTCGTCCCTCTTCTTGGATTCACTCAGATGTTTTAAAACACACAGCCTTTGCAAACACACACACTTCCAGCCCCTGTGCCTCCTCCCTCTTCCTGTATTCACTCAGACGTTTTTAAACCTCAAAGCCTGTACACAGGTACATACTTCCAGCCCCTCTGCCTCTTCCTCGATTCACTCAGAGGTTTTTAAAACTCACAGCCTGTACACACACACACACTTCCAGCGCCTGTACCTCTTCCCTCTTCCTGGATTCACTCAGACGTTTTTAAAACTTACAGCCTGTGCAAAGCCACACACTTCCAGACCCTCTGCCTCTTCCCTCTTCCTGGATTCACTCAGAGGTTTTTAAAACTCACAGGCACACACTTACAAGCCTCTGCCTCTTCCCTCTTCCTGGATTCACTCAGAGGTTTTTAAACCTCACAGCCTCTGCACAGGGAAACACTTACAACCCTCTGCCTCTTCCCTCTTCCTGGATTCACTCAGAGGTTTTTAAAACTTAAAGCCTGGCACACACAAACACTTCCAGCCCCTATTGCTATTCCCTCTTCCTGTATTAACTCAGACATTTTTAAAACTAAAGGCCTCTGCACAGGAACAGAGTTCCAGCCCCTGTGCCTCTTCCCCCTTCCTGGATTCACTCAGACGTTTTTAAAACTCAAAGCCTGTGCACAGGGATACACTTACAACCCTCTGCCTTGTCCATCTTCCTGGATTCACTTAGATGTTTAAAAATACAAAGCCTCTGCACAGGGACACACTTACAACCCTCTGCCTCTTCCCTCTTCCTGGATTAACTCAGATGTTTTTAAAACTCACAGCCTGTGCACACACACACACTTCCAGCCCCTGTGCCTCTTCCCTCTTCCTGGATTCACTCAGACGTTTTTAAAACTCACAGCCTGTTCACAGGCACACAGTTCCAGCCCCTCTACGTCTTCCCTCTTCCTGGATTCACTCAGACGTTTTTAAAACTCAAAGTCTGTGCACAGGGACACACTTACAACCCTCTGCCTTGTCCCTCTGCCTGGATTCACTCAGATGTTTAAAAACACACAGCCTTTGCAAACACACACACTTCCAGCCCCTGTGCCTCTTCCCTCTTCCTGGATTCATTCAGACGTTTTAAAAACTCATAGCCTGTGCACAGGAACACACTTCCAGACCCTCTGTCTCTTCCCTCTTCCTGGATTCACTCAGAGGTTTTTAAAACACAAAGCCTCTGCACAGGGACCCACTTAAAACCCTCTGCCTTGTCCTTCTTCCTCGATTCACTCAGATGTTTTAAAACACACAGCCTGTGCACACACACACACACACTTCCAGACCCTCTGCCTCTTACCTCTTCCTGGATTCACTCAGAGGTTCTTAAAACTCAAAGCCTCTGCACAGCGACACACTTAAAACCCTATGCCTCTTCCCTCTTCCTGGATTCACTCAGAGGTTTTTAAAACTCACAGCCTGTGCACACACACATACTTCCAGCCCCTATGCCTCTTCCCTCTTCCTGGATTCACTCAGAGGTTTTTAAAACTCACAGTCTCTGCACAGGGACACACTTACAAGCCTCTGCCTCTTCCCTCTTCCTGGATTCACTCAGAGGTTTTTAAAACTCACAGCCTCTGCACAGGGACACACTTACAACCATCTGCCTCTTCCCTCTTCCTGGATTCACTCAGAGGTTTTTAAAACTCAAAGCCTCTGTACAGGGACACACTTACAACCCTCTGCCTCTTCCCGCTTCCTGGATTAACTCAGATGTTTTTAAAACTCACAGCCTGTGCACACACACACACTTCCAGCCCCTGTGCCTCTTCCCTCTTCCTGGATTCACTCAGAGGTTTTTAAAACTCAAAGCTGGTGCACACACAGACACTTCCAGCCCCTCAGCCTCCTCCCTCTTCCTGGATTCACTCAGATGTTTTTAAACCTCAAAGCCTGTGCACAGGCACATACTTCCAGCCCCTCTGCCTCTTCCTGGATTCACTCAGAGGTTTTTAAAACTCACAGCCTGTGCACACACAAACACTTCCAGCGCCTGTACCTGTTCCCTCTTCCTGGATTCACTCAGACGTTTTTAAAACTCACAGCCTGTGCACACACAAACACTTCCAGCCCCTGTACCACTTCCCAGTTCCTGGATTAACTCAGATGTTTTTAAAACTCACAGCCTGTGCACAGGCACACACTTACAACCCTCTGCCTCGTCCCTCTTCTTGGATTCACTCAGATGTTTTAAAACACACAGCCTTTGCAAACACACAAACTTCCAGCCCCTGTGCCTCCTCCCTCTTCCTGTATTCACTCAGACGTTTTTAAACCTCAAAGCCTGTACACAGGTACATACTTCCAGCCCCTCTGCCTCTTCCTCGATTCACTCAGAGGTTTTTAAAACTCACAGCCTGTACACACACACACACTTCCAGCGCCTGTACCTCTTCCCTCTTCCTGGATTCACTCAGACGTTTTTAAAACTTACAGCCTGTGCAAAGCCACACACTTCCAGACCCTCTGCCTCTTCCCTCTTCCTGGATTCACTCAGAGGTTTTTAAAACTCACAGGCACACACTTCCAGCGCCTGTACCTCTTCCCTCTTCCTGGATTCACTCAGATGTTCTTAAAACTCACAGCTTGTGCACACAAACAGACTTCCAGACCCTATGCCTCTTCCCTCTTCCTGGATTCACTCAGAGGTTTTTAAAACTCAAAGCCTCTGCACAGGGACACACTTACAACCCTCTGCCATGTCCTTCTTCCTCGATTCACTCAGAGGTTTTTAAAACTCACAGCCGGTGCACATACACACACTTCCAGCCCCTGTGCCTCTTCCCTCTTCCTGGATTCACTCAGAGATTTTTGAAACTCAAAGCTGGTGCACACACAGACACTTCCAGCCCCTCTGCCTCCTCCCTCTTCCTGGATTCACTCAGATGTTTTTAAACCTTAAAGCCTGTGCACACACAAACACTTCCAGCCCCTATTGCTATTCCCTCTTCCTGTATTAACTCAGACATTTTTAAAACTAAAAGCCTCTGCACAGGCACACACTTACAACCCTCTGCCTTGTCCCTCTTCCTGGATTCACTCAGATGTTTTAAAACAAACAGCCTGTGCCACACACACACTTCCAGACCCTCTGCCTCTTCCCTCTTCCTGGATTCACTCAGAGGTTTTTAAAACTCAAAGCCTCTGCACAGGGACACACTTACAACCCTCTGCCTCGTCCCTCTTCCTGGATTCACTCAGATGTTTTAAAACAAACAGCCTGTGCACAGGGACACACTTACAACCCTCTGCCTCTTCCCTCTTCCTGGATTCACTCAGAGGTTTTTAAAACTCACAGCCTCTGCACAGGGACACACTTACAACCCTCTGCCTCTTCCCTCTTCCTGGATTCACTCAGAGGTTTTTAAAACTCAAAGCCTCTGCACAGGGACACACTTACAACCCTCTGCCTCTTCCCGCTTCCTGGATTATATCAGATGTTTTTAAAACTCACAGCCTGTGCACACACACACACTTCCAGCCCCTGTGCCTCTTCCCTCTTCCTGGATTCACTCAGAGGTTTTTAAAACTCAAAGCTGGTGCACACACAGACACTTCCAGCCCCTCAGCCTCCTCCCTCTTCCTGGATTCACTCAGATGTTTTTAAACCTCACAGGCACACACTTCCAGCGCCTGTACCTCTTCCCTCTTCCTGGATTCACTCAGATGTTTTTAAAACTCACAGCTTGTGCACACAAACAGACTTCCAGCCCCTGTGCCTCTTCCCTCTTCCTGGATTCACTCAGACGTTTTAAAAACTCACAGCCTGTGCACACACACACACTTCCAGCCCCTGTACCACTTCCCAGTTCCTGGATTCACTCAGATGTTTTAAAAGAAACAGCCTGTGCACAGGGACACACTTACAAGCCTCTACCACTACCCAGTTCCTGGATTAACTCAGATGTTTTTAAAACTCACAGCCGGTGCACAGGCACACACTTACAACCCTCTGCCTCTTCCCGCTTCCTGGATTAACTCAGATGTTTTTAAAACTCACAGCCTGTGCACACACACACACTTCCAGCCCCTGTGCCTCTTCCCTCTTCCTGGATTCACTCAGAGGTTTTTAAAACTCAAAGTTGGTGCACACACAGAAACTTCCAGCCCCTCTGCCTCCTCCCTCTTCCTGGATTCACTCAGACGCTTTTAAACCTCAAAGCCTGTGCACACACAGACACTTCCAGCCCCTGTACCACTTCCCAGTTCCTGGATTAACTCAGATGTTTTTAAAACTCACAGCCGGTGCACAGGCACACACTTACAACCCTCTGCCTCTTCCCGCTTCCTGGATTAACTCAGATGTTTTTAAAACTCACAGCCTGTGCACAGGCACACACTTACAACCCTCTGCCTCGTCCCTCTTCTTGGATTCACTCAGATGTTTTAAAACACACAGCCTTTGCAAACACACACACTTCCAGCCCCTGTGCCTCCTCCCTCTTCCTGGATTCACTCAGACGTTTTTAAACCTCAAAGCCTGTGCACAGGTACATACTTCCAGCCCCTCTGCCTCTTCCTCGATTCACTCAGACGTTTTTAAAACTCACAGCCTGTGCAAAGCCACACACTTCCAGACCCTCTGCCTCTTCCCTCTTCCTGGATTCACTCAGAGGTTTTTAAAACTCACAGGCACACACTTCCAGCGCCTGTACCTCTTCCCTCTTCCTGGATTCACTCAGATGTTCTTAAAACTCACAGCTTGTGCACAAAAACAGACTTCCAGACCCTATGCCTCTTCCCTCTTCCTGGATTCACTCAGAGGTTTTTAAAACTCAAAGCCTCTGCACAGGGACACACTTACAACCCTCTGCCTCGTCCCTCTTCCTGGATTCACTCAGATGTTTTAAAACAAACAGCCTGTGCACAGGGACACACTTACAAGCCTCTGCCTCTTCCCTCTTCCTGGATTCACTTAGAGGTTTTTAAAACTCACAGCCTCTGCACAGGGACACACTTACAACCCTCTGCCTCTTCCCTCTTCCTGGATTCACTCAGAGGTTTTTAAAACTTAAAGCCTGGCACACACAAACACTTCCAGCCCCTATTGCTATTCCCTCTTCCTGTATTAACTCAGACATTTTTAAAACTAAAAGTCTCTGCACAGGAACACAGTTCCAGCCCCTGTGCCTCTTCCCCCTTCCTGGATTCACTCAGACGTTTTTAAAACTCAAAGCCTGTGCACAGGGATACACTTACAACCCTCTGCCTTGTCCCTCTTCCTGGATTCACTCAGATGTTTAAAAACACAAAGCCTCTGCACAGGGACACACTTACAACCCTCTGCCTCTTCCCTCTTCCTGGATTAACTCAGATGTTTTTAAAACTCACAGCCTGTGCACACACACACACTTCCAGCCCCTGTGCCTCTTCCCTCTTCCTGGATTCACTCAGACGTTTTAAAAACTCACAGCCTGTGAACAGGAACACACTTCCAGCCCCTCTGCCTCCTCCCTCTTCCTGGATTCACTCAGATGTTTTTAAACCTCAAAGCCTGTGCACACACAAACACTTCCAGCCCCTATTGCTATTCCCTCTTCCTGTATTAACTCAGACATTTTTAAAACTAAAAGCCTCTGCACAGGCACACACTTACAACCCTCTGCCTTGTCCCTCTTCCTGGATTCACTCAGATGTTTTAAAACAAACAGCCTGTGCCACACACACACTTCCAGACCCTCTGCCTCTTACCTCTTCCTGGATTCACTCAGAGGTTCTTAAAACTCAAAGCTTCTGCATAGGGACACACTTAAAACCCTATGCCTCTTCCCTCTTCCTGGATTCACTCAGAGGTTTTTAAAACTCACAGCCTGTGCACAGGGACACACTTACAACCCTCTGCCTCGTCCCTCTTCCTGGATTCACTCAGATGTTTTAAAACAAACAGCCTGTGCACAGGAACACACTTACAAGCCTCTGCCTCTTCCCTCTTCCTGGATTCACTCAGAGGTTTTTAAAACTAACAGCCTCTGCACAGGGACACACTTCCAGACCCTCTGCCTCTTCCCTCTTCCTGGATTCACTCAGAGGTTTTTAAAACTCAAAGCCTCTGCACAGGGACACACTTACAACCCTCTGCCTCGTCCCTCTTCCTGGATTCACTCAGATGTTTTAAAACAAACAGCCTGTGCACAGGGACACACTTACAACCCTCTGCCTCTTCCCTCTTCCTGGATTCACGCAGAGGTTTTTAAAACTCACAGCCTCTGCACAGGGACACACTTACAACCCTCTGCCTCTTCCCTCTTCCTGGATTCACTCAGAGGTTTTTAAAACTCAAAGCCTCTGCACAGGGACACACTTACAACCCTCTGCCTCTTCCCGCTTCCTGGATTAACTCAGATGTTTTTAAAACTCACAGCCTGTGCACACACACACACTTCCAGCCCCTGTGCCTCTTCCCTCTTCCTGGATTCACTCAGAGGTTTTTAAAACTCAAAGCTGGTGCACACACAGACACTTCCAGCCCCTCAGCCTCCTCCCTCTTCCTGGATTCACTCAGATGTTTTTAAACCTCAAAGCCTGTGCACAGGCACATACTTCCAGCCCCTCTGCCTCTTCCTGGATTCACTGAGAGGTTTTTAAAACTCACAGCCTGTGCACACACAAACACTTCCAGCGCCTGTACCTGTTCCCTCTTCCTGGATTCACTCAGACGTTTTTAAAACTCACAGCCTGTGCACACACAAACACTTCCAGCCCCTGTACCACTTCCCAATTCCTGGATTAAGTCAGATGTTTTTAAAACTCACAGCCTGTGCACAGGCACACACTTACAACCCTCTGCCTCGTCCCTCTTCTTGGATTCACTCAGATGTTTTAAAACAAACAGCCTGTGCACAGGGACACACTTACAACCCTCTGCCTCTTACCTCTTCCTGGATTCACTCAGAGGTTCTTAAAACTCAAAGCTTCTGCATAGGGACACACTTAAAACCCTATGCCTCTTCCCTCTTCCTGGATTCACTCAGAGGTTTTTAAAACTCACAGCCTGTGCACAGGGACACACTTACAACCCTCTGCCTCGTCCCTCTTCCTGGATTCACTCAGAGGTTTTTAAAACTCAAAGCCTCTGCACAGGGACACACTTACAACCCTCTGCCTCGTCCCTCTTCCTGGATTCACTCAGATGTTTTAAAACAAACAGCCTGTGCACAGGGACACACTTACAACCCTCTGCCTCTTCCCTCTTCCTGGATTCACTCAGAGGTTTTTAAAACACACAGCCTTTGCAAACACACACACTTCCAGCCCCTGTGCCTCCTCCCTCTTCCTGTATTCACTCAGACGTTTTTAAACCTCAAAGCCTGTACACAGGTACATACTTCCAGCCCCTCTGCCTCTTCCTCGATTCACTCAGAGGTTTTTAAAACTCACAGCCTGTACAAACACACACACTTCCAGCGCCTGTACCTCTTCCCTCTTCCTGGATTCACTCAGACGTTTTTAAAACTTACAGCCTGTGCAAAGCCACACACTTCCAGACCCTCTGCCTCTTCCCTCTTCCTGGATTCACTCAGAGGTTTTTAAAACTCACAGGCACACACTTCCAGCGCCTGTACCTCTTCCCTCTTCCTGGATTCACTCAGATGTTCTTAAAACTCACAGCTTGTGCACACAAACAGACTTCCAGACCCTATGCCTCTTCCCTCTTCCTGGATTCACTCAGAGGTTTTTAAAACTCAAAGCCTCTGCACAGGGACACACTTACAACCCTCTGCCTTGTCCTTCTTCCTCGATTCACTCAGAGGTTTTTAAAACTCACAGCCGGTGCACACACACACACTTCCAGCCCCTGTGCCTCTTCCCTCTTCCTCGATTCACTCAGAGGTTTTTGAAACTCAAAGCTGGTGCACACACAGACACTTCCAGCCCCTCTGCCTCCTCTCTCTTCCTGGATTCACTCAGATGTTTTTAAACCTCAAAGCCTGTGCACACACAAACACTTCCAGCCCCTATTGCTATTCCCTCTTCCTGTATTAACTCAGACATTTTTAAAAATGAAAGCCTCTGCACAGGCACACACTTACAACCCTCTGCCTTGTCCCTCTTCCTGGATTCACTCAGATGTTTTAAAACAAACAGCCTGTGCCACACACACACTTCCAGACCCTCTGCCTCTTACCTCTTCCTGGATTCACTCAGAGGTTCTTAAAACTCAAAGCTTCTGCATAGGGACACACTTAAAACCCTATGCCTCTTCCCTCTTCCTGGATTCACTCAGAGGTTTTTAAAACTCACAGCCTGTGCACAGGGACACACTTACAACCCTCTGCCTCGTCCCTCTTCCTGGATTCACTCAGAGGTTTTTAAAACTCAAAGCCTCTGCACAGGGACACACTTACAACCCTCTGCCTCGTCCCTCTTCCTGGATTCACTCAGATGTTTTAAAACAAACAGCCTGTGCACAGGGACACACTTACAACCCTCTGCCTCTTCCCTCTTCCTGGATTCACTCAGAGGTTTTTAAAACACACAGCCTTTGCAAACACACACACTTCCAGCCCCTGTGCCTCCTCCCTCTTCCTGTATTCACTCAGACGTTTTTAAACCTCAAAGCCTGTACACAGGTACATACTTCCAGCCCCTCTGCCTCTTCCTCGATTCACTCAGAGGTTTTTAAAACTCACAGCCTGTACACACACACACACTTCCAGCGCCTGTACCTCTTCCCTCTTCCTGGATTCACTCAGACGTTTTTAAAACTTACAGCCTGTGCAAAGCCACACACTTCCAGACCCTCTGCCTCTTCCCTCTTCCTGGATTCACTCAGAGGTTTTTAAAACTCACAGGCACACACTTCCAGCGCCTGTACCTCTTCCCTCTTCCTGGATTCACTCAGATGTTCTTAAAACTCACAGCTTGTGCACACAAACAGACTTCCAGACCCTATGCCTCTTCCCTCTTCCTGGATTCACTCAGAGGTTTTTAAAACTCAAAGCCTCTGCACAGGGACACACTTACAACCCTCTGCCTTGTCCTTCTTCCTCGATTCACTCAGAGGTTTTTAAAACTCACAGCCGGTGCACACACACACACTTCCAGCCCCTGTGCCTCTTCCCTCTTCCTGGATTCACTCAGAGGTTTTTGAAACTCAAAGCTGGTGCACACACAGACACTTCCAGCCCCTCTGCCTCCTCTCTCTTCCTGGATTCACTCAGATGTTTTTAAACCTCAAAGCCTGTGCACACACAAACACTTCCAGCCCCTATTGCTATTCCCTCTTCCTGTATTAACTCAGACATTTTTAAAAATGAAAGCCTCTGCACAGGCACACACTTACAACCCTCTGCCTTGTCCCTCTTCCTGGATTCACTCAGATGTTTTAAAACAAACAGCCTGTGCCACACACACACTTCCAGACCCTCTGCCTCTTACCTCTTCCTGGATTCACTCAGAGGTTCTTAAAACTCAAAGCTTCTGCATAGGGACACACTTAAAACCCTATGCCTCGTCCCTCTTCCTGGATTCACTCAGAGGTTTTTAAAACTCAAAGCCTCTGCACAGGGACACACTTACAACCCTCTGCCTCGTCCCTCTTCCTGGATTCACTCAGATGTTTTAAAACAAACAGCCTGTGCACAGGGACACACATACAACCCTCTGCCTCTTCCCTCTTCCTGGATTCACTCAGAGGTTTTTAAAACTCACAGCCTCTGCACAGGGACACACTTACAACCCTCTGCCTCTTCCCTCTTCCTGGATTCACTCAGAGGTTTTTAAAACTCAAAGCCTCTGCACAGGGACACACTTACAACCCTCTGCCTCTTCCCACTTCCTGGATTAACTCAGATGTTTTTAAAACTCACAGCCTGTGCACACACACACACTTCCAGCCCCTGTGCCTCTTCCCTCTTCCTGGATTCACTCAGAGGTTTTTAAACCTCAAAGCCTGTGCACAGGCACATACTTCCAGCCCCTCTGCCTCTTCCTGGATTCACTCAGAGGTTTTTAAAACTCACAGCCTGTGCACACACAGACACTTCCAGCCCCTCAGCCTCCTCCCTCTTCCTGGATTCACTCAGATGTTTTTAAACCTCAAAGCCTGTGCACAGGCACATACTTCCAGCCCCTCTGCCTCTTCCTGGATTCACTCAGAGGTTTTTAAAACTCACAGCCTGTGCACACACAAACACTTCCAGCGCCTGTACCTGTTCCCTCTTCCTGGATTCACTCAGACGTTTTTAAAACTCACAGCCTGTGCACACACAAACACTTCCAGCCCCTGTACCACTTCCCAGTTCCTGGATTAACTCAGATGTTTTTAAAACTCACAGCCTGTGCACAGGCACACACTTACAACCCTCTGCCTTGTCCCTCTTCTTGGATTCACTCAGATGTTTTAAAACACACAGCCTTTGCAAACACACACACTTCCAGCCCCTGTGCCTCCTCTCTCTTCCTGGATTCACTCAGACGTTTTTAAACCTCAAAGCCTGTACACAGGTACATACTTCCAGCCCCTCTGCCTCTTCCTCGATTCACTCAGAGGTTTTTAAAACTCACAGCCTGTACACACACACACACTTCCAGCGCCTGTACCTCTTCCCTCTTCCTGGATTCACTCAGACGTTTTTAAAACTTACAGCCTGTGCAAAGCCACACACTTCCAGACCCTCTGCCTCTTCCCTCTTCCTGGATTCACTCAGAGGTTTTTAAAACTCACAGGCACACACTTCCAGCGCCTGTACCTCTTCCCTCTTCCTGGATTCACTCAGATGTTCTTAAAACTCACAGCTTGTGCACACAAACAGACTTCCAGACCCTATGCCTCTTCCCTCTTCCTGGATTCACTCAGAGGTTTTTAAAACTCAAAGCCTCTGCACAGGGACACACTTACAACCCTCTGCCTCGTCCCTCTTCCTGGATTCACTCAGAGGTTTTTAAACCTCACAGCCTCTGCACAGGGAAACACTTACAACCCTCTGCCTCTTCCCTCTTCCTGGATTCACTCAGAGGTTTTTAAAACTTAAAGCCTGGCACACACAAACACTTCCAGCCCCTATTGCTATTCCCTCTTCCTGTATTAACTCAGACATTTTTAAAACTAAAGGCCTCTGCACAGGAACAGAGTTCCAGCCCCTGTGCCTCTTCCCCCTTCCTGGATTCACTCAGACGTTTTTAAAACTCAAAGCCTGTGCACAGGGATACACTTACAACCCTCTGCCTTGTCCATCTTCCTGGATTCACTCAGATGTTTAAAAACACAAAGCCTCTGCACAGGGACACACTTACAACCCTCTGCCTCTTCCCTCTTCCTGGATTAACTCAGATGTTTTTAAAACTCACAGCCTGTGCACACACACACACTTCCAGCCCCTGTGCCTCTTCCCTCTTCCTGGATTCACTCAGACGTTTTAAAAACTCACAGCCTGTGCACAGGAACACACTTCCAGACCCTCTGTCTCTTCCCTCTTCCTGGATTCACTCAGAGGTTTTTAAAACTCAAAGCCTCTGCACAGGGACACACTTAAAACCCTCTGCCTTGTCCTTCTTCCTCGATTCACTCAGATGTTTTAAAACACACAGCCTGTGCCACACACATACTTCCAGACCCTCTGCCTCTTACCTCTTCCTGGATTCACTCAGAGGTTCTTAAAACTCAAAGCCTCTGCATAGGGACACACTTAAAACCCTATGCCTCTTCCCTCTTCCTGGATTCACTCAGAGGTTTTTAAAACTCACAGCCTCTGCACAGGGACACACTTACAACCCTCTTCCTCTTCCCTCTTCCTGGATTCACTCAGAGGTTTTTAAAACTCAAAGCCTCTGCACAGGGACACACTTCCAGACCCTCTGCCTCTTCCCTCTTCCTGGATTCACTCAGAGGTTTTTAAAACTCAAAGAGTCTGCACAGGGACACATTTACAACCCTCTGCCTCTTCCCTCTTCCTTGATTCACTCAAAGGTTTTTAAAACTAACAGCCTGTGCACGCACACACACACTTCCAGCCCCTGTGCCTCTTCCCTCTTCCTGGATTCACTCAGACGTTTTTAAAACTCACAGCCTGTTCACAGGCACACAGTTCCAGCCCCTCTACGTCTTCCCTCTTCCTGGATTCACTCAGACGTTTTTAAAACTCAAAGTCTGTGCACAGGGACACACTTACAACCCTCTGCCTTGTCCCTCTGCCTGGATTCACTCAGATGTTTAAAAACACACAGCCTTTGCAAACACACACACTTCCAGCCCCTGTGCCTCTTCCCTCTTCCTGGATTCATTCAGACGTTTTAAAAACTCATAGCCTGTGCACAGGAACACACTTCCAGACCCTCTGTCTCTTCCCTCTTCCTGGATTCACTCAGAGGTTTTTAAAACACAAAGCCTCTGCACAGGGACCCACTTAAAACCCTCTGCCTTGTCCTTCTTCCTCGATTCACTCAGATGTTTTAAAACACACAGCCTGTGCACACACACACACACACTTCCAGACCCTCTGCCTCTTACCTCTTCCTGGATTCACTCAGAGGTTCTTAAAACTCAAAGCCTCTGCACAGCGACACACTTAAAACCCTATGCCTCTTCCCTCTTCCTGGATTCACTCAGAGGTTTTTAAAACTCACAGCCTGTGCACACACACATACTTCCAGCCCCTATGCCTCTTCCCTCTTCCTGGATTCACTCAGAGGTTTTTAAAACTCACAGTCTCTGCACAGGGACACACTTACAAGCCTCTGCCTCTTCCCTCTTCCTGGATTCACTCAGAGGTTTTTAAAACTCACAGCCTCTGCACAGGGACACACTTACAACCATCTGCCTCTTCCCTCTTCCTGGATTCACTCAGAGGTTTTTAAAACTCAAAGCCTCTGTACAGGGACACACTTACAACCCTCTGCCTCTTCCCGCTTCCTGGATTAACTCAGATGTTTTTAAAACTCACAGCCTGTGCACACACACACACTTCCAGCCCCTGTGCCTCTTCCCTCTTCCTGGATTCACTCAGAGGTTTTTAAAACTCAAAGCTGGTGCACACACAGACACTTCCAGCCCCTCAGCTTCCTCCCTCTTCCTGGATTCACTCAGATGTTTTTAAACCTCAAAGCCTGTGCACAGGCACATACTTCCAGCCCCTCTGCCTCTTCCTGGATTCACTCAGAGGTTTTGAAAACTCACAGCCTGTGCACACACAAACACTTCCAGCGCCTGTACCTGTTCCCTCTTCCTGGATTCACTCAGACGTTTTTAAAACTCACAGCCTGTGCACACACAAACACTTCCAGCCCCTGTACCACTTCCCAGTTCCTGGATTAACTCAGATGTTTTTAAAACTCACAGCCTGTGCACAGGAACACACTTACAACCCTCTGCCTCGTCCCTCTTCTTGGATTCACTCAGATGTTTTAAAACACACAGCCTTTGCAAACACACAAACTTCCAGCCCCTGTGCCTCCTCCCTCTTCCTGTATTCACTCAGACGTTTTTAAACCTCAAAGCCTGTACACAGGTACATACTTCCAGCCCCTCTGCCTCTTCCTCGATTCACTCAGAGGTTTTTAAAACTCACAGCCTATACACACACAAACACTTCCAGCGCCTGTACCTCTTCCCTCTTCCTGGATTCACTCAGACGTTTTTAAAACTTACAGCCTGTGCAAAGCCACACACTTCCAGACCCTCTGCCTCTTCCCTCTTCCTGGATTCACTCAGAGGTTTTTAAAACTCACAGGCACACACTTCCAGCGCCTGTACCTCTTCCCTCTTCCTGGATTCACTCAGATGTTCTTAAAACTCACAGCTTGTGCACACAAACAGACTTCCAGACCCTATGCCTCTTCCCTCTTCCTGGATTCACTCAGAGGTTTTTAAAACTCAAAGCCTCTGCACAGGGACACACTTACAACCCTCTGCCTTGTCCTTCTTCCTCGATTCACTCAGAGGTTTTTGAAACTCAAAGCTGGTGCACACACAGACACTTCCAGCCCCTCTGCCTCCTCCCTCTTCCTGGATTCACTCAGATGTTTTTAAACCTCAAAGCCTGTGCACACACAAACACTTCCAGCCCCTATTGCTATTCCCTCTTCCTGTATTAACTCAGACATTTTTAAAACTAAAAGCCTCTGCACAGGCACACACTTACAACCCTCTGCCTTGTCCCTCTTCCTGGATTCACTCAGATGTTTTAAAACAAACAGCCTGTGCCACACACACACTTCCAGACCCTCTGCCTCTTACCTCTTCCTGGATTCACTCAGAGGTTCTTAAAACTCAAAGCTTCTGCATAGGGACACACTTAAAACCCTATGCCTCTTCCCTCTTCCTGGATTCACTCAGAGGTTTTTAAAACTCACAGCCTGTGCACAGGGACACACTTACAACCCTCTGCCTCGTCCCTCTTCCTGGATTCACTCAGATGTTTTAAAACAAACAGCCTGTGCACAGGGACACACTTACAAGCCTCTGCCTCTTCCCTCTTCCTGGATTCACTCAGAGGTTTTTAAAACTAACAGCCTCTGCACAGGGACACACTTCCAGACCCTCTGCCTCTTCCCTCTTCCTGGATTCACTCAGAGGTTTTTAAAACTCAAAGCCTCTGCACAGGGACACACTTACAACCCTCTGCCTCGTCCCTCTTCCTGGATTCACTCAGATGTTTTAAAACAAACAGCCTGTGCACAGGGACACACTTACAACCCTCTGCCTCTTCCCTCTTCCTGGATTCACTCAGAGGTTTTTAAAACTCACAGCCTCTGCACAGGGACACACTTACAACCCTCTGCCTCTTCCCTCTTCCTGGATTCACTCAGAGGTTTTTAAAACTCAAAGCCTCTGCACAGGGACACACTTACAACCCTCTGCCTCTTCCCGCTTCCTGGATTAACTCAGATGTTTTTAAAACTCACAGCCTGTGCACACACACACACACTTCCAGCCCCTGTGCCTCTTCCCTCTTCCTGGATTCACTCAGAGGTTTTTAAAACTCAAAGCTGGTGCACACACAGACACTTCCAGCCCCTCAGCCTCCTCCCTCTTCCTGGATTCACTCAGATGTTTTTAAACCTCAAAGCCTGTGCACAGGCACATACTTCCAGCCCCTCTGCCTCTTCCTGGATTCACTCAGAGGTTTTTAAAACTCACAGCCTGTGCACACACAAACACTTCCAGCGCCTGTACCTGTTCCCTCTTCCTGGATTCACTCAGACGTTTTTAAAACTCACAGCCTGTGCACATACAAACACTTCCAGCCCCTGTACCACTTCCCAGTTCCTGGATTAACTCAGATGTTTTTAAAACTCACAGCCTGTGCACAGGCACACACTTACAACCCTCTGCCTCGTCCCTCTTCTTGGATTCACTCAGATGTTTTAAAACACACAGCCTTTGCAAACACACACACTTCCAGCCCCTGTGCCTCCTCCCTCTTCCTGGATTCACTCAGACGTTTTTAAACCTCAAAGCCTGTACACAGGTACATACTTCCAGCCCCTCTGCCTCTTCCTCGATTCACTCAGAGGTTTTTAAAACTCACAGCCTGTACACACACACACACTTCCAGCGCCTGTACCTCTTCCCTCTTCCTGGATTCACTCAGACGTTTTTAAAACTTACAGCCTGTGGAAAGCCACACACTTCCAGACCCTCTGCCTCTTCCCTCTTCCTGGATTCACTCAGAGGTTTTTAAAACTCACAGGCACACACTTCCAGCGCCTGTACCTCTTCCCTCTTCCTGGATTCACTCAGATGTTCTTAAAACTCACAGCTTGTGCACACAAACAGACTTCCAGACCCTATGCCTCTTCCCTCTTCCTGGATTCACTCAGAGGTTTTTAAAACTCAAAGCCTCTGCACAGGGACACACTTACAACCCTCTGCCTTGTCCCTCTTCCTGGATTCACTCAGATGTTTTAAAACTCAAAGCCTGTGCACAGGGACACACTTACAAGCCTCTGCCTCTTCCCTCTTCCTGGATTCACTCAGAGGTTTTTAAAACTTAAAGCCTCTGCACAGGGACACTTCCAGCCCCTATTGCTATTCCCTCTTCCTGTATTAACTCAGACATTTTTAAAACTAAAGGCCTCTGCACAGGAACAGAGTTCCAGCCCCTGTGCCTCTTCCCCCTTCCTGGATTCACTCAGACGTTTTTAAAACTCAAAGCCTGTGCACAGGGATACACTTACAACCCTCTGCCTTGTCCATCTTCCTGGATTCACCCAAATGTTTAAAAACACAAAACCTCTGCACAGGGACACACTTACAACCCTCTGCCTCTTCCCTCTTCCTGGATTAACTCAGATGTTTTTAAAACTCACAGCCTGTGCACACACACACACTTCCAGCCCCTGTGCCTCTTCCCTCTTCCTGGATTCACTCAGACGTTTTAAAAACTCACAGCCTGTGCACAGGAACACACTTCCAGACCCTCTGTCTCTTCCCTCTTCCTGGATTCACTCAGAGGTTTTTAAAACTCAAAGCCTCTGCACAGGGACACACTTAAAACCCTCTGCCTTGTCCTTCTTCCTCGATTCACTCAGATGTTTTAAAACACACAGCCTGTGCCACACACATACTTCCAGACCCTCTGCCTCTTACCTCTTCCTGGATTCACTCAGAGGTTCTTAAAACTCAAAGCCTCTGCATAGGGACACACTTAAAACCCTATGCCTCTTCCCTCTTCCTGGATTCACTCAGAGGTTTTTAAAACTCACAGCCTCTGCACAGGGACACAGTTCCAGCCCCTCTACGTCTTCCCTCTTCCTGGATTCACTCAGACGTTTTTAAAACTCAAAGTCTGTGCACAGGGACACACTTACAACCCTCTGCCTTGTCCCTCTGCCTGGATTCACTCAGATGTTTAAAAACACACAGCCTTTGCAAACACACACACTTCCAGCCCCTGTGCCTCTTCCCTCTTCCTGGATTCATTCAGACGTTTTAAAAACTCATAGCCTGTGCACAGGAACACACTTCCAGACCCTCTGTCTCTTCCCTCTTCCTGGATTCACTCAGAGGTTTTTAAAACACAAAGCCTCTGCACAGGGACCCACTTAAAACCCTCTGCCTTGTCCTTCTTCCTCGATTCACTCAGATGTTTTAAAACACACAGCCTGTGCACACACACACACACACTTCCAGACCCTCTGCCTCTTACCTCTTCCTGGATTCACTCAGAGGTTTTTAAAACTCACAGTCTCTGCACAGGGACACACTTACAAGCCTCTGCCTCTTCCCTCTTCCTGGATTCACTCAGAGGTTTTTAAAACTCACAGCCTCTGCACAGGGACACACTTACAACCATCTGCCTCTTCCCTCTTCCTGGATTCACTCAGAGGTTTTTAAAACTCAAAGCCTCTGTACAGGGACACACTTACAACCCTCTGCCTCTTCCCTCTTCCTAGATTCACTCAGAGGTTTTTAAAACTAACGCCCTGTGCACGCACACACACACTTCCAGCCCCTGTGCCTCTTCCCTCTTCCTGGATTCACTCAGACGTTTTTAAAACTCACAGCCTGTGCACACACACACACTTCCAGACCCTCTGCCTCTTCCCTCTTCCTGGATTCACTCAGAGGTTTTTAAAACTCAAAGCCTCTGCACAGGGACACACTAACAACCCTCAGCCTCGTCCCTCTTCTTGGATTCACTCAGATGTTTTAATACACACAGCCTGTGCACACACACACACTTCCAGCCCCTCTGCCTCTTACCGCTTCCTGGATTCACTCAGAGGTTCTTAAAAGTCAAAGCCTCTGCACAGGACACACTTACAACCCTCTGCCTCTTCCCTCTTCCTGGATTCACTCAGAGGTTTTTAAAACTCAAAGCCTCTGCACAGGGACACACTTCCAGCCCCTGTGCCTCTTCCCTTTTCCTGGATTCACTCAGAGGTTTTTAAAACTCAAAGCCGGTGCACACACAGACACTTCCAGCCCCTCTGCCTCGTCCCTCTTCCTGGATTCACTCAGATGTTTTAATACACACAGCCTGTGCACACACACACACTTCCAGACCCTCTGCCTCTTACAGCTTCCTGGATTCACTCAGAGGTTCTTAAAACTCAAAGCCTCTGCACAGGGACACACTTAAAACCCTATGCCTCTTCCTTCTTCCTGGATTCACTCAGAGGTTTTTAAAACTCACAGCCTCTGCACAGTGACACATTTCCAGACCCTGTACCACTTCCCTGTTCCTGGATTAACTCAGATGTTTTTAAAACTCACAGCCTGTGCACACACACACACTTCCAGCCCCTGTACCACTTCCCTGTTCCTGGATTAACTCAGATGTTTTTTAAACTCACAGCCTGTGTACAGGAACACACTTACAACCCTCTGCCTCGTCCCTCTTCCTGGATTCACTCAGATGTTTTAAAACACACAGCCTTTGCAAACACACACACTTCCAGCCTCTGTGCGTCTTCCTGGATTCACTCAGAGGTTTTTAAAACTCACAGCCTCTGCACAGGGACTCACTTCCAGACCCTCTGCCTCTTCCCTCTTCCTGGATTCACTCAGACGTTTTGAAAACTCACAGCCTGTGCACACACACACACTTCCAGACCCTCTGCCTCTTCCTTCTTCCTGGATTCACTCAGAGGTTTTTAAAACTCACAGCCAATGCACAGGGACTCACTTCCAGACCCTCTGCCTCGTCCCTCTTCCTGGATTCACTCAGATGTTTTAAAACAAACAGCCTGTGCCACACACACACTTCCAGACCCTCTGCCTCTTACCACTTCCTGGATTCACTCAGAGGTTCTTAAAACTCAAAGCCTCTGCACAGGAGCCACTTACAACCCTCTGCCTCTTCCCTCTTCCTGGATTCACTCAGAGGTTTTTAAAACTCACAGCCTCTGCACAGGGACACACTTACAACCCTCTGCCTCTTCCCTCTTCCTGGATTCACTCAGAGGTTTTTAAAACTCAAAGCCTCTGCACAGGGACACACTTCCAGACCCTCTGCCTCTTCCCTCTTCCTGGATTCACTCAGAGGTTTTTAAAACTCAAAGCCTCTGCACAGGGACACACTTCCAGACCCTCTGCCTCTTCCCTCTTCCTGGATTCACTCAGAGGTTTTTAAAACTCACAGCCTCTGCACAGGGACATATTTACAACCCTCTGCCTCTTCCCTCTTCCTGGATTCACTCAGAGGTTTTTAAAACTCAAAGCCTCTGCACAGGGACACACTTCCAGACCCTCTGCCTCTTCCCTCTTCCTGGATTCACTCAGAGGTTTTTAAAACTCAAAGCCTCTGCACAGGGACACATTTACAACCCTCTGCCTCTTCCCTCTTCCTGGATTCACTCAGAGGTTTTTAAAACTAACAGCCTGTGCACGCACACACACACTTCCAGCCCCTGTGCCTCTTCCCTCTTCCTGGATTCACTCAGAGGTTTTTAAAACTCAAAGACTCTGCACAGGGACACACTTACAACCCTCTGCCTCGTCCCTCTTCCTGGATTCACTCAGATGTTTTAAAACTAACATCCTGTGCCACACACACACTTCCAGACCCTCTGCCTCTTCCTTCTTCCTGGATTCACTCAGAGGTTTTTAAAACTCACAGCCAATGCACAGGGACTCACTTCCAGACCCTCTGCCTCTTCCCTCTTCCTGGATTCACTCAGACGTTTTGAAAACTCACAACCTGTGCACACACACACACTTACAACCCTCTGCCTCGTCCCTCTTCCTGGATTCACTCAGATGTTTTAAAACACACAGCCTTTGCAAACACACACACTTCCAGCCCCTGTGCCTCTTCCCTCTTCCTGGATTCACTCAGACGTTTTAAAAACTCAAAGCCTCTGCATAGGGACACACTTACAATCCTCTGCCTCGTCCCTCTTCCTGGATTCACTCAGATGTTTTAAAACAAACAGCCTGTGCACACACACACACTTCCAGACCCTCTGCCTCTTACCACTTCCTGGATTCACTCAGAGGTTCTTAAAACTCAAAGCCTCTGCACAGGAGCCACTTACAACCCTCTGCCTCTTCCCTCTTCCTGGATTCACTCAGAGGTTTTTAAAACTCACAGCCTCTGCACAGGGACACACTTACAACCCTCTGCCTCTTCCCTCTTCCTGGATTCACTCAGAGGTTTTTAAAACTCAAAGCCTCTGCACAGGGACACACTTCCAGACCCTCTGCCTCTTCCCTCTTCCTGGATTCACTCAGAGGTTTTTAAAACTCAAAGCCTCTGCACAGGGACACACTTCCAGACCCTCTGCCTCTTCCCTCTTCCTGGATTCACTCAGAGGTTTTTAAAACTCACAGCCTCTGCACAGGGACACATTTACAACCCTCTGCCTCTTCCCTCTTCCTGGATTCACTCAGAGGTTTTTAAAACTCAAAGCCTCTGCACAGGGACACACTTCCAGACCCTCTGCCTCTTCCCTCTTCCTGGATTCACTCAGAGGTTTTTAAAACTAACAGCCTGTGCACGCACACACACACTTCCAGCCCCTGTGCCTCTTCCCTCTTCCTGGATTCACTCAGACGTTTTTAAAACTCACAGCCTCTGCACAGGCACACAGTTCCAGCCCCTCTACCGCTTCCTTGGTCCTGGACTCAGTCAGATGTTTTTAAAACACACAGCCTGTGCACACAGACACACTTCCAGACCCGCTGCCTCTTCCCTCTTCCTGGATTCACTCAGAGGTTTTTAAAACTCACAGGCACACACTTCCAGCGCCTGTACCTCTTCCCTCTTCCTGGATTCACTCAGATGTTTTGAAAACTCACAACCTGTGCACACACACACACTTACAACCCTCTGCCTCGTCCCTCTTCCTGGATTCACTCAGATGTTTTAAAACACACAGCCTTTGCAAACACACACACTTCCAGCCCCTGTGCCTCTTCCCTCTTCCTGGATTCACTCAGACGTTTTAAAAACTCAAAGCCTCTGCATAGGGACACACTTACAATCCTCTGCCTCGTCCCTCTTCCTGGATTCACTCAGATGTTTTAAAACAAACAGCCTGTGCCACACACACACTTCCAGACCCTCTGCCTCTTACCACTTCCTGGATTCACTCAGAGGTTCTTAAAACTCAAAGCCTCTGCACAGGACACACTTACAACCCTCTGCCTCTTCCCTCTTCCTGGATTCACTCAGAGGTTTTTAAAACTCACAGCCAATGCACAGGGACTCACTTCCAGACCCTCTGCCTCTTCCCTCTTCCTGGATTCACTCAGACGTTTTGAAAACTCACAACCTGTGCACACACACACACTTACAACCCTCTGCCTCGTCCCTCTTCCTGGATTCACTCAGATGTTTTAAAACACACAGCCTTTGCAAACACACACACTTCCAGCCCCTGTGCCTCTTCCCTCTTCCTGGATTCACTCAGACGTTTTAAAAACTCAAAGCCTCTGCATAGGGACACACTTACAATCCTCTGCCTCGTCCCTCTTCCTGGATTCACTCAGATGTTTTAAAACAAACAGCCTGTGCACACACACACACTTCCAGACCCTCTGCCTCTTACCACTTCCTGGATTCACTCAGAGGTTCTTAAAACTCAAAGCCTCTGCACAGGAGCCACTTACAACCCTCTGCCTCTTCCCTCTTCCTGGATTCACTCAGAGGTTTTTAAAACTCACAGCCTCTGCACAGGGACACACTTACAACCCTCTGCCTCTTCCCTCTTCCTGGATTCACTCAGAGGTTTTTAAAACTCAAAGCCTCTGCACAGGGACACACTTCCAGACCCTCTGCCTCTTCCCTCTTCCTGGATTCACTCAGAGGTTTTTAAAACTCAAAGCCTCTGCACAGGGACACACTTCCAGACCCTCTGCCTCTTCCCTCTTCCTGGATTCACTCAGAGGTTTTTAAAACTCACAGCCTCTGCACAGGGACACATTTACAACCCTCTGCCTCTTCCCTCTTCCTGGATTCACTCAGAGGTTTTTAAAACTCAAAGCCTCTGCACAGGGACACACTTCCAGACCCTCTGCCTCTTCCCTCTTCCTGGATTCACTCAGAGGTTTTTAAAACTAACAGCCTGTGCACGCACACACACACTTCCAGCCCCTGTGCCTCTTCCCTCTTCCTGGATTCACTCAGACGTTTTTAAAACTCACAGCCTCTGCACAGGCACACAGTTCCAGCCCCTCTACCGCTTCCTTGGTCCTGGACTCAGTCAGATGTTTTTAAAACACACAGCCTGTGCACACAGACACACTTCCAGACCCGCTGCCTCTTCCCTCTTCCTGGATTCACTCAGAGGTTTTTAAAACTCACAGGCACACACTTCCAGCGCCTGTACCTCTTCCCTCTTCCTGGATTCACTCAGATGTTTTGAAAACTCACAACCTGTGCACACACACACACTTACAACCCTCTGCCTCGTCCCTCTTCCTGGATTCACTCAGATGTTTTAAAACACACAGCCTTTGCAAACACACACACTTCCAGCCCCTGTGCCTCTTCCCTCTTCCTGGATTCACTCAGACGTTTTAAAAACTCAAAGCCTCTGCATAGGGACACACTTACAATCCTCTGCCTCGTCCCTCTTCCTGGATTCACTCAGATGTTTTAAAACAAACAGCCTGTGCCACACACACACTTCCAGACCCTCTGCCTCTTACCACTTCCTGGATTCACTCAGAGGTTCTTAAAACTCAAAGCCTCTGCACAGGACACACTTACAACCCTCTGCCTCTTCCCTCTTCCTGGATTCACTCAGAGGTTTTTAAAACTCACAGCCTCTGCACAGGGACACACTTACAACCCTCTGCCTCTTCCCTCTTCCTGGATTCACTCAGAGGTTTTTAAAACTCAAAGCCTCTGCACAGGGACACACTTCCAGACCCTCTGCCTCTTCCATCTTCCTGGATTCACTCAGAGGTTTTTAAAACTCAAAGCCTCTGCACAGGGACACACTTCCAGACCCTCTGCCTCTTCCCTCTTCCTGGATTCACTCAGAGGTTTTTAAAACTCACAGCCTCTGCACAGGGACACATTTACAACCCTCTGCCTCTTCCCTCTTCCTGGATTCACTCAGAGGTTTTTAAAACTCAAAGCCTCTGCACAGGGACACACTTCCAGACCCTCTGCCTCTTCCCTCTTCCTGGATTCACTCAGAGGTTTTTAAAACTCAAAGCCTCTGCACAGGGACACATTTACAACCCTCTGCCTCTTCCCTCTTCCTGGATTCACTCAGAGGTTTTTAAAACTAACAGCCTGTGCATGCAGACACACACTTCCAGCCCCTGTGCCTCTTCCCTCTTCCTGGATTCACTCAGACGTTTTTAAAACTCACAGCCTCTGCACAGGCACACAGTTCCAGCCCCTCTACCGCTTCCTTGGTCCTGGACTCAGTCAGATGTTTTTAAAACACACAGCCTGTGCACACAGACACACTTCCAGACCCGCTGCCTCTTCCCTCTTCCTGGATTCACTCAGAGGTTTTTAAAACTCACAGGCACACACTTCCAGCGCCTGTACCTCTTCCCTCTTCCTGGATTCACTCAGATGTTTTGAAAACTCACAACCTGTGCACACACACACACTTACAACCCTCTGCCTCGTCCCTCTTCCTGGATTCACTCAGATGTTTTAAAACACACAGCCTTTGCAAACACACACACTTCCAGCCCCTGTGCCTCTTCCCTCTTCCTGGATTCACTCAGACGTTTTAAAAACTCAAAGCCTCTGCATAGGGACACACTTACAATCCTCTGCCTCTTCCCTCTTCCTGGATTCACTCAGAGGTTTTTAAAACTCACAGGCACACACTTCCAGCGCCTGTACCTCTTCCCTCTTCCTGGATTCACTCAGATGTTCTTAAAACTCACAGCCTGTGCACACACACACACTTCCAGCCCCTGTACCACTTCCGTGTTCCTGGATTCACTCAGATGTTTTTAAAACTCACAGCCTGTGCACAGGCACACACTTACAACCCTCTGCCTCGTCCCTCTTCCTGGATTCACTCAGATGTTTTAAAACACACAGCCTTTGCAAACACACACACTTCGAGCCCCTGTGCCTCTTCCCTCTTCCTGGATTCATTCAGACGTTTTAAAAACTCACAGCTTGTGCACAGGCACACACTTCCAGCGCCTGTACCTCTTCCCTCTTCCTGGATTCACTCAGACGTTTTCAAAACTCACAGCCTGTGCACAGGCACACACTTCCAGACCCTCTGCCTCTTCCCTCTTCCTGGATTCACTCAGATGTTTTAAAACAAACAGCCTGTGCACAGGGACACACTTACAACCCTCTGCCTCGTCCCTCTTCCTGGATTCACTCAGATATTTTAAAACACACAGCCTTTGCAAACACACACACTTCCAGCCCCTGTGCCTCTTCCCTCTTCCTGGATTCATTCAGACGTTTTAAAAACTCACAGCCTGTGCACAGGAACACACTTCCAGACCCTCTGCCTCTTCCTTCTTCCTGGATTCACTCAGAGGTTTTTAAAACTCAAAGCTGGTGCACACACAGACACTTCCAGCCCCTCTGCCTCCTCCCTCTTCCTGGATTCACTCAGAGGTTTTTAAAACTCAAAGCCTGTGCACAGGCACATACTTCCAGCCCCTCTGCCTCTTCCTGGATTCACTCAGAGGTTTTTTTCCTGTGCACAGGAACACACTTCCAGACCCTCTGCCTCTTCCCTCTTCCTGGATTCACTCAGAGGTTTTTAAAACTCAAAGCCTCTGCACAGGGACACACTTACAACCCTCTGCCTCGTCCCTCTTCCTGGATTCACTCAGATGTTTTAAAACAAACAGCCTGTGCACAGGGACACACTTACAAGCCTCTGCCTCTTCCCTCTTCCTGGATTCACTCAGAGGTTTTTAAAACTCACAGTCTCTGCACAGGGACACACTTACAACCCTCTGCCTCTTCCCTCTTCCTGGATTCACTCAGAGGTTTTGAAAACTAAAAGCCTGTGCACACACAAACACTTCCAGCCCCTATTGCTATTCCCTCTTCCTGTATTAACTCAGACATTTTTAAAACTAAAAGCCTCTGCAAAGGAACACAGTTCCAGCCCCTGTGCCTATTCCCTCTTGCTGTATTAACTCAGACATTTTTAAAACTAAAAGCCTCTGCACAGGGACACACTTACAACCCTCTGCCTTGTCCCTCTTCCTGGATTCACTCAGATGTTTTAAAACAAACAGCCTGTGCCACACACACACTTCCAGACCCTCTGCCTCTTACCTCTTCCTGGATTCACTCAGAGGTTGTTAAAACTCAAAGCTTCTGCATAGGGACACACTTAAAACCCTATGCCTCTTCCCTCTTCCTGGATTCACTCAGAGGTTTTTAAAACTCACAGCCTGTGCACAGGCACACGCTTCCAGACCCTCTGCCTCTTCCCTCTTCCTGGATTCAATCAGACATTTTTAAAACTAAAAGCCTTTGCACAGGCACACACTTACAACCCTATACCTCTTCCCTCTTCCTGGATTCAATCAGATGTTCTTAAAACTCGCAGCTTGTGCACGCACAAACACTTCCAGCCCCTGTACCACTTCCCTGTTCCTGGATTAACTCAGATTTTTTAAAACTCACAGCCTGTGCACACACACATACTTCCAGCCCCTATGCCTCTTCCCTCTTCCTGGATTGACTCAGAGGTTTTTAAAACTCACAGCCTCTGCACAGGGACACACTTACAAGCCTCTGCCTCTTCCCTCTTCCTGGATTCACTCAGAGGTTTTTAAAACTCACAGCCTCTGCACAGGGACACACTTACAACCATCTGCCTCTTCCCTCTTCCTGGATTCACTCAGAGGTTTTTAAAACTCAAAGCCTCTGTACAGGGACACACACACTTCCAGCCCCTGTGCCTCTTCCCTCTTCCTGGATTCACTCAGACGTTTTTAAAACTCACAGCCTGTGCACACACACACACTTCCAGACCCTCTGCCTCTTCCCTCTTCCTGGATTCACTCAGAGGTTTTTAAAACTCAAAGCCTCTGCACAGGGACACACTAACAACCCTCTGCCTCGTCCCTCTTCCTGGATTCACTCAGATGTTTTAATACACACAGCCTGTGCACACACACACACTTCCAGACCCTCTGCCTCTTACCGCTTCCTGGATTCACTCAGAGGTTGTTAAAACTCAAAGCCTCTGCACAGGACACACTTACAACCCTCTGCCTCTTCCCTCTTCCTGGACTCACTCAGAGGTTTTTAAAACTCAAAGCCTCTGCACAGGGACACACTTCCAGCCCCTGTGCCTCTTCCCATTTCCTGGATTCACTCAGAGGTTTTTAAAACTCAAAGCCGGTGCACACACAGACACTTCCAGCCCCTCTGCCTCGTCCCTCTTCCTGGATTCACTCAGATGTTTTAATACACACAGCCTTTGCAAACACACACACTTCCAGCCCCTGTGCCTCTTCCCTCTTCCTGGATTCACTCAGACGTTTTAAAAACTCACAGCCTGTGCACAGGAACACACTTCCAGACCCTCTGCCTCTTCCCTCTTCCTGGATTCACTCAGAGGTTTTTAAAACTCAAAGCCTGTGCACAGGCACACACTTACAACCCTCTGCCTCGTCCCTCTTCCTGGATTCACTCAGATGTTTTAAAACACACAGCCTTTGCAAACACACACACTTCCAGCCCCTGTGCGTCTTCCTGGATTCACTCAGAGGTTTTTAAAACTCAAAGCCTCTGCACAGGGACACACTTAAAACCCTATGCCTCTTCCTTCTTCCTGGATTCACTCAGAGGTTTTTAAAACTCACAGCCTCTGCACAGGGACTCACTTCCAGACCCTCTGCCTCTTCCCTCTTCCTGGATTCACTCAGACGTTTTGAAAACTCACAGCCTGTGCACACACACACACTTCCAGTCCCTGTGCCTCTTCCCTCTTCCTGGATTCACTCAGACGTTTTAAAAACTCACAGCCTGTGCACAGGAACACACTTCCAGACCCTCTGCCTCTTCCCTCTTCCTGGATTCACTCAGAGGTTTTTAAAACTCAAAGCCTGTGCACAGGCACACACTTACAACCCTCTGCCTCGTCCCTCTTCCTGGATTCACTCAGATGTTTTAAAACACACAGCCTTTGCAAACACACACACTTCCAGCCCCTGTGCGTCTTCCTGGATTCACTCAGAGGTTTTTAAAACTCAAAGGCTCTGCACAGGGACACACTTAAAACCCTATGCCTCTTCCTTCTTCCTGGATTCACTCAGAGGTTTTTAAAACTCACAGCCTCTGCACAGGGACTCACTTCCAGACCCTCTGCCTCTTCCCTCTTCCTGGATTCACTCAGACGTTTTGAAAACTCACAGCCTGTGCACACACACACACTTCCAGTCCCTGTGCCTCTTCCCTCTTCCTGGATTCACTCAGACGTTTTTAAAACTCACAGCCTCTACACAGTGACACATTTCCAGACCCTGTACCACTTCCCTGTTCCTGGATTAACTCAGATGTTTTTAAAACTCACAGCCTGTGCACACACACACACTTCCAGCCCCTGTACCACTTCCCTGTTCCTGGATTAACTCAGATGTTTTTAAAACTCACAGCCTGTGCACACACACACACTTCCAGCCCCTGTACTACTTCCCTGTTCCTGGATTAACTCAGATGTTTTTTAAACTCACAGCCTGTGCACAGGAACACACTTACAACCCTCTGCCTCGTCCCTCTTCCTGGATTCACTCAGATGTTTTAAAACACACAGCCTTTGCAAACACACACACTTCCAGCCCCTGTGCGTCTTCCTGGATTCACTCAGAGGTTTTTAAAACTCAAAGCCTCTGCACAGGGACACACTTACAACCCTCTGCCTCGTCCCTCTTCCTGCATTCACTCAGAGCTTTTTAAAACTCAAACCCTTTGCACAGGGACACACTTACAACCCTCTGCCTCGTCCCTCTTCCTGGATTCACTCAGATGTTTTAAAACAAACAGCCTGTGCCACACACACACTTCCAGATCCTCTGCCTCTTCCTTCTTCCTGGATTCACTCAGAGGTTTTTAAAACTCACAGCCTCTGCACAGGGACTCACTTCCAGACCCTCTGCCTCTTCCCTCTTCCTGGATTCACTCAGACGTTTTGAAAACTCACAGCCTGTGCACACACACACACTTCCAGTCCCTGTGCCTCTTCCCTCTAACTGGATTCACTCAGACGTTTTTAAAACTCACAGCCTCTGCACAGTGACACATTTCCAGACCCTGTACCACTTCCCTGTTCCTGGATTAACTCAGATGTTTTTAAAACTCACAGCCTGTGCACACACACACACTTCCAGACCCTCTGCCTCTTCCTTCTTCCTGGATTCACTCAGAGGTTTTTAAAACTCACAGCCTCTGCACAGGGACTCACTTCCAGACCCTGTGCCTCTTCCCTCTTCCTGGATTCACTCAGACGTTTTAAAAACTCACAGCCTGTGTACAGGAACACACTTCCAGACCCTCTGCCTCTTCCCGCTTCCTGGATTCACTCAGAGGTTTTTAAAACTCAAAGACTCTGCACAGGGACACAATTACAACCCTCTGCCTTGTCCCTCTTCCTGGATTCACTCAGATGTTTTAAAACTAACATCCTGTGCCACACACACACTTCCAGTCCCTGTGCCTCTTCCCTCTAACTGGATTCACTCAGACGTTTTTAAAACTCACAGCCTCTGCACAGTGACACATTTCCAGACCCTGTACCACTTCCCTGTTCCTGGATTAACTCAGATGTTTTTAAAACTCACAGCCTGTGCACACACACACACTTCCAGACCCTCTGCCTCTTCCTTCTTCCTGGATTCACTCAGAGGTTTTTAAAACTCACAGCCTCTGCACAGGGACTCACTTCCAGACCCTGTGCCTCTTCCCTCTTCCTGGATTCACTCAGACGTTTTAAAAACTCACAGCCTGTGTACAGGAACACACTTCCAGACCCTCTGCCTCTTCCCTCTTCCTGGATTCACTCAGAGGTTTTTAAAACTCAAAGACTCTGCACAGGGACACAATTACAACCCTCTGCCTTGTCCCTCTTCCTGGATTCACTCAGATGTTTTAAAACTAACATCCTGTGCCACACACACACTTCCAGACCCTCTGCCTCTTCCTTCTTCCTGGATTCACTCAGAGGTTTTTAAAACTCACAGCCTCTGCACAGGGACTCACTTCCAGACCCTCTGCCTCTTCCCTCTTCCTGGATTCACTCAGACGTTTTGAAAACTCACAACCTGTGCACACACACACACTTCCAGTCCCTGTGCCTCTTCCCTCTTCCTGGATTCACTCAGATGTTTTTAAAACTCACAGCCTGTGCACACACACACACTTCCAGCCCCTGTACCACTTCCCTGTTCCTGGATTAACTCAGATGTTTTTAAAACTCAGACCCTGTGCACAGGCACACACTTACAACCCTCTGCCTCGTCCCTCTTCCTGGATTCACTCAGATGTTTTAAAACACACAGCCTTTGCAAACACACATTTCCAGCCCCTGTGCCTCTTCCCTCTTCCTGGATTCACTCAGACGTTTTGAAAACTCAAAGCCTCTGCACAGGGACACACTTACAATCCTCTGCCTCGTCCCTCTTCCTGGATTCACTCAGATGTTTTAAAACAAACAGCCTGTGCACGCACACACACACTTCCAGCCCCTGTGCCTCTTCCCTCTTCCTGGATTCACTCAGACGTTTTTAAAACTCACAGCCTCTGCACAGGCACACAGTTCCAGCCCCTCTACCGCTTCCTTGGTCCTGGACTCAGTCAGATGTTTTTAAAACACACAGCCTGTGCACACAGACACACTTCCAGACCCGCTGCCTCTTCCCTCTTCCGGGATTCACTCAGAGGTTTTTAAAACTCAAAGCCTCTGCACAGGGACACACTTAAAACCCTATGCCTCTTCCCTCTTCCTGGATTCACTCAGAGGTTCTTAAAACTCACAGCTTGTGCACACAAACAGACTTCCAGCCCCTGTGCCTCTTCCCTCTTCCTGGATTCACTCAAACGTTTTTAAAACTCACAGCCTATGCACACACACACACTTCCAGCCCCTGTACCATTTCCCTGTTCCTGGATTAACTCAGATGTTTTTAAAACTCAAAGCCTCTGCACAGGGACACACTTACAATCCTCTGCCTCGTCCCTCTTCTGGATTCACTCAGATGTTTTAAAACAAACAGCCTGTGCACAGGGACACACTTACAAGCCTCTGCCTCTTACCACTTCCTGGATTCACTCAGAGGTTCTTAAAACTCAAAGCCTCTGCACAGGACACACTTACAACCCTCTGCCTCTTCCCTCTTCCTGGATTCACTCAGAGGTTTTTAAAACTCACAGCCTCTGCACAGGGACACACTTACAACCCTCTGCCTCTTCCCTCTTCCTGGATTCACTCAGAGGTTTTTAAAACTCAAAGCCTCTGCACAGGGACACACTTCCAGACCCTCTGCCTCTTCCCTCTTCCTGGATTCACTCAGAGGTTTTTAAAACTCAAAGCCTCTGCACAGGGACACATTTACAACCCTCTGCCTCTTCCCTCTTCCTGGATTCACTCAGATGTTCTTAAAACTCACAGCTTGTGCACACAAACAGACTTCCAGCCCCTGTGCCTCTTCCCTCTTCCTGGATTCACTCAAACGTTTTTAAAACTCACAGCCTGTGCACACACACACACTTCCAGCCCCTGTACCACTTCCGTGTTCCTGGATTAACTCAGATGTTTTTAAAACTCACAGCCTGTGCACAGGCACACACTTACAACCCTCTGCCTCGTCCCTCTTCCTGGATTCACTCAGATGTTTTAAAACACACAGCCTTTGCAAACACACACACTTCGAGCCCCTGTGCCTCTTCCCTCTTCCTGGATTCATTCAGACGTTTTAAAAACTCACAGCCTGTGCACAGGCACACACTTCCAGCGCCTGTACCTCTTCCCTCTTCCTGGATTCACTCAGACGTTTTCAAAACTCACAGCCTGTGCACAGGCACACACTTCCAGACCCTCTGCCTCTTCCCTCTTCCTGGATTCACTCAGATGTTTTAAAACAAACAGCCTGTGCACAGGGACACACTTACAACCCTCTGCCTCGTCCCTCTTCCTGGATTCACTCAGATATTTTAAAACACACAGCCTTTGCAAACACACACACTTCCAGCCCCTGTGCCTCTTCCCTCTTCCTGGATTCATTCAGACGTTTTAAAAACTCACAGCCTGTGCACAGGAACACACTTCCAGACCCTCTGCCTCTTCCTTCTTCCTGGATTCACTCAGAGGTTTTTAAAACTCAAAGCTGGTGCACACACAGACACTTCCAGCCCCTCTGCCTCCTCCCTCTTCCTGGATTCACTCAGAGGTTTTTAAAACTCAAAGCCTGTGCACAGGCACATACTTCCAGCCCCTCTGCCTCTTCCTGGATTCACTCAGAGGTTTTTTTCCTGTGCACAGGAACACACTTCCAGACCCTCTGCCTCTTCCCTCTTCCTGGATTCACTCAGAGGTTTTTAAAACTCAAAGCTTCTGCACAGGGACACACTTACAACCCTCTGCCTCGTCCCTCTTCCTGGATTCACTCAGATGTTTTAAAACAAACAGCCTGTGCACAGGGACACACTTACAAGCCTCTGCCTCTTCCCTCTTCCTGGATTCACTCAGAGGTTTTTAAAACTCACAGCCTCTGCACAGGGACACACTTACAACCCTCTGCCTCTTCCCTCTTCGTGGATTCACTCAGAGGTTTTGAAAACTAAAAGCCTGTGCACACACAAACACTTCCAGCCCCTATTGCTATTCCCTCTTCCTGTATTAACTCAGACATTTTTAAAACTAAAAGCCTCTGCAAAGGAACACAGTTCCAGCCCCTGTACCTATTCCCTCTTGCTGTATTAACTCAGACATTTTTAAAACTAAAAGCCTCTGCACAGGGACACACTTACAACCCTCTGCCTTGTCCCTCTTCCTGGATTCACTCAGATGTTTTAAAACAAACAGCCTGTGCCACACACACACTTCCAGACCCTCTGCCTCTTACCTCTTCCTGGATTCACTCAGAGGTTGTTAAAACTCAAAGCTTCTGCATAGGGACACACTTAAAACCCTATGCCTCTTCCCTCTTCCTGGATTCACTCAGAGGTTTTTAAAACTCACAGCCTGTGCACAGGCACACGCTTCCAGACCCTCTGCCTCTTCCCTCTTCCTGGATTCAATCAGACATTTTGAAAACTAAAAGCCTTTGCACAGGCACACACTTACAACCCTATACCTCTTCCCTCTTCCTGGATTCACTCAGATGTTCTTAAAACTCACAGCTTGTGCACACAAACAGACTTCCAGCCCCTGTGCCTCTTCCCTCTTCCTGGATTCACTCAAACGTTTTTAAAACTCACAGCCTGTGCACACACACACACATCCAGCCCCTGTACCACTTCCGTGTTCCTGGATTAACTCAGATGTTTTTAAAACTCACAGCCTGTGCACAGGCACACACTTACAACCCTCTGCCTCGTCCCTCTTCCTGGATTCACTCAGATGTTTTAAAACACACAGCCTTTGCAAACACACACACTTCGAGCCCCTGTGCCTCTTCCCTCTTCCTGGATTCATTCAGACGTTTTAAAAACTCACAGCCTGTGCACAGGCACACACTTCCAGCGCCTGTACCTCTTCCCTCTTCCTGGATTCACTCAGACGTTTTCAAAACTCACAGCCTGTGCACAGGCACACACTTCCAGACCCTCTGCCTCTTCCCTCTTCCTGGATTCACTCAGATGTTTTAAAACAAACAGCCTGTGCACAGGGACACACTTACAACCCTCTGCCTCGTCCCTCTTCCTGGATTCACTCAGATATTTTAAAACACACAGCCTTTGCAAACACACACACTTCCAGCCCCTCTGCCTCTTCCCTCTTCCTGGATTCACTCAGATGTTTTAAAACAAACAGCCTGTGCACAGGGACACACTTACAACCCTCTGCCTCGTCCCTCTTCCTGGATTCACTCAGATATTTTAAAACACACAGCCTTTGCAAACACACACACTTCCAGCCCCTGTGCCTCTTCCCTCTTCCTGGATTCATTCAGACGTTTTAAAAACTCACAGCCTGTGCACAGGAACACACTTCCAGACCCTCTGCCTCTTCCTTCTTCCTGGATTCACTCAGAGGTTTTTAAAACTCAAAGCTGGTGCACACACAGACACTTCCAGCCCCTCTGCCTCCTCCCTCTTCCTGGATTCACTCAGAGGTTTTTAAAACTCAAAGCCTGTGCACAGGAACACACTTCCAGACCCTCTGCCTCTTCCCTCTTCCTGGATTCACTCAGATGTTTTAAAACAAACAGCCTGTGCACAGGGACACACTTACAACCCTCTGCCTCGTCCCTCTTCCTGGATTCACTCAGATATTTTAAAACACACAGCCTATGCACACACACACACTTCCAGCCCCTGTACCATTTCCCTGTTCCTGGATTAACTCAGATGTTTTTAAAACTCAAAGCCTCTGCACAGGGACACACTTACAATCCTCTGCCTCGTCCCTCTTCTGGATTCACTCAGATGTTTTAAAACAAACAGCCTGTGCACAGGGACACACTTACAATCCTCTGCCTCTTCCCTCTTCCTGGATTCACTCAGAGGTTTTTAAAACTCACAGCCTCTGCACAGGGACACACTTACAACCCTCTGCCTCTTCCCTCTTCCTGGATTCACTCAGAGGTTTTTAAAACTCAAAGCCTCTGCACAGGGACACACTTCCAGACCCTCTGCCTCTTCCCTCTTCCTGGATTCACTCAGATGTTCTTAAAACTCACAGCTTGTGCACACAAACAGACTTCCAGCCCCTGTGCCTCTTCCCTCTTCCTGGATTCACTCAAACGTTTTTAAAACTCACAGCCTGTGCACACACACACACTTCCAGCCCCTGTACCACTTCCGTGTTCCTGGATTAACTCAGATGTTTTTAAAACTCACAGCCTGTGCACAGGCACACACTTACAACCCTCTGCCTCGTCCCTCTTCCTGGATTCACTCAGATGTTTTAAAACACACAGCCTTTGCAAACACACACACTTCGAGCCCCTGTGCCTCTTCCCTCTTCCTGGATTCATTCAGACGTTTTAAAAACTCACAGCCTGTGCACAGGCACACACTTCCAGCGCCTGTACCTCTTCCCTCTTCCTGGATTCACTCAGACGTTTTCAAAACTCACAGCCTGTGCACAGGCACACACTTCCAGACCCTCTGCCTCTTCCCTCTTCCTGGATTTACTCAGATGTTTTAAAACAAACAGCCTGTGCACAGGGACACACTTACAACCCTCTGCCTCGTCCCTCTTCCTGGATTCACTCAGATATTTTAAAACACACAGCCTTTGCAAACACACACACTTCCAGCCCCTGTGCCTCTTCCCTCTTCCTGGATTCATTCAGACGTTTTAAAAACTCACAGCCTGTGCACAGGAACACACTTCCAGACCCTCTGCCTCTTCCTTCTTCCTGGATTCACTCAGAGGTTTTTAAAACTCAAAGCTGGTGCACACACAGACACTTCCAGCCCCTCTGCCTCCTCCCTCTTCCTGGATTCACTCAGAGGTTTTTAAAACTCAAAGCCTGTGCACAGGCACATACTTCCAGCCCCTCTGCCTCTTCCCTCTTCCTGGATTCACTCAGACGTTTTTAAAACTCACAGCCTCTGCACAGTGACACATTTCCAGACCCTGTACCACTTCCCTGTTCCTGGATTAACTCAGATGTTTTTAAAACTCACAGCCTTTGCAAACACACACACTTCCAGCCCCTGTGCGTCTTCCTGGATTCACTCAGAGGTTTTTAAAACTCAAAGCCTCTGCACAGGGACACACTTAAAACCCTATGCCTCTTCCTTCTTCCTGGATTCACTCAGAGGTTTTTAAAACTCACAGCCTCTGCACAGGGACTCACTTCCAGACCCTCTGCCTCTTCCCTCTTCCTGGATTCACTCAGACGTTTTGAAAACTCACAGCCTGTGCACACACACACACTTCCAGTCCCTGTGCCTCTTCCCTCTTCCTGGATTCACTCAGACGTTTTTAAAACTCACAGCCTCTGCACAGTGACACATTTCCAGACCCTGTACCACTTCCCTGTTCTTGGATTAACTCAGATGTTTTTAAAACTCACAGCCTGTGCACACACACACACTTCCAGCCCCTGTACCACTTCCCTGTTCCTGGATTAACTCAGATGTTTTTAAAACTCACAGCCTGTGCACACACACACACTTCCAGCCCCTGTACCACTTCCCTGTTCCTGGATTAACTCAGATGTTTTTTAAACTCACAGCCTGTGCACAGGAACACACTTACAACCCTCTGCCTCGTCCCTCTTCCTGGATTCACTCAGATGTTTTAAAACACACAGCCTTTGCAAACACACACACTTCCAGCCCCTGTGCGTCTTCCTGGATTCACTCAGAGGTTTTTAAAACTCAAAGCCTCTGCACAGGGACACACTTACAACCCTCTGCCTCGTCCCTCTTCCTGCATTCACTCAGAGGTTTTTAAAACTCAAACCCTTTGCACAGGGACACACTTAAAACCCTCTGCCTTGTCCTTCTTCCTCGATTCACTCAGATGTTTTAAAACACACAGCCTGTGCCACACACATACTTCCAGACCCTCTGCCTCTTACCTCTTCCTGGATTCACTCAGAGGTTCTTAAAACTCAAAGCCTCTGCATAGGGACACACTTAAAACCCTATGCCTCTTCCCTCTTCCTGGATTCACTCAGAGGTTTTTAAAACTCAAAGCCTCTGCACAGGGACACACTTCCAGACCCTCTGCCTCTTCCCTCTTCCTGGATTCACTCAGAGGTTTTTAAAACTCAAAGCCTCTGCACAGGGACACATTTACAACCCTCTGCCTCTTCCCTCTTCCTTGATTCACTCAAAGGTTTTTAAAACTAACAGCCTGTGCACGCACACACACACACTTCCAGACCCTGTGCCTCTTCCCTCTTCCTGGATTCACTCAGACGTTTTTAAAACTCACAGCCTGTTCACAGGCACACAGTTCCAGCCCCTCTACGTCTTCCCTCTTCCTGGATTCACTCAGACGTTTTTAAAACTCAAAGTCTGTGCACAGGGACACACTTACAACCCTCTGCCTTGTCCCTCTGCCTGGATTCACTCAGATGTTTAAAAACACACAGCCTTTGCAAACACACACACTTCCAGCCCCTGTGCCTCTTCCCTCTTCCTGGATTCATTCAGACGTTTTAAAAACTCATAGCCTGTGCACAGGAACACACTTCCAGACCCTCTGTCTCTTCCCTCTTCCTGGATTCACTCAGAGGTTTTTAAAACACAAAGCCTCTGCACAGGGACCCACTTAAAACCCTCTGCCTTGTCCTTCTTCCTCGATTCACTCAGATGTTTTAAAACACACAGCCTGTGCACACACACACACACACTTCCAGACCCTCTGCCTCTTACCTCTTCCTGGATTCACTCAGAGGTTCTTAAAACTCAAAGCCTCTGCACAGCGACACACTTAAAACCCTATGCCTCTTCCCTCTTCCTGGATTCACTCAGAGGTTTTTAAAACTCACAGCCTCTGCACAGGGACACACTTACAACCATCTGCCTCTTCCCGCTTCCTGGATTAACTCAGATGTTTTTAAAACTCACAGCCTGTGCACACACACACACTTCCAGCCCCTGTGCCTCTTCCCTCTTCCTGGATTCACTCAGAGGTTTTTAAAACTCAAAGCTGGTGCACACACAGACACTTCCAGCCCCTCAGCCTCCTCCCTCTTCCTGGATTCACTCAGATGTTTTTAAACCTCAAAGCCTGTGCACAGGCACATACTTCCAGCCCCTCTGCCTCTTCCTGGATTCACTCAGAGGTTTTTAAAACTCACAGCCTGTGCACACACAAACACTTCCAGCGCCTGTACCTGTTCCCTCTTCCTGGATTCACTCAGACGTTTTTAAAACTCACAGCCTGTGCACACACAAACACTTCCAGCCCCTGTACCACTTCCCAGTTCCTGGATTAACTCAGATGTTTTTAAAACTCACAGCCTGTGCACAGGCACACACTTACAACCCTCTGCCTCGTCCCTCTTCTTGGATTCACTCAGATGTTTTAAAACACACAGCCTTTGCAAACACACAAACTTCCAGCCCCTGTGCCTCCTCCCTCTTCCTGTATTCACTCAGACGTTTTTAAACCTCAAAGCCTGTACACAGGTACATACTTCCAGCCCCTCTGCCTCTTCCTCGATTCACTCAGAGGTTTTTAAAACTCACAGCCTATACACACACAAACACTTCCAGCGCCTGTACCTCTTCCCTCTTCCTGGATTCACTCAGACGTTTTTAAAACTTACAGCCTGTGCAAAGCCACACACTTCCAGACCCTCTGCCTCTTCCCTCTTCCTGGATTCACTCAGAGGTTTTTAAAACTCACAGGCACACACTTCCAGCGCCTGTACCTCTTCCCTCTTCCTGGATTCACTCAGATGTTCTTAAAACTCACAGCTTGTGCACACAAACAGACTTCCAGACCCTATGCCTCTTCCCTCTTCCTGGATTCACTCAGAGGTTTTTAAAACTCAAAGCCTCTGCACAGGGACACACTTACAACCCTCTGCCTTGTCCTTCTTCCTCGATTCACTCAGAGGTTTTTAAAACTCACAGCCGGTGCACATACACACACTTCCAGCCCCTGTGCCTCTTCCCTCTTCCTGGATTCACTCAGAGGTTTTTGAAACTCAAAGCTGGTGCACACACAGACACTTCCAGCCCCTCTGCCTCCTCCCTCTTCCTGGATTCACTCAGATGTTTTTAAACCTCAAAGCCTGTGCACACACAAACACTTCCAGCCCCTATTGCTATTCCCTCTTCCTGTATTAACTCAGACATTTTTAAAACTAAAAGCCTCTGCACAGGCACACACTTACAACCCTCTGCCTTGTCCCTCTTCCTGGATTCACTCAGATGTTTTAAAACAAACAGCCTGTGCCACACACACACTTCCAGACCCTCTGCCTCTTACCTCTTCCTGGATTCACTCAGAGGTTCTTAAAACTCAAAGCTTCTGCATAGGGACACACTTAAAACCCTATGCCTCTTCCCTCTTCCTGGATTCACTCAGAGGTTTTTAAAACTCACAGCCTGTGCACAGGGACACACTTACAACCCTCTGCCTCGTCCCTCTTCCTGGATTCACTCAGATGTTTTAAAAAAAACAGCCTGTGCACAGGGACACACTTACAAGCCTCTGCCTCTTCCCTCTTCCTGGATTCACTCAGAGGTTTTTAAAACTAACAGCCTCTGCACAGGGACACACTTCCAGACCCTCTGCCTCTTCCCTCTTCCTGGATTCACTCAGAGGTTTTTAAAACTCAAAGCCTCTGCACAGGGACACACTTACAACCCTCTGCCTCGTCCCTCTTCCTGGATTCACTCAGATGTTTTAAAACAAACAGCCTGTGCACAGGGACACACTTACAACCCTCTGCCTCTTCCCTCTTCCTGGATTCACTCAGAGGTTTTTAAAACTCACAGCCTCTGCACAGGGACACACTTACAACCCTCTGCCTCTTCCCTCTTCCTGGATTCACTCAGAGGTTTTTAAAACTCAAGGCCTCTGCACAGGGACACACTTACAACCCTCTGCCTCTTCCCGCTTCCTGGATTAACTCAGATGTTTTTAAAACTCACAGCCTGTGCACACACACACACTTCCAGCCCCTGTGCCTCTTCCCTCTTCCTGGATTCACTCAGAGGTTTTTAAAACTCAAAGCTGGTGCACACACAGACACTTCCAGCCCCTCAGCCTCCTCCCTCTTCCTGGATTCACTCAGATGTTTTTAAACCTCAAAGCCTGTGCACAGGCACATACTTCCAGCCCCTCTGCCTCTTCCTGGATTCACTCAGAGGTTTTTAAAACTCACAGCCTGTGCACACACAAACACTTCCAGTGCCTGTACCTGTTCCCTCTTCCTGGATTCACTCAGACGTTTTTAAAACTCACAGCCTGTGCACACACAAACACTTCCAGCCCCTGTACCACTTCCCAGTTCCTGGATTAACTCAGATGTTTTTAAAACTCACAGCCTGTGCACAGGCACACACTTACAACCCTCTGCCTCGTCCCTCTTCTTGGATTCACTCAGATGTTTTAAAACACACAGCCTTTGCAAACACACACACTTCCAGCCCCTGTGCCTCCTCCCTCTTCCTGGATTCACTCAGACGTTTTTAAACCTCAAAGCCTGTACACAGGTACATACTTCCAGCCCCTCTGCCTCTTCCTCGATTCACTCAGAGGTTTTTAAAACTCACAGCCTGTACACACACACACACTTCCAGCGCCTGTACCTCTTCCCTCTTCCTGGATTCACTCAGACGTTTTTAAAACTTACAGCCTGTGCAAAGCCACACACTTCCAGACCCTCTGCCTCTTCCCTCTTCCTGGATTCACTCAGAGGTTTTTAAAACTCACAGGCACACACTTCCAGCGCCTGTACCTCTTCCCTCTTCCTGGATTCACTCAGATGTTCTTAAAACTCACAGCTTGTGCACACAAACAGACTTCCAGACCCTATGCCTCTTCCCTCTTCCTGGATTCACTCAGAGGTTTTTAAAACTCAAAGCCTCTGCACAGGGACACACTTACAACCCTCTGCCTCGTCCCTCTTCCTGGATTCACTCAGATGTTTTAAAACTCAAAGCCTGTGCACAGGGACACACTTACAAGCCTCTGCCTCTTCCCTCTTCCTGGATTCACTCAGAGGTTTTTAAACCTCACAGCCTCTGCACAGGGACACACTTACAACCCTCTGCCTCTTCCCTCTTCCTGGATTCACTCAGAGGTTTTTAAAACTTAAAGCCTCTGCACAGGGACACTTTCAGCCCCTATTGCTATTCCCTCTTCCTGTATTAACTCAGACATTTTTAAAACTAAAGGCCTCTGCACAGGAACAGAGTTCCAGCCCCTGTGCCTCTTCCCCCTTCCTGGATTCACTCAGACGTTTTTAAAACTCAAAGCCTGTGCACAGGGATACACTTACAACCCTCTGCCTTGTCCATCTTCCTGGATTCACTCAGATGTTTAAAAACACAAAACCTCTGCACAGGGACACACTTACAACCCTCTGCCTCTTCCCTCTTCCTGGATTAACTCAGATGTTTTTAAAACTCACAGCCTGTGCACACACACACACTTCCAGCCCCTGTGCCTCTTCCCTCTTCCTGGATTCACTCAGACGTTTTAAAAACTCACAGCCTGTGCACAGGAACACACTTCCAGACCCTCTGTCTCTTCCCTCTTCCTGGATTCACTCAGAGGTTTTTAAAACTCAAAGCCTCTGCACAGGGACACACTTAAAACCCTCTGCCTTGTCCTTCTTCCTCGATTCACTCAGATGTTTTAAAACACACAGCCTGTGCCACACACATACTTCCAGACCCTCTGCCTCTTACCTCTTCCTGGATTCACTCAGAGGTTCTTAAAACTCAAAGCCTCTGCACAGCGACACACTTAAAACCCTATGCCTCTTCCCTCTTCCTGGATTCACTCAGAGGTTTTTAAAACTCACAGCCTCTGCACAGGGACACACTTACAACCATCTGCCTCTTCCCGCTTCCTGGATTAACTCAGATGTTTTTAAAACTCACAGCCTGTGCACACACACACACTTCCAGCCCCTGTGCCTCTTCCCTCTTCCTGGATTCACTCAGAGGTTTTTAAAACTCAAACCTGGTGCACACACAGACACTTCCAGCCCCTCAGCCTCCTCCCTCTTCCTGGATTCACTCAGATGTTTTTAAACCTCAAAGCCTGTGCACAGGCACATACTTCCAGCCCCTCTGCCTCTTCCTGGATTCACTCAGAGGTTTTTAAAACTCACAGCCTGTGCACACACAAACACTTCCAGCGCCTGTACCTGTTCCCTCTTCCTGGATTCACTCAGACGTTTTTAAAACTCACAGCCTGTGCACACACAAACACTTCCAGCCCCTGTACCACTTCCCAGTTCCTGGATTAACTCAGATGTTTTTAAAACTCACAGCCTGTGCACAGGCACACACTTACAACCCTCTGCCTCGTCCCTCTTCTTGGATTCACTCAGATGTTTTAAAACACACAGCCTTTGCAAACACACAAACTTCCAGCCCCTGTGCCTCCTCCCTCTTCCTGTATTCACTCAGACGTTTTTAAACCTCAAAGCCTGTACACAGGTACATACTTCCAGCCCCTCTGCCTCTTCCTCGATTCACTCAGAGGTTTTTAAAACTCACAGCCTATACACACACAAACACTTCCAGCGCCTGTACCTCTTCCCTCTTCCTGGATTCACTCAGACGTTTTTAAAACTTACAGCCTGTGCAAAGCCACACACTTCCAGACCCTCTGCCTCTTCCCTCTTCCTGGATTCACTCAGAGGTTTTTAAAACTCACAGGCACACACTTCCAGCGCCTGTACCTCTTCCCTCTTCCTGGATTCACTCAGATGTTCTTAAAACTCACAGCTTGTGCACACAAACAGACTTCCAGACCCTATGCCTCTTCCCTCTTCCTGGATTCACTCAGAGGTTTTTAAAACTCAAAGCCTCTGCACAGGGACACACTTACAACCCTCTGCCTTGTCCTTCTTCCTCGATTCACTCAGAGGTTTTTAAAACTCACAGCCGGTGCACATACACACACTTCCAGCCCCTGTGCCTCTTCCCTCTTCCTGGATTCACTCAGAGGTTTTTGAAACTCAAAGCTGGTGCACACACAGACACTTCCAGCCCCTCTGCCTCCTCCCTCTTCCTGGATTCACTCAGATGTTTTTAAACCTCAAAGCCTGTGCACACACAAACACTTCCAGCCCCTATTGCTATTCCCTCTTCCTGTATTAACTCAGACATTTTTAAAACTAAAAGCCTCTGCACAGGCACACACTTACAACCCTCTGCCTTGTCCCTCTTCCTGGATTCACTCAGATGTTTTAAAACAAACAGCCTGTGCCACACACACACTTCCAGACCCTCTGCCTCTTACCTCTTCCTGGATTCACTCAGAGGTTCTTAAAACTCAAAGCTTCTGCATAGGGACACACTTAAAACCCTATGCCTCTTCCCTCTTCCTGGATTCACTCAGAGGTTTTTAAAACTCACAGCCTGTGCACAGGGACACACTTACAACCCTCTGCCTCGTCCCTCTTCCTGGATTCACTCAGATGTTTTAAAAAAAACAGCCTGTGCACAGGGACACACTTACAAGCCTCTGCCTCTTCCCTCTTCCTGGATTCACTCAGAGGTTTTTAAAACTAACAGCCTCTGCACAGGGACACACTTCCAGACCCTCTGCCTCTTCCCTCTTCCTGGATTCACTCAGAGGTTTTTAAAACTCAAAGCCTCTGCACAGGGACACACTTACAACCCTCTGCCTCGTCCCTCTTCCTGGATTCACTCAGATGTTTTAAAACAAACAGCCTGTGCACAGGGACACACTTACAACCCTCTGCCTCTTCCCTCTTCCTGGATTCACTCAGAGGTTTTTAAAACTCACAGCCTCTGCACAGGGACACACTTACAACCCTCTGCCTCTTCCCTCTTCCTGGATTCACTCAGAGGTTTTTAAAACTCAAGGCCTCTGCACAGGGACACACTTACAACCCTCTGCCTCTTCCCGCTTCCTGGATTAACTCAGATGTTTTTAAAACTCACTGCCTGTGCACACACACACACTTCCAGCCCCTGTGCCTCTTCCCTCTTCCTGGATTCACTCAGAGGTTTTTAAAACTCAAAGCTGGTGCACACACAGACACTTCCAGCCCCTCAGCCTCCTCCCTCTTCCTGGATTCACTCAGATGTTTTTAAACCTCAAAGCCTGTGCACAGGCACATACTTCCAGCCCCTCTGCCTCTTCCTGGATTCACTCAGAGGTTTTTAAAACTCACAGCCTGTGCACACACAAACACTTCCAGTGCCTGTACCTGTTCCCTCTTCCTGGATTCACTCAGACGTTTTTAAAACTCACAGCCTGTGCACACACAAACACTTCCAGCCCCTGTACCACTTCCCAGTTCCTGGATTAACTCAGATGTTTTTAAAACTCACAGCCTGTGCACAGGCACACACTTACAACCCTCTGCCTCGTCCCTCTTCTTGGATTCACTCAGATGTTTTAAAACACACAGCCTTTGCAAACACACACACTTCCAGCCCCTGTGCCTCCTCCCTCTTCCTGGATTCACTCAGACGTTTTTAAACCTCAAAGCCTGTACACAGGTACATACTTCCAGCCCCTCTGCCTCTTCCTCGATTCACTCAGAGGTTTTTAAAACTCACAGCCTGTACACACAAACACACTTCCAGCGACTGTACCTCTTCCCTCTTCCTGGATTCACTCAGACGTTTTTAAAACTTACAGCCTGTGCAAAGCCACACACTTCCAGACCCTCTGCCTCTTCCCTCTTCCTGGATTCACTCAGAGGTTTTTAAAACTCACAGGCACACACTTCCAGCGCCTGTACCTCTTCCCTCTTCCTGGATTCACTCAGATGTTCTTAAAACTCACAGCTTGTGCACACAAACAGACTTCCAGACCCTATGCCTCTTCCCTCTTCCTGGATTCACTCAGAGGTTTTTAAAACTCAAAGCCTCTGCACAGGGACACACTTACAACCCTCTGCCTCGTCCCTCTTCCTGGATTCACTCAGATGTTTTAAAACTCAAAGCCTGTGCACAGGGACACACTTACAAGCCTCTGCCTCTTCCCTCTTCCTGGATTCACTCAGAGGTTTTTAAACCTCACAGCCTCTGCACAGGGACACACTTACAACCCTCTGCCTCTTCCCTCTTCCTGGATTCACTCAGAGGTTTTTAAAACTTAAAGCCTCTGCACAGGGACACTTCCAGCCCCTATTGCTATTCCCTCTTCCTGTATTAACTCAGACATTTTTAAAACTAAAGGCCTCTGCACAGGAACAGAGTTCCAGCCCCTGTGCCTCTTCCCCCTTCCTGGATTCACTCAGACGTTTTTAAAACTCAAAGCCTGTGCACAGGGATACACTTACAACCCTCTGCCTTGTCCATCTTCCTGGATTCACTCAGATGTTTAAAAACACAAAACCTCTGCACAGGGACACACTTACAACCCTCTGCCTCTTCCCTCTTCCTGGATTAACTCAGATGTTTTTAAAACTCACAGCCTGTGCACACACACACACTTCCAGCCCCTGTGCCTCTTCCCTCTTCCTGGATTCACTCAGACGTTTTAAAAACTCACAGCCTGTGCACAGGAACACACTTCCAGACCCTCTGTCTCTTCCCTCTTCCTGGATTCACTCAGAGGTTTTTAAAACTCAAAGCCTCTGCACAGGGACACACTTAAAACCCTCTGCCTTGTCCTTCTTCCTCGATTCACTCAGATGTTTTAAAACACACAGCCTGTGCCACACACATACTTCCAGACCCTCTGCCTCTTACCTCTTCCTGGATTCACTCAGAGGTTCTTAAAACTCAAAGCCTCTGCATAGGGACACACTTAAAACCCTATGCCTCTTCCCTCTTCCTGGATTCACTCAGAGGTTTTTAAAACTCACAGCCTCTGCACAGGGACACACTTACAACCCTCTTCCTCTTCCCTCTTCCTGGATTCACTCAGAGGTTTTTAAAACTCAAAGCCTCTGCACAGGGACACACTTCCAGACCCTCTGCCTCTTCCCTCTTCCTGGATTCACTCAGAGGTTTTTAAAACTCAAAGAGTCTGCACAGGGACACATTTACAACCCTCTGCCTCTTCCCTCTTCCTTGATTCACTCAAAGGTTTTTAAAACTAACAGCCTGTGCACGCACACACACACTTCCAGCCCCTGTGCCTCTTCCCTCTTCCTGGATTCACTCAGACGTTTTTAAAACTCACAGCCTGTTCACAGGCACACAGTTCCAGCCCCTCGACGTCTTCCCTCTTCCTGGATTCACTCAGAGGTTTTTAAAACTCACAGCCTGTGCACACACACATACTTCCAGCCCCTATGCCTCTTCCCTCTTCCTGGATTCACTCAGAGGTTTTTAAAACTCACAGTCTCTGCACAGGGACACACTTACAAGCCTCTGCCTCTTCCCTCTTCCTGGATTCACTCAGAGGTTTTTAAAACTCACAGCCTCTGCACAGGGACACACTTACAACCATCTGCCTCTTCCCTCTTCCTGGATTCACTCAGAGGTTTTTAAAACTCAAAGCCTCTGTACAGGGACACACTTACAACCCTCTGCCTCTTCCCTCTTCCTAGATTCACTCAGAGGTTTTTAAAACTAACGCCCTGTGCACGCACACACACACTTCCAGCCCCTGTGCCTCTTCCCTCTTCCTGGATTCACTCAGACGTTTTTAAAACTCACAGCCTGTGCACACACACACACTTCCAGACCCTCTGCCTCTTCCCTCTTCCTGGATTCACTCAGAGGTTTTTAAAACTCAAAGCCTCTGCACAGGGACACACTAACAACCCTCAGCCTCGTCCCTCTTCTTGGATTCACTCAGATGTTTTAATACACACAGCCTGTGCACACACACACACTTCCAGACCCTCTGCCTCTTACCGCTTCCTGGATTCACTCAGATGTTCTTAAAAGTCAAAGCCTCTGCACAGGACACACTTACAACCCTCTGCCTCTTCCCTCTTCCTGGATTCACTCAGAGGTTTTTAAAACTCAAAGCCTCTGCACAGGGACACACTTCCAGCCCCTGTGCCTCTTCCCTTTTCCTGGATTCACTCAGAGGTTTTTAAAACTCAAAGCCGGTGCACACACAGACACTTCCAGCCCCTCTGCCTCGTCCCTCTTCCTGGATTCACTCAGATGTTTTAATACACACAGCCTGTGCACACACACACACTTCCAGACCCTCTGCCTCTTACAGCTTCCTGGATTCACTCAGAGGTTCTTAAAACTCAAAGCCTCTGCACAGGGACACACTTAAAACCCTATGCCTCTTCCTTCTTCCTGGATTCACTCAGAGGTTTTTAAAACTCACAGCCTGTGCACACACACACACTTCCAGTCCCTGTGCCTCTTCCCTCTTCCTGGATTCACTTAGACGTTTTGAAAACTCACAGCCTGTGCACACACACACACTTCCAGTCCCTGTGCCTCTTCCCTCTTCCTGGATTCACTCAGACGTTTTTAAAACTCACAGCCTCTGCACAGTGACACATTTCCAGACCCTGTACCACTTCCCTGTTCCTGGATTAACTCAGATGTTTTTAAAACTCACAGCCTGTGCACACACACACACTTCCAGCCCCTGTACCACTTCCCTGTTCCTGGATTAACTCAGATGTTTTTTAAACTCACAGCCTGTGTACAGGAACACACTTACAACCCTCTGCCTCGTCCCTCTTCCTGGATTCACTCAGATGTTTTAAAACACACAGCCTTTGCAAACACACACACTTCCAGCCCCTGTGCGTCTTCCTGGATTCACTCAGAGGTTTTTAAAACTCACAGCCTCTGCACAGGGACTCACTTCCAGACCCTCTGCCTCTTCCCTCTTCCTGGATTCACTCAGACGTTTTGAAAACTCACAGCCTGTGCACACACACACACTTCCAGACCCTCTGCCTCTTCCTTCTTCCTGGATTCACTCAGAGGTTTTTAAAACTCACAGCCTCTGCACAGGGACTCACTTCCAGACCCTGTGCCTCTTCCCTCTTCCTGGATTCACTCAGACGTTTTAAAAACTCACAGCCTGTGTACAGGAACACACTTCCAGACCCTCTGCCTCTTCCCTCTTCCTGGATTCACTCAGAGGTTTTTAAAACTCAAAGACTCTGCACAGGGACACACTTACAACCCTCTGCCTCGTCCCTCTTCCTGGATTCACTCAGATGTTTTAAAACTAACATCCTGTGCCACACACACACTTCCAGACCCTCTGCCTCTTCCTTCTTCCTGGATTCACTCAGAGGTTTTTAAAACTCACAGCCAATGCACAGGGACTCACTTCCAGACCCTCTGCCTCTTCCCTCTTCCTGGATTCACTCAGACGTTTTGAAAACTCACAACCTGTGCACACACACACACTTACAACCCTCTGCCTCGTCCCTCTTCCTGGATTCACTCAGATGTTTTAAAACACACAGCCTTTGCAAACACACACACTTCCAGCCCCTGTGCCTCTTCCCTCTTCCTGGATTCACTCAGACGTTTTAAAAACTCAAAGCCTCTGCATAGGGACACACTTACAATCCTCTGCCTCGTCCCTCTTCCTGGATTCACTCAGATGTTTTAAAACAAACAGCCTGTGCCACACACACACTTCCAGACCCTCTGCCTCTTCCCTCTTCCTGGATTCACTCAGAGGTTTTTAAAACTCACAGCCTCTGCACAGGGACACACTTACAACCCTCTGCCTCTTCCCTCTTCCTGGATTCACTCAGAGGTTTTTAAAACTCAAAGCCTCTGCACAGGGACACACTTCCAGACCCTCTGCCTCTTCCCTCTTCCTGGATTCACTCAGAGGTTTTTAAAACTCAAAGCCTCTGCACAGGGACACACTTCCAGACCCTCTGCCTCTTCCCTCTTCCTGGATTCACTCAGAGGTTTTTGAAACTCACAGCCTCTGCACAGGGACACATTTACAACCCTCTGCCTCTTCCCTCTTCCTGGATTCACTCAGAGGTTTTTAAAACTCAAAGCCTCTGCACAGGGACACACTTCCAGACCCTCTGCCTCTTCCCTCTTCCTGGATTCACTCAGAGGTTTTTAAAACTCAAAGCCTCTGCACAGGGACACATTTACAACCCTCTGCCTCTTCCCTCTTCCTGGATTCACTCAGAGGTTTTTAAAACTAACAGCCTGTGCACGCACACACACACTTCCAGCCCCTGTGCCTCTTCCCTCTTCCTGGATTCACTCAGAGGTTTTTAAAACTCAAAGACTCTGCACAGGGACACACTTACAACCCTCTGCCTCGTCCCTCTTCCTGGATTCACTCAGATGTTTTAAAACTAACATCCTGTGCCACACACACACTTCCAGACCCTCTGCCTCTTCCTTCTTCCTGGATTCACTCAGAGGTTTTTAAAACTCACAGCCAATGCACAGGGACTCACTTCCAGACCCTCTGCCTCTTCCCTCTTCCTGGATTCACTCAGACGTTTTGAAAACTCAAAGCCTCTGCACAGGGACACACTTACAACCCTCTGCCTCGTCCCTCTTCCTGGATTCACTCAGATGTTTTAAAACACACAGCCTTTGCAAACACACACACTTCCAGCCCCTGTGCCTCTTCCCTCTTCCTGGATTCACTCAGACGTTTTAAAAACTCAAAGCCTCTGCATAGGGACACACTTACAATCCTCTGCCTCGTCCCTCTTCCTGGATTCACTCAGATGTTTTAAAACAAACAGCCTGTGCCACACACACACTTCCAGACCCTCTGCCTCTTACCACTTCCTGGATTCACTCAGAGGTTCTTAAAACTCAAAGCCTCTGCACAGGACACACTTACAACCCTCTGCCTCTTCCCTCTTCCTGGATTCACTCAGAGGTTTTTAAAACTCACAGCCTCTGCACAGGGACACACTTACAACCCTCTGCCTCTTCCCTCTTCCTGGATTCACTCAGAGGTTTTTAAAACTCAAAGCCTCTGCACAGGGACACACTTCCAGACCCTCTGCCTCTTCCCTCTTCCTGGATTCACTCAGAGGTTTTTAAAACTCAAAGCCTCTGCACAGGGACACACTTCCAGACCCTCTGCCTCTTCCCTCTTCCTGGATTCACTCAGAGGTTTTTAAAACTCACAGCCTCTGCACAGGGACACATTTACAACCCTCTGCCTCTTCCCTCTTCCTGGATTCACTCAGAGGTTTTTAAAACTCAAAGCCTCTGCACAGGGACACACTTCCAGACCCTCTGCCTCTTCCCTCTTCCTGGATTCACTCAGAGGTTTTTAAAACTAACAGCCTGTGCACGCACACACACACTTCCAGCCCCTGTGCCTCTTCCCTCTTCCTGGATTCATTCAGACGTTTTTAAAACTCACAGCCTCTGCACAGGCACACAGTTCCAGCCCCTCTACCGCTTCCTTGGTCCTGGACTCAGTCAGATGTTTTTAAAACACACAGCCTGTGCACACAGACACACTTCCAGACCCGCTGCCTCTTCCCTCTTCCTGGATAAACTCAGAGGTTTTTAAAACTCACAGGCACACACTTCCAGCGCCTGTACCTCTTCCCTCTTCCTGGATTCACTCAGATGTTTTGAAAACTCACAACCTGTGCACACACACACACTTACAACCCTCTGCCTCGTCCCTCTTCCTGGATTCACTCAGATGTTTTAAAACACACAGCCTTTGCAAACACACACACTTCCAGCCCCTGTGCCTCTTCCCTCTTCCTGGATTCACTCAGACGTTTTAAAAACTCAAAGCCTCTGCATAGGGACACACTTACAATCCTCTGCCTCGTCCCTCTTCCTGGATTCACTCAGATGTTTTAAAACAAACAGCCTGTGCCACACACACACTTCCAGACCCTCTGCCTCTTACCACTTCCTGGATTCACTCAGAGGTTCTTAAAACTCAAAGCCTCTGCACAGGACACACTTACAACCCTCTGCCTCTTCCCTCTTCCTGGATTCACTCAGAGGTTTTTAAAACTCACAGCCTCTGCACAGGGACACACTTACAACCCTCTGCCTCTTCCCTCTTCCTGGATTCACTCAGAGGTTTTTAAAACTCAAAGCCTCTGCACAGGGACACACTTCCAGACCCTCTGCCTCTTCCATCTTCCTGGATTCACTCAGAGGTTTTTAAAACTCAAAGCCTCTGCACAGGGACACACTTCCAGACCCTCTGCCTCTTCCCTCTTCCTGGATTCACTCAGAGGTTTTTAAAACTCACAGCCTCTGCACAGGGACACATTTACAACCCTCTGCCTCTTCCCTCTTCCTGGATTCACTCAGAGGTTTTTAAAACTCAAAGCCTCTGCACAGGGACACACTTCCAGACCCTCTGCCTCTTCCCTCTTCCTGGATTCACTCAGAGGTTTTTAAAACTCAAAGCCTCTGCACAGGGACACATTTACAACCCTCTGCCTCTTCCCTCTTCCTGGATTCACTCAGAGGTTTTTAAAACTAACAGCCTGTGCATGCAGACACACACTTCCAGCCCCTGTGCCTCTTCCCTCTTCCTGGATTCACTCAGACGTTTTTAAAACTCACAGCCTCTGCACAGGCACACAGTTCCAGCCCCTCTACCGCTTCCTTGGTCCTGGACTCAGTCAGATGTTTTTAAAACACACAGCCTGTGCACACAGACACACTTCCAGACCCGCTGCCTCTTCCCTCTTCCTGGATTCACTCAGAGGTTTTTAAAACTCAAAGCCTCTGCACAGGGACACACTTCCAGACCCTCTGCCTCTTCCCTCTTCCTGGATTCACTCAGAGGTTTTTAAAACTCACAGCCTCTGCACAGGGACACATTTACAACCCTCTGCCTCTTCCCTCTTCCTGGATTCACTCAGAGGTTTTTAAAACTCAAAGCCTCTGCACAGGGACACACTTCCAGACCCTCTGCCTCTTCCCTCTTCCTGGATTCACTCAGAGGTTTTTAAAACTCAAAGCCTCTGCACAGGGACACACTTCCAGACCCTCTGCCTCTTCCCTCTTCCTGGATTCACTCAGAGGTTTTTAAAACTCACAGCCTCTGCACAGGGACACATTTACAACCCTCTGCCTCTTCCCTCTTCCTGGATTCACTCAGAGGTTTTTAAAACTCAAAGCCTCTGCACAGGGACACACTTCCAGACCCTCTGCCTCTTCCCTCTTCCTGGATTCACTCAGAGGTTTTTAAAACTAACAGCCTGTGCACGCACACACACACTTCCAGCCCCTGTGCCTCTTCCCTCTTCCTGGATTCATTCAGACGTTTTTAAAACTCACAGCCTCTGCACAGGCACACAGTTCCAGCCCCTCTACCGCTTCCTTGGTCCTGGACTCAGTCAGATGTTTTTAAAACACACAGCCTGTGCACACAGACACACTTCCAGACCCGCTGCCTCTTCCCTCTTCCTGGATTCACTCAGAGGTTTTTAAAACTCACAGGCACACACTTCCAGCGCCTGTACCTCTTCCCTCTTCCTGGATTCACTCAGATGTTTTGAAAACTCACAACCTGTGCACACACACACACTTACAACCCTCTGCCTCGTCCCTCTTCCTGGATTCACTCAGATGTTTTAAAACACACAGCCTTTGCAAACACACACACTTCCAGCCCGTGTGCCTCTTCCCTCTTCCTGGATTCACTCAGACGTTTTAAAAACTCAAAGCCTCTGCATAGGGACACACTTACAATCCTCTGCCTCGTCCCTCTTCCTGGATTCACTCAGATGTTTTAAAACAAACAGCCTGTGCCACACACACACTTCCAGACCCTCTGCCTCTTACCACTTCCTGGATTCACTCAGAGGTTCTTAAAACTCAAAGCCTCTGCACAGGACACACTTACAACCCTCTGCCTCTTCCCTCTTCCTGGATTCACTCAGAGGTTTTTAAAACTCACAGCCTCTGCACAGGGACACACTTACAACCCTCTGCCTCTTCCCTCTTCCTGGATTCACTCAGAGGTTTTTAAAACTCAAAGCCTCTGCACAGGGACACACTTCCAGACCCTCTGCCTCTTCCATCTTCCTGGATTCACTCAGAGGTTTTTAAAACTCAAAGCCTCTGCACAGGGACACACTTCCAGACCCTCTGCCTCTTCCCTCTTCCTGGATTCACTCAGAGGTTTTTAAAACTCACAGCCTCTGCACAGGGACACATTTACAACCCTCTGCCTCTTCCCTCTTCCTGGATTCACTCAGAGGTTTTTAAAACTCAAAGCCTCTGCACAGGGACACACTTCCAGACCCTCTGCCTCTTCCCTCTTCCTGGATTCACTCAGAGGTTTTTAAAACTCAAAGCCTCTGCACAGGGACACATTTACAACCCTCTGCCTCTTCCCTCTTCCTGGATTCACTCAGAGGTTTTTAAAACTAACAGCCTGTGCATGCAGACACACACTTCCAGCCCCTGTGCCTCTTCCCTCTTCCTGGATTCACTCAGACGTTTTTAAAACTCACAGCCTCTGCACAGGCACACAGTTCCAGCCCCTCTACCGCTTCCTTGGTCCTGGACTCAGTCAGATGTTTTTAAAACACACAGCCTGTGCACACAGACACACTTCCAGACCCGCTGCCTCTTCCCTCTTCCTGGATTCACTCAGAGGTTTTTAAAACTCACAGCCTCTGCACAGGGACACATTTACAACCCTCTGCCTCTTCCCTCTTCCTGGATTCACTCAGAGGTTTTTAAAACTCAAAGCCTCTGCACAGGGACACACTTCCAGACCCTCTGCCTCTTCCCTCTTCCTGGATTCACTCAGAGGTTTTTAAAACTCAAAGCCTCTGCACAGGGACACATTTACAACCCTCTGCCTCTTCCCTCTTCCTGGATTCACTCAGAGGTTTTTAAAACTAACAGCCTGTGCATGCAGACACACACTTCCAGCCCCTGTGCCTCTTCCCTCTTCCTGGATTCACTCAGACGTTTTTAAAACTCACAGCCTCTGCACAGGCACACAGTTCCAGCCCCTCTACCGCTTCCTTGGTCCTGGACTCAGTCAGATGTTTTTAAAACACACAGCCTGTGCACACAGACACACTTCCAGACCCGCTGCCTCTTCCCTCTTCCTGGATTCACTCAGAGGTTTTTAAAACTCAAAGCCTCTGCACAGGGACACACTTCCAGACCCTCTGCCTCTTCCCTCTTCCTGGATTCACTCAGAGGTTTTTAAAACTCACAGCCTCTGCACAGGGACACACTTCCAGACCCTCTGCCTCTTCCCTCTTCCTGGATTCACTCAGAGGTTTTTAAAACTCAAAGCCTCTGCACAGGGACACACTTCCAGACCCTCTGCCTCTTCCCTCTTCCTGGATTCACTCAGAGGTTTTTAAAACTCAAAGCCTCTGCACAGGGACACACTTCCAGACCCTCTGCCTCTTCCCTCTTCCTGGATTCACTCAGAGGTTTTTAAAACTCACAGCCTCTGCACAGGGACACATTTACAACCCTCTGCCTCTTCCCTCTTCCTGGATTCACTCAGAGGTTTTTAAAACTCAAAGCCTCTGCACAGGGACACACTTCCAGACCCTCTGCCTCTTCCCTCTTCCTGGATTCACTCAGAGGTTTTTAAAACTAACAGCCTGTGCACGCACACACACACTTCCAGCCCCTGTGCCTCTTCCCTCTTCCTGGATTCATTCAGACGTTTTTAAAACTCACAGCCTCTGCACAGGCACACAGTTCCAGCCCCTCTACCGCTTCCTTGGTCCTGGACTCAGTCAGACGTTTTTAAAACACACAGCCTGTGCACACAGACACACTTCCAGACCCGCTGCCTCTTCCCTCTTCCTGGATTCACTCAGAGGTTTTTAAAACTCACAGGCACACACTTCCAGCGCCTGTACCTCTTCCCTCTTCCTGGATTCACTCAGATGTTTTGAAAACTCACAACCTGTGCACACACACACACTTACAACCCTCTGCCTCGTCCCTCTTCCTGGATTCACTCAGATGTTTTAAAACACACAGCCTTTGCAAACACACACACTTCCAGCCCGTGTGCCTCTTCCCTCTTCCTGGATTCACTCAGACGTTTTAAAAACTCAAAGCCTCTGCATAGGGACACACTTACAATCCTCTGCCTCGTCCCTCTTCCTGGATTCACTCAGATGTTTTAAAACAAACAGCCTGTGCCACACACACACTTCCAGACCCTCTGCCTCTTACCACTTCCTGGATTCACTCAGAGGTTCTTAAAACTCAAAGCCTCTGCACAGGACACACTTACAACCCTCTGCCTCTTCCCTCTTCCTGGATTCACTCAGAGGTTTTTAAAACTCACAGCCTCTGCACAGGGACACACTTACAACCCTCTGCCTCTTCCCTCTTCCTGGATTCACTCAGAGGTTTTTAAAACTCAAAGCCTCTGCACAGGGACACACTTCCAGACCCTCTGCCTCTTCCATCTTCCTGGATTCACTCAGAGGTTTTTAAAACTCAAAGCCTCTGCACAGGGACACACTTCCAGACCCTCTGCCTCTTCCCTCTTCCTTGATTCACTCAGAGGTTTTTAAAACTCACAGCCTCTGCACAGGGACACATTTACAACCCTCTGCCTCTTCCCTCTTCCTGGATTCACTCAGAGGTTTTTAAAACTCAAAGCCTCTGCACAGGGACACACTTCCAGACCCTCTGCCTCTTCCCTCTTCCTGGATTCACTCAGAGGTTTTTAAAACTCAAAGCCTCTGCACAGGGACACATTTACAACCCTCTGCCTCTTCCCTCTTCCTGGATTCACTCAGAGGTTTTTAAAACTAACAGCCTGTGCATGCAGACACACACTTCCAGCCCCTGTGCCTCTTCCCTCTTCCTGGATTCACTCAGACGTTTTTAAAACTCACAGCCTCTGCACAGGCACACAGTTCCAGCCCCTCTACCGCTTCCTTGGTCCTGGACTCAGTCAGATGTTTTTAAAACACACAGCCTGTGCACACAGACACACTTCCAGACCCGCTGCCTCTTCCCTCTTCCTGGATTCACTCAGAGGTTTTTAAAACTCACAGGCACACACTTCCAGCGCCTGTACCTCTTCCCTCTTCCTGGATTCACTCAGATGTTTTGAAAACTCACAACCTGTGCACACACACACACTTACAACCCTCTGCCTCGTCCCTCTTCCTGGATTCACTCAGATGTTTTAAAACACACAGCCTTTGCAAACACACACACTTCCAGCCCCTGTGCCTCTTCCCTCTTCCTGGATTCACTCAGACGTTTTAAAAACTCAAAGCCTCTGCATAGGGACACACTTACAATCCTCTGCCTCTTCCCTCTTCCTGGATTCACTCAGAGGTTTTTAAAACTCACAGGCACACACTTCCAGCGCCTGTACCTCTTCCCTCTTCCTGGATTCACTCAGATGTTCTTAAAACTCACAGCCTGTGCACACACACACACTTCCAGCCCCTGTACCACTTCCGTGTTCCTGGATTCACTCAGATGTTTTTAAAACTCACAGCCTGTGCACAGGCACACACTTACAACCCTCTGCCTCGTCCCTCTTCCTGGATTCACTCAGATGTTTTAAAACACACAGCCTTTGCAAACACACACACTTCGAGCCCCTGTGCCTCTTCCCTCTTCCTGGATTCATTAGAGACGTTTTAAAAACTCACAGCTTGTGCACAGGCACACACTTCCAGCGCCTGTACCTCTTCCCTCTTCCTGGATTCACTCAGACGTTTTCAAAACTCACAGCCTGTGCACAGGCACACACTTCCAGACCCTCTGCCTCTTCCCTCTTCCTGGATTCACTCAGATGTTTTAAAACAAACAGCCTGTGCACAGGGACACACTTATAACCCTCTGCCTCGTCCCTCTTCCTGGATTCACTCAGATATTTTAAAACACACAGCCTTTGCAAACACACACACTTCCAGCCCCTGTGCCTCTTCCCTCTTCCTGGATTCATTCAGACGTTTTAAAAACTCACAGCCTGTGCACAGGAACACACTTCCAGACCCTCTGCCTCTTCCTTCTTCCTGGATTCACTCAGAGGTTTTTAAAACTCAAAGCTGGTGCACACACAGACACTTCCAGCCCCTCTGCCTCCTCCCTCTTCCTGGATTCACTCAGAGGTTTTTAAAACTCAAAGCCTGTGCACAGGCACATACTTCCAGCCCCTCTGCCTCTTCCTGGATTCACTCAGAGGTTTTTTTCCTGTGCACAGGAACACACTTCCAGACCCTCTGCCTCTTCCCTCTTCCTGGATTCACTCAGAGGTTTTTAAAACTCAAAGCCTCTGCACAGGGACACACTTACAACCCTCTGCCTCGTCCCTCTTCCTGGATTCACTCAGATGTTTTAAAACAAACAGCCTGTGCACAGGGACACACTTACAAGCCTCTGCCTCTTCCCTCTTCCTGGATTCACTCAGAGGTTTTTAAAACTCACAGCCTCTGCACAGGGACACACTTACAACCCTCTGCCTCTTCCCTCTTCCTGGATTCACTCAGAGGTTTTGAAAACTAAAAGCCTGTGCACACACAAACACTTCCAGCCCCTATTGCTATTCCCTCTTCCTGTATTAACTCAGACATTTTTAAAACTAAAAGCCTCTGCAAAGGAACACAGTTCCAGCCCCTGTGCCTATTCCCTCTTGCTGTATTAACTCAGACATTTTTAAAACTAAAAGCCTCTGCACAGGGACACACTTACAACCCTCTGCCTTGTCCCTCTTCCTGGATTCACTCAGATGTTTTAAAACAAACAGCCTGTGCCACACACACACTTCCAGACCCTCTGCCTCTTACCTCTTCCTGGATTCACTCAGAGGTTGTTAAAACTCAAAGCTTCTGCATAGGGACACACTTAAAACCCTATGCCTCTTCCCTCTTCCTGGATTCACTCAGAGGTTTTTAAAACTCACAGCCTGTGCACAGGCACACGCTTCCAGACCCTCTGCCTCTTCCCTCTTCCTGGATTCAATCAGACATTTTTAAAACTAAAAGCCTTTGCACAGGCACACACTTACAACCCTATACCTCTTCCCTCTTCCTGGATTCAATCAGATGTTCTTAAAACTCACAGCTTGTGCACGCACAAACACTTCCAGCCCCTGTACCACTTCCCTGTTCCTGGATTAACTCAGATTTTTTAAAACTCACAGCCTGTGCACACACACATACTTCCAGCCCCTATGCCTCTTCCCTCTTCCTGGATTGACTCAGAGGTTTTTAAAACTCACAGCCTCTGCACAGGGACACACTTACAAGCCTCTGCCTCTTCCCTCTTCCTGGATTCACTCAGAGGTTTTTAAAACTCACAGCCTCTGCACAGGGACACACTTACAACCATCTGCCTCTTCCCTCTTCCTGGATTCACTCAGAGGTTTTTTTCCTGTGCACAGGAACACACTTCCAGACCCTCTGCCTCTTCCCTCTTCCTGGATTCACTCAGAGGTTTTTAAAACTCAAAGCCTCTGCACAGGGACACACTTACAACCCTCTGCCTCGTCCCTCTTCCTGGATTCACTCAGATGTTTTAAAACAAACAGCCTGTGCACAGGGACACACTTACAAGCCTCTGCCTCTTCCCTCTTCCTGGATTCACTCAGAGGTTTTTAAAACTCACAGCCTCTGCACAGGGACACACTTACAACCCTCTGCCTCTTCCCTCTTCCTGGATTCACTCAGAGGTTTTGAAAACTAAAAGCCTGTGCACACACAAACACTTCCAGCCCCTATTGCTATTCCCTCTTCCTGTATTAACTCAGACATTTTTAAAACTAAAAGCCTCTGCAAAGGAACACAGTTCCAGCCCCTGTGCCTATTCCCTCTTGCTGTATTAACTCAGACATTTTTAAAACTAAAAGCCTCTGCACAGGGACACACTTACAACCCTCTGCCTTGTCCCTCTTCCTGGATTCACTCAGATGTTTTAAAACAAACAGCCTGTGCCACACACACACTTCCAGACCCTCTGCCTCTTACCTCTTCCTGGATTCACTCAGAGGTTGTTAAAACTCAAAGCTTCTGCATAGGGACACACTTAAAACCCTATGCCTCTTCCCTCTTCCTGGATTCACTCAGAGGTTTTTAAAACTCACAGCCTGTGCACAGGCACACGCTTCCAGACCCTCTGCCTCTTCCCTCTTCCTGGATTCAATCAGACATTTTTAAAACTAAAAGCCTTTGCACAGGCACACACTTACAACCCTATACCTCTTCCCTCTTCCTGGATTCAATCAGATGTTCTTAAAACTCACAGCTTGTGCACGCACAAACACTTCCAGCCCCTGTACCACTTCCCTGTTCCTGGATTAACTCAGATTTTTTAAAACTCACAGCCTGTGCACACACACATACTTCCAGCCCCTATGCCTCTTCCCTCTTCCTGGATTGACTCAGAGGTTTTTAAAACTCACAGCCTCTGCACAGGGACACACTTACAAGCCTCTGCCTCTTCCCTCTTCCTGGATTCACTCAGAGGTTTTTAAAACTCACAGCCTCTGCACAGGGACACACTTACAACCATCTGCCTCCTCCCTCTTCCTGGATTCACTCAGAGGTTTTTAAAACTCAAAGCCTGTGCACAGGCACATACTTCCAGCCCCTCTGCCTCTTCCTGGATTCACTCAGAGGTTTTTTTCCTGTGCACAGGAACACACTTCCAGACCCTCTGCCTCTTCCCTCTTCCTGGATTCACTCAGAGGTTTTTAAAACTCAAAGCCTCTGCACAGGGACACACTTACAACCCTCTGCCTCGTCCCTCTTCCTGGATTCACTCAGATGTTTTAAAACAAACAGCCTGTGCACAGGGACACACTTACAAGCCTCTGCCTCTTCCCTCTTCCTGGATTCACTCAGAGGTTTTTAAAACTCACAGCCTCTGCACAGGGACACACTTACAACCCTCTGCCTCTTCCCTCTTCCTGGATTCACTCAGAGGTTTTGAAAACTAAAAGCCTGTGCACACACAAACACTTCCAGCCCCTATTGCTATTCCCTCTTCCTGTATTAACTCAGACATTTTTAAAACTAAAAGCCTCTGCAAAGGAACACAGTTCCAGCCCCTGTGCCTATTCCCTCTTGCTGTATTAACTCAGACATTTTTAAAACTAAAAGCCTCTGCACAGGGACACACTTACAACCCTCTGCCTTGTCCCTCTTCCTGGATTCACTCAGATGTTTTAAAACAAACAGCCTGTGCCACACACACACTTCCAGACCCTCTGCCTCTTACCTCTTCCTGGATTCACTCAGAGGTTGTTAAAACTCAAAGCTTCTGCATAGGGACACACTTAAAACCCTATGCCTCTTCCCTCTTCCTGGATTCACTCAGAGGTTTTTAAAACTCACAGCCTGTGCACAGGCACACGCTTCCAGACCCTCTGCCTCTTCCCTCTTCCTGGATTCAATCAGACATTTTTAAAACTAAAAGCCTTTGCACAGGCACACACTTACAACCCTATACCTCTTCCCTCTTCCTGGATTCAATCAGATGTTCTTAAAACTCACAGCTTGTGCACGCACAAACACTTCCAGCCCCTGTACCACTTCCCTGTTCCTGGATTAACTCAGATTTTTTAAAACTCACAGCCTGTGCACACACACATACTTCCAGCCCCTATGCCTCTTCCCTCTTCCTGGATTGACTCAGAGGTTTTTAAAACTCACAGCCTCTGCACAGGGACACACTTACAAGCCTCTGCCTCTTCCCTCTTCCTGGATTCACTCAGAGGTTTTTAAAACTCACAGCCTCTGCACAGGGACACACTTACAACCATCTGCCTCTTCCCTCTTCCTGGATTCACTCAGAGGTTTTTTTCCTGTGCACAGGAACACACTTCCAGACCCTCTGCCTCTTCCCTCTTCCTGGATTCACTCAGAGGTTTTTAAAACTCAAAGCCTCTGCACAGGGACACACTTACAACCCTCTGCCTCGTCCCTCTTCCTGGATTCACTCAGATGTTTTAAAACAAACAGCCTGTGCACAGGGACACACTTACAAGCCTCTGCCTCTTCCCTCTTCCTGGATTCACTCAGAGGTTTTTAAAACTCACAGCCTCTGCACAGGGACACACTTACAACCCTCTGCCTCTTCCCTCTTCCTGGATTCACTCAGAGGTTTTGAAAACTAAAAGCCTGTGCACACACAAACACTTCCAGCCCCTATTGCTATTCCCTCTTCCTGTATTAACTCAGACATTTTTAAAACTAAAAGCCTCTGCAAAGGAACACAGTTCCAGCCCCTGTGCCTATTCCCTCTTGCTGTATTAACTCAGACATTTTTAAAACTAAAAGCCTCTGCACAGGGACACACTTACAACCCTCTGCCTTGTCCCTCTTCCTGGATTCACTCAGATGTTTTAAAACAAACAGCCTGTGCCACACACACACTTCCAGACCCTCTGCCTCTTACCTCTTCCTGGATTCACTCAGAGGTTGTTAAAACTCAAAGCTTCTGCATAGGGACACACTTAAAACCCTATGCCTCTTCCCTCTTCCTGGATTCACTCAGAGGTTTTTAAAACTCACAGCCTGTGCACAGGCACACGCTTCCAGACCCTCTGCCTCTTCCCTCTTCCTGGATTCAATCAGACATTTTTAAAACTAAAAGCCTTTGCACAGGCACACACTTACAACCCTATACCTCTTCCCTCTTCCTGGATTCAATCAGATGTTCTTAAAACTCACAGCTTGTGCACGCACAAACACTTCCAGCCCCTGTACCACTTCCCTGTTCCTGGATTAACTCAGATTTTTTAAAACTCACAGCCTGTGCACACACACATACTTCCAGCCCCTATGCCTCTTCCCTCTTCCTGGATTGACTCAGAGGTTTTTAAAACTCACAGCCTCTGCACAGGGACACACTTACAAGCCTCTGCCTCTTCCCTCTTCCTGGATTCACTCAGAGGTTTTTAAAACTCACAGCCTCTGCACAGGGACACACTTACAACCATCTGCCTCTTCCCTCTTCCTGGATTCACTCAGAGGTTTTTAAAACTCAAAGCCTCTGTACAGGGACACACACACTTCCAGCCCCTGTGCCTCTTCCCTCTTCCTGGATTCACTCAGACGTTTTTAAAACTCACAGCCTGTGCACACACACACACTTCCAGACCCTCTGCCTCTTCCCTCTTCCTGGATTCACTCAGAGGTTTTTAAAACTCAAAGCCTCTGCACAGGGACACACTAACAACCCTCTGCCTCGTCCCTCTTCCTGGATTCACTCAGATGTTTTAATACACACAGCCTGTGCACACACACACACTTCCAGACCCTCTGCCTCTTACCGCTTCCTGGATTCACTCAGAGGTTGTTAAAACTCAAAGCCTCTGCACAGGACACACTTACAACCCTCTGCCTCTTCCCTCTTCCTGGACTCACTCAGAGGTTTTTAAAACTCAAAGCCTCTGCACAGGGACACACTTCCAGCCCCTGTGCCTCTTCCCATTTCCTGGATTCACTCAGAGGTTTTTAAAACTCAAAGCCGGTGCACACACAGACACTTCCAGCCCCTCTGCCTCGTCCCTCTTCCTGGATTCACTCAGATGTTTTAATACACACAGCCTTTGCAAACACACACACTTCCAGCCCCTGTGCCTCTTCCCTCTTCCTGGATTCACTCAGACGTTTTAAAAACTCACAGCCTGTGCACAGGAACACACTTCCAGACCCTCTGCCTCTTCCCTCTTCCTGGATTCACTCAGAGGTTTTTAAAACTCAAAGCCTGTGCACAGGCACACACTTACAACCCTCTGCCTCGTCCCTCTTCCTGGATTCACTCAGATATTTTAAAACACACAGCCTTTGCAAACACACACACTTCCAGCCCCTGTGCGTCTTCCTGGATTCACTCAGAGGTTTTTAAAACTCAAAGCCTCTGCACAGGGACACACTTAAAACCCTATGCCTCTTCCTTCTTCCTGGATTCACTCAGAGGTTTTTAAAACTCACAGCCTCTGCACAGGGACTCACTTCCAGACCCTCTGCCTCTTCCCTCTTCCTGGATTCACTCAGACGTTTTGAAAACTCACAGCCTGTGCACACACACACACTTCCAGTCCCTGTGCCTCTTCCCTCTTCCTGGATTCACTCAGACGTTTTAAAAACTCACAGCCTGTGCACAGGAACACACTTCCAGACCCTCTGCCTCTTCCCTCTTCCTGGATTCACTCAGAGGTTTTTAAAACTCAAAGCCTGTGCACAGGCACACACTTACAACCCTCTGCCTCGTCCCTCTTCCTGGATTCACTCAGATGTTTTAAAACACACAGCCTTTGCAAACACACACACTTCCAGCCCCTGTGCGTCTTCCTGGATTCACTCAGAGGTTTTTAAAACTCAAAGCCTCTGCACAGGGACACACTTAAAACCCTATGCCTCTTCCTTCTTCCTGGATTCACTCAGAGGTTTTTAAAACTCACAGCCTCTGCACAGGGACTCACTTCCAGACCCTCTGCCTCTTCCCTCTTCCTGGATTCACTCAGACGTTTTGAAAACTCACAGCCTGTGCACACACACACACTTCCAGTCCCTGTGCCTCTTCCCTCTTCCTGGATTCACTCAGACGTTTTTAAAACTCACAGCCTCTGCACAGTGACACATTTCCAGACCCTGTACCACTTCCCTGTTCCTGGATTAACTCAGATGTTTTTAAAACTCACAGCCTGTGCACACACACACACTTCCAGCCCCTGTACCACTTCCCTGTTCCTGGATTAACTCAGATGTTTTTAAAACTCACAGCCTGTGCACACACACACACTTCCAGCCCCTGTACCACTTCCCTGTTCCTGGATTAACTCAGATGTTTTTTAAACTCACAGCCTGTGCACAGGAACACACTTACAACCCTCTGCCTCGTCCCTCTTCCTGGATTCACTCAGATGTTTTAAAACACACAGCCTTTGCAAACACACACACTTCCAGCCCCTGTGCGTCTTCCTGGATTCACTCAGAGGTTTTTAAAACTCAAAGCCTCTGCACAGGGACACACTTACAACCCTCTGCCTCGTCCCTCTTCCTGCATTCACTCAGAGCTTTTTAAAACTCAAACCCTTTGCACAGGGACACACTTACAACCCTCTGCCTCGTCCCTCTTCCTGGATTCACTCAGATGTTTTAAAACAAACAGCCTGTGCCACACACACACTTCCAGATCCTCTGCCTCTTCCTTCTTCCTGGATTCACTCAGAGGTTTTTAAAACTCACAGCCTCTGCACAGGGACTCACTTCCAGACCCTCTGCCTCTTCCCTCTTCCTGGATTCACTCAGACGTTTTGAAAACTCACAACCTGTGCACACACACACACTTCCAGTCCCTGTGCCTCTTCCCTCTTCCTGGATTCACTCAGATGTTTTTAAAACTCACAGCCTGTGCACACACACACACTTCCAGTCCCTGTGCCTCTTCCCTCTTCCTGGATTCACTCAGATGTTTTTAAAACTCACAGCCTGTGCACGCACACACACACTTCCAGCCCCTGTGCCTCTTCCCTCTTCCTGGATTCACTCAGACGTTTTTAAAACTCACAGCCTCTGCACAGGCACACAGTTCCAGCCCCTCTACCGCTTCCTTGGTCCTGGACTCAGTCAGATGTTTTTAAAACACACAGCCTGTGCACACAGACACACTTCCAGACCCGCTGCCTCTTCCCTCTTCCGGGATTCACTCAGAGGTTTTTAAAACTCAAAGCCTCTGCACAGGGACACACTTAAAACCCTATGCCTCTTCCCTCTTCCTGGATTCACTCAGAGGTTTTTAAAACACACTGGCACACACTTCCAGCGCCTGTACCTCTTCCCTCTTCCTGGATTCACTCAGATGTTCTTAAAACTCACAGCTTGTGCACACAAACAGACTTCCAGCCCCTGTGCCTCTTCCCTCTTCCTGGATTCACTCAAACGTTTTTAAAACTCACAGCCTATGCACACACACACACTTCCAGCCCCTGTACCATTTCCCTGTTCCTGGATTAACTCAGATGTTTTTAAAACTCAAAGCCTCTGCACAGGGACACACTTACAATCCTCTGCCTCGTCCCTCTTCTGGATTCACTCAGATGTTTTAAAACAAACAGCCTGTGCACAGGGACACACTTACAAGCCTCTGCCTCTTACCACTTCCTGGATTCACTCAGAGGTTCTTAAAACTCAAAGCCTCTGCACAGGACACACTTACAACCCTCTGCCTCTTCCCTCTTCCTGGATTCACTCAGAGGTTTTTAAAACTCACAGCCTCTGCACAGGGACACACTTACAACCCTCTGCCTCTTCCCTCTTCCTGGATTCACTCAGAGGTTTTTAAAACTCAAAGCCTCTGCACAGGGACACACTTCCAGACCCTCTGCCTCTTCCCTCTTCCTGGATTCACTCAGAGGTTTTTAAAACTCAAAGCCTCTGCACAGGGACACATTTACAACCCTCTGCCTCTTCCCTCTTCCTGGATTCACTCAGATGTTCTTAAAACTCACAGCTTGTGCACACAAACAGACTTCCAGCCCCTGTGCCTCTTCCCTCTTCCTGGATTCACTCAAACGTTTTTAAAACTCACAGCCTGTGCACACACACACACTTCCAGCCCCTGTACCACTTCCGTGTTCCTGGATTAACTCAGATGTTTTTAAAACTCACAGCCTGTGCACAGGCACACACTTACAACCCTCTGCCTCGTCCCTCTTCCTGGATTCACTCAGATGTTTTAAAACACACAGCCTTTGCAAACACACACACTTCGAGCCCCTGTGCCTCTTCCCTCTTCCTGGATTCATTCAGACGTTTTAAAAACTCACAGCCTGTGCACAGGCACACACTTCCAGCGCCTGTACCTCTTCCCTCTTCCTGGATTCACTCAGACGTTTTCAAAACTCACAGCCTGTGCACAGGCACACACTTCCAGACCCTCTGCCTCTTCCCTCTTCCTGGATTCACTCAGATGTTTTAAAACAAACAGCCTGTGCACAGGGACACACTTACAACCCTCTGCCTCGTCCCTCTTCCTGGATTCACTCAGATATTTTAAAACACACAGCCTTTGCAAACACACACACTTCCAGCCCCTGTGCCTCTTCCCTCTTCCTGGATTCATTCAGACGTTTTAAAAACTCACAGCCTGTGCACAGGAACACACTTCCAGACCCTCTGCCTCTTCCTTCTTCCTGGATTCACTCAGAGGTTTTTAAAACTCAAAGCTGGTGCACACACAGACACTTCCAGCCCCTCTGCCTCCTCCCTCTTCCTGGATTCACTCAGAGGTTTTTAAAACTCAAAGCCTGTGCACAGGAACACACTTCCAGACCCTCTGCCTCTTCCCTCTTCCTGGATTCACTCAGATGTTTTAAAACAAACAGCCTGTGCACAGGGACAAACTTACAACCCTCTGCCTCGTCCCTCTTCCTGGATTCACTCAGATATTTTAAAACACACAGCCTTTGCAAACACACACACTTCCAGCCCCTGTGCCTCTTCCCTCTTCCTGGATTCACTCAGACGTTTTAAAAACTCACAGCCTGTGTACAGGAACACACTTCCAGACCCTCTGCCTCTTCCCTCTTCCTGGATTCACTCAGACGTTTTTAAAACTCACAGCCTCTGCACAGTGACACATTTCCAGACCCTGTACCACTTCCCTGTTCCTGGATTAACTCAGATGTTTTTAAAACTCACAGCCTTTGCAAACACACACACTTCCAGCCCCTGTGCGTCTTCCTGGATTCACTCAGAGGTTTTTAAAACTCAAAGCCTCTGCACAGGGACACACTTAAAACCCTATGCCTCTTCCTTCTTCCTGGATTCACTCAGAGGTTTTTAAAACTCACACCCTCTGCACAGGGACTCACTTCCAGACCCTCTGCCTCTTCCCTCTTCCTGGATTCACTCAGACGTTTTGAAAACTCACAGCCTGTGCACACACACACACTTCCAGTCCCTGTGCCTCTTCCCTCTTCCTGGATTCACTCAGACGTTTTTAAAACTCACAGCCTCTGCACAGTGACACATTTCCAGACCCTGTACCACTTCCCTGTTCTTGGATTAACTCAGATGTTTTTAAAACTCACAGCCTGTGCACACACACACACTTCCAGCCCCTGTACCACTTCCCTGTTCCTGGATTAACTCAGATGTTTTTAAAACTCACAGCCTGTGCACACACACACACTTCCAGCCCCTGTACCACTTCCCTGTTCCTGGATTAACTCAGATGTTTTTTAAACTCACAGCCTGTGCACAGGAACACACTTACAACCCTCTGCCTCGTCCCTCTTCCTGGATTCACCCAGATGTTTTAAAACACACAGCCTTTGCAAACACACACACTTCCAGCCCCTGTGCGTCTTCCTGGATTCACTCAGAGGTTTTTAAAACTCAAAGCCTCTGCACAGGGACACACTTACAACCCTCTGCCTCGTCCCTCTTCCTGCATTCACTCAGAGCTTTTTAAAACTCAAACCCTTTGCACAGGGACACACTTACAACCCTCTGCCTCGTCCCTCTTCCTGGATTCACTCAGATGTTTTAAAACAAACAGCCTGTGCCACACACACACTTCCAGACCCTCTGCCTCTTCCTTCTTCCTGGATTCACTCAGAGGTTTTTAAAACTCACAGCCTCTGCACAGGGACTCACTTCCAGACCCTCTGCCTCTTCCCTCTTCCTGGATTCACTCAGACGTTTTGAAAACTCACAGCCTGTGCACACACACACACTTCCAGTCCCTGTGCCTCTTCCCTCTTCCTGGATTCACTCAGACGTTTTTAAAACTCACAGCCTCTGCACAGTGACACATTTCCAGACCCTGTACCACTTCCCTGTTCCTGGATTAACTCAGATGTTTTTAAAACTCACAGCCTGTGCACACACACACACTTCCAGACCCTCTGCCTCTTCCTTCTTCCTGGATTCACTCAGAGGTTTTTAAAACTCACAGCCTCTGCACAGGGACTCACTTCCAGACCCTGTGCCTCTTCCCTCTTCCTGGATTCACTCAGACGTTTTAAAAACTCACAGCCTGTGTACAGGAACACACTTCCAGACCCTCTGCCTCTTCCCTCTTCCTGGATTCACTCAGAGGTTTTTAAAACTCAAAGACTCTGCACAGGGACACAATTACAACCCTCTGCCTTGTCCCTCTTCCTGGATTCACTCATATGTTTTAAAACTAACATCCTGTGCCACACACACACTTCCAGACCCTCTGCCTCTTCCTTCTTCCTGGATTCACTCAGAGGTTTTTAAAACTCACAGCCTCTGCACAGGGACTCACTTCCAGACCCTCTGCCTCTTCCCTCTTCCTGGATTCACTCAGACGTTTTGAAAACTCAAAGCCTCTGCACATGGACACACTTACAATCCTCTGCCTCGTCCCTCTTCCTGGATTCACTCAGATGTTTTAAAACAAACAGCCTGTGCACGCACACACACACTTCCAGCCCCTGTGCCTCTTCCCTCTTCCTGGATTCACTCAGACGTTTTTAAAACTCACAGCCTCTGCACAGGCACACAGTTCCAGCCCCTCTACCGCTTCCTTGGTCCTGGACTCAGTCAGATGTTTTTAAAACACACAGCCTGTGCACACAGACACACTTCCAGACCCGCTGCCTCTTCCCTCTTCCGGGATTCACTCAGAGGTTTTTAAAACTCAAAGCCTCTGCACAGGGACACACTTAAAACCCTATGCCTCTTCCCTCTTCCTGGATTCACTCAGAGGTTTTTAAAACTCACAGGCACACACTTCCAGCGCCTGTACCTCTTCCCTCTTCCTGGATTCACTCAGATGTTCTTAAAACTCACAGCTTGTGCACACAAACAGACTTCCAGCCCCTGTGCCTCTTCCCTCTTCCTGGATTCACTCAAACGTTTTTAAAACTCACAGCCTATGCACACACACACACTTCCAGCCCCTGTACCATTTCCCTGTTCCTGGATTAACTCAGATGTTTTTAAAACTCAAAGCCTCTGCACAGGGACACACTTACAATCCTCTGCCTCGTCCCTCTTCTGGATTCACTCAGATGTTTTAAAACAAACAGCCTGTGCACAGGGACACTCTTACAAGCCTCTGCCTCTTACCACTTCCTGGATTCACTCAGAGGTTCTTAAAACTCAAAGCCTCTGCACAGGACACACTTACAACCCTCTGCCTCTTCCCTCTTCCTGGATTCACTCAGAGGTTTTTAAAACTCACATCCTCTGCACAGGGACACACTTACAACCCTCTGCCTCTTCCCTCTTCCTGGATTCACTCAGAGGTTTTTAAAACTCAAAGCCTCTGCACAGGGACACACTTCCAGACCCTCTGCCTCTTCCCTCTTCCTGGATTCACTCAGAGGTTTTTAAAACTCAAAGCCTCTGCACAGGGACACATTTACAACCCTCTGCCTCTTCCCTCTTCCTGGATTCACTCAGAGGTTTTTAAAACTAACAGCCTGTGCACGCACACACACACTTCCAGCCCCTGTGCCTCTTCCCTCTTCCTGGATTCACTCAGACGTTTTTAAAACTCACAGCCTGTGCACAGGCACACAGTTCCAGCCCCTCTACTGCTTCCTTGTTCCTGGACTCAGTCAGATGTTTTTAAAACACACAGCCTGTGCACACATACACACTTCCAGACCCGCTGCCTCTTCCCTCTTCCTGGATTCACTCAGAGGTTTTTAAAACTCACAGGCACACACTTCCAGCGCCTGTACCTCTTCCCTCTTCCTGGATTCACTCAGATATTCTTAAAACTCACAGCTTGTGCACACAAACAGACTTCCAGCCCCTGTGCCTCTTCCCTCTTCCTGGATTCACTCAAACGTTTTTAAAACTCACAGCCTGTGCACACACACACACTTCCAGCCCCTGTACCACTTCCGTGTTCCTGGATTAACTCAGATGTTTTTAAAACTCACAGCCTGTGCACAGGCACACACTTACAACCCTCTGCCTCGTCCCTCTTCCTGGATTCACTCAGATGTTTTAAAACACACAGCCTTTGCAAAAACACACACTTCCAGCCCCTGTGCCTCTTCCCTCTTCCTGGATTCATTCAGACGTTTTCAAAACTCACAGCCTGTGCACAGGGACACACTTCCAGACCCTCTGCCTCTTCCCTCTTCCTGGATTCACTCAGATGTTTTAAAACAAACAGCCTGTGCACAGGGACACACTTACAACCCTCTGCCTCGTCCCTCTTCCTGGATTCACTCAGATATTTTAAAACACACAGCCTTTGCAAACACACACACTTCCAGCCCCTGTGCCTCTTCCCTCTTCCTGGATTCATTCAGACGTTTTAAAAACTCACAGCCTGTGCACAGGAACACACTTCCAGACCCTCTGCCTCTTCCTTCTTCCTGGATTCACTCAGAGGTTTTTAAAACTCAAAGCTGGTGCACAGACAGACACTTCCAGCCCCTCTGCCTCCTCCCTCTTCCTGGATTCACTCAGACGTTTTTAAACCTCAAAGCCTGTGCACAAGCACATACTTCCAGCCCCTCTGCCTCTTCCTGGATTCACTCAGAGGTTTTTTTTCCTGTGCACAGGAACACACTTCCAGACCCTCTGCCTCTTCCCTCTTCCTGGATTCACTCAGAGGTTTTTAAAACTCAAAGCCTCTGCACAGGGACACACTTACAACCCTCTGCCTCGTCCCTCTTCTTGGATTCACTCAGATGTTTTAAAACAAACAGCCTGTGCACAGGGACACACTTACAAGCCTCTGCCTCTTCCCTCTTCCTGGATTCATTCAGACGTTTTAAAAACTCACAGCCTGTGCACAGGCACACACTTCCAGCGCCTGTACCTCTTCCCTCTTCCTGGATTCACTCAGACGTTTTCAAAACTCACAGCCTGTGCACAGGGACACACTTCCAGACCCTCTGCCTCTTCCCTCTTCCTGGATTCACTCAGATGTTTTAAAACAAACAGCCTGTGCACAGGGACACACTTACAACCCTCTGCCTCGTCCCTCTTCCTGGATTCACTCAGATATTTTAAAACACACAGCCTTTGCAAACACACACACTTCCAGCCCCTGTGCCTCTTCCCTCTTCCTGGATTCATTCAGACGTTTTAAAAACTCACAGCCTGTGCACAGGAACACACTTCCAGACCCTCTGCCTCTTCCTTCTTCCTGGATTCACTCAGAGGTTTTTAAAACTCAAAGCTGGTGCACACACAGACACTTCCAGCCCCTCTGCCTCCTCCCTCTTCCTGGATTCACTCAGACGTTTTTAAACCTCAAAGCCTGTGCACAGGCACATACTTCAGCATCTGTAACTAACTAACTTTGCCCCTATGATTTTTTCTATATGATCTTTATGTACACGAAGTCGGATTTACTGCAGCTGCGGGAGTCCCCTCTCTCGCAGGTCTGGCCTCCAGCCCTCTCGAGGGCCCACCTTGAGGACGGGTTCATTAACCCAGAGAGGTGGAGGAAGCGCACGTTAAGGGGTTTTTTAATTAAATGTTTTTTAAAAGTTGTAAGGGGTTATAAGGATGGGGGGGGGAGGGGTTGTAGGGATGGGGGGGGGGGGAACTGGTTAGGAGGGATGGAAGAGCCAGGCACTTAGGTGTGGTCGAAAGAGGAGGGGGCGGAGTGGGGGAGGAGAGGGAAGATAGCATTCCTATGCAGGGCACCTTAATACCAACGGTCGTAGGGAGGGGCAGGTGCGAGGACAGTTTAAGAGCACGTAGTCGGTTGGGAGACCGGGGTTTTTGGTCATTCCCGGTCGTTTGTACCAATCCCTGCATACTAGGTGGTCAGGATCTACAGACCCAAGGCCTGAGACTGCTGTTATGCAATGCGAGGTCCGTTGCTAATAAGGCCCCCCTCATCCACGATCTAATTTTGGAGGGGGACCCGGACCTCGCCGGAATAACCGAGACCTGGTTGGGCCACGAGGGAGGTCTACCCCTTGTGGAAATGTGCCCTCCAGGTTATCGAGCATTTCACCAGCCTCGGGCCCAGGGAAGGGGCGGTGGGGTAGCAGTGATTATCCGGGAAGACTTAGAGCCGAGAGAGTTCACTGTGCCGCAGACATCCGGGTGTGAGTCCCTCGTCGTGAGATGGGGCCCAGGGAGGCAGTTGGGCCTGCTGATAGTATACCTGGCTCCTCGCTATACTTCAGCGGCCCTGCCCGAACTCCTTGAGCTGATCTCATCGGTGGCGGTCGAGACCCCCAAACTTTTAGTGATGGGGGATTTTAATCTGCCGTCGATGGGAGAAGCGTCTGAGGGGGTTCGGGAGTTCATGGCTTCCATGACAGCCATGGACCTGACCCAGTTAATTCAGGGCCCTACTCACGAGGGAGGCCACACCCTGGACCTTGTTTTTGTCTCCGGCCAGTGGACGAGTGATCTGGGAATAGGGGATCTAGACATTATTCCCCTGTCATGGTCGGATCACTCACTTCTCCGGCTGGACTTCCCTGGTGCTACCCCCCGCCGCGAGGAGGCGGAACTGGAAGGTATTAGATGGTTCCGCCCCAAGCGCCTGATGGAACCGGATAGGTTCCAGACGGAACTTGGGCCACCTCCTGTGGACCTGACCCGCCCCCGAGTAGAGGACCTGGTAGTCGCATGGAATAGTGCGGCTACCGGGGCCCTAGACCGGGTGGCGCCTTTGCGGCCTCTCCTGCGGCGAAGAACCACCCTGGCACCTTGGTTTACCGAGGAGCTAAGGGTGATGAAACGCCACAAGAGACGCCTAGAGAGTCGTTGGAGATCCTCCCGTTCCGAATTTGACCGAGCACAGGCACGAGCATATTTGAAGATGTACCTTGTGGCACTAAGAGCGGCCAAATGTCAACATTGCGCTGCTCTTATTGCGTCTGCAGATAACCGCCCTGCCGCCCTGTTTCGGGTGACCCGTTCCCTCTTGTTCGAGAGACCACGGGAAGCCCCTTTACAGGGTAGAGCAGAGGAGTTTGGGAATTATCTACAGGACAAAGTCGCTCAAATCCGGATGGGATGGACCCCTTTCAGTGGTTCAGTAGAGACGCCCGTTGCGAGTCTTGAGGGACCGCTTTGGGAGGAGTTTGACTCGGTTGCCATCGAGGATTTGGACAGGTTGCGTGGACGTCTGCGACCCACCACATGTTTATTGGACCCGTGTCCCTCCTGGCTTGTACTGGCATCCTGGGAGGTCACGCGTGACTGGCTCCTGGGCCTGGTGAACGCCTCGCTGGGTGAGGGGTCTCTACCGGCCGCCTTGAAAGAGGCGGTGGTGAGGCCCCTGCTCAAGAAGCCTTCCCTGGACCCAACGGACCTAGTCAATTATCGTCCAGTCTCCAACCTTCCTTTTTTAGCGAAGGTTGTAGAGAGTGTGGTAGCACAGCAGTTCCCACGTCACCTGGAGGAAAATGATTATCTAGACCCGCGCCAGTCCGGCTTCCGACCCGGGCACAGCACGGAGACGGCCTTGGTCGCATTGGTTGATGATCTCTGGAGGGCCAGAGATAGGGGTTGTTCCTCTATCCTGGTCCTATTAGATCTCTCGGCGGCGTTCGATACCATCGACCATGGTATCCTGTTGCACCGGCTAGAGGGGCTGGGAGTCAGGGGCACCGTTTTACGGTGGTTTGGCTCCTACCTCTCTGGTCGGACGCAACGTGTGTTGACAGGGGAGCAGAGTTCGACCCGGAGGCCACTCACATGTGGAGTGCCACAGGGATCGGTGCTCTCGCCTCTCCTGTTCAACACATATATGAAACCGCTGGGCGAGATCATCCGTGGTTTTGGAGTGGGATATCATCTGTATGCTGATGATACTCAGCTATACATTTCCACTCCGAACCACCCCAATGAGGCCGTTGAAATGATGTCCCGGTGTCTGGAAGCCGTACGGGTCTGGATGGATGGCAACCGACTAAAACTCAACCCTTCCAAGACGGAGTGGCTGTGGCTTCCGGCCTCCCGGTTCAACCAGGTGCTTCCATCTCTGGCCATCGGGGGCGTCCAACTAGCCCCCATGGAACAGGTGCGCAATTTGGGCGTCCTCCTGGATACCCGGCTGTCCATGGATAACCATGTAACAGCCGTGGCAAGGGGGGCGTTCCATCAGGTTCGCCTGATGCGCCAATTGCGCCCCTTATTGGACCGGGATGCCCTACGCACAGTCACCCATGCGCTAGTGACGTCTCGCCTGGATTACTGCAATGCTCTCTACATGGGGCTTCCCTTGAGATGCACTCGGAGACTACAATTGGTCCAGAACGCGGCCGCGCGGGTGATTATGGGGAGGACTAGATACTCCCCTGTAACACCTCTCCTGCGCGAGCTGCACTGGCTGCCTGTGGTCTACCGAGTGCGTTTCAAGGTTTTGATTATGATCTTTAAAGCGCTCCATGGCACAGGGCCTAGTTATATGCAGGATCGCATCCTGCCCCACACATCCCTACGACCAATTCGCTCACACAGAGAGGGACTTCTCCGGGTGCCGTCCGCCAAACAGTGCCGGGGGGCGACACCCAGGAGCAGAGCCTTCTCTGTGATGGGCCCAGCCCTATGGAATGACCTCCCCCGTGACATCAGGATGATTTCCGATCTCCGCTCCTTCCGTGTACAGCTGAAGACCCACCTCTTTCAATTATCCGGCCTGGCTCAATTGCAATCGTAATTTTCCCATTCCTCCAAACTGTTTTTTAAATTGTTCTTAAATATTAATTTTATTGGGTTTTTACAATTGGGGTATTTTAAAGCAGATTTTTAACTGTCTATTGATGTACTTTGCTTCCTCCTCCGTGTATGTATGTGTGTTGTGTATGTATGTACGTTTGGTGTTGTTATATATGTTTCATGTTATATGCTCCATTGTACGCCGCCCCGAGTCCTACTTGGAAAGGGAGCGGCTAATAAATCTAAATTTATTATTATTATTATTATTACTTCCAGCCCCTCTGCCTCTTCCTGGATTCACTCAGAGGTTTTTTTTCCTGTGCACAGGAACACACTTCCAGACCCTCTGCCTCTTCCCTCTTCCTGGATTCACTCAGAGGTTTTTAAAACTCAAAGCCTCTGCACAGGGACACACTTACAACCCTCTGCCTCGTCCCTCTTCTTGGATTCACTCAGATGTTTTAAAACAAACAGCCTGTGCACAGGGACACACTTACAAGCCTCTGCCTCTTCCCTCTTCCTGGATTCACTCAGAGGTTTTTAAAACTCACAGCCTCTGCACAGGGACACACTTACAACCCTCTGCCTCTTCCCTCTTCCTGGATTCACTCAGAGGTTTTGAAAACTAAAAGCCTGTGCACACACAAACACTTCCAGCCCCTATTGCTATTCCCTCTTCCTGTATTAACTCAGACATTTTTAAAACTAAAAGCCTCTGCAAAGGAACACAGTTCCAGCCCCTGTGCCTATTCCCTCTTCTTGTATTAACTCAGACATTTTTAAAACTAAAAGCCTCTGCACAGGGACACACTTACAACCCTCTGCCTTGTCCCTCTTCCTGGATTCACTCAGATGTTTTAAAACAAACAGCCTGTGCCACACACACACTTCCAGACCCTCTGCCTCTTACCTCTTCCTGGATTCACTCAGAGGTTGTTAAAACTCAAAGCTTCTGCATAGGGACACACTTAAAACCCTATGCCTCTTCCCTCTTCCTGGATTCACTCAGAGGTTTTTAAAACTCACAGCCTGTGCACAGGCACACGCTTCCAGACCCTCTGCCTCTTCCCTCTTCCTGGATTCAATCAGACATTTTTAAAACTAAAAGCCTTTGCACAGGCACACACTTACAACCCTATACCTCTTCCCTCTTCCTGGATTCAATCAGATGTTCTTAAAACTCACAGCTTGTGCACGCACAAACACTTCCAGCCCCTGTACCACTTCCCTGTTCCTGGATTAACTCAGATTTTTTAAAACTCACAGCCTGTGCACACACACATACTTCCAGCCCCTATGCCTCTTCCCTCTTCCTGGATTGACTCAGAGGTTTTTAAAACTCACAGCCTCTGCACAGGGACACACTTACAAGCCTCTGCCTCTTCCCTCTTCCTGGATTCACTCAGAGGTTTTTAAAACTCACAGCCTCTGCACAGGGACACACTTACAACCATTTGCCTCTTCCCTCTTCCTGGATTCACTCAGAGGTTTTTAAAACTCAAAGCCTCTGTACAGGGACACACACACTTCCAGCCCCTGTGCCTCTTCCCTCTTCCTGGATTCACTCAGACGTTTTTAAAACTCACAGCCTGTGCACACACACACACTTCCAGACCCTCTGCCTCTTCCCTCTTCCTGGATTCACTCAGAGGTTTTTAAAACTCAAAGCCTCTGCACAGGGACACACTAACAACCCTCTGCCTCGTCCCTCTTCCTGGATTCACTCAGATGTTTTAATACACACAGCCTGTGCACACAAACACACTTCCAGACCCTCTGCCTCTTACCGCTTCCTGGATTCACTCAGAGGTTCTTAAAACTCAAAGCCTCTGCACAGGACACACTTACAACCCTCTGCCTCTTCCCTCTTCCTGGATTCACTCAGAGGTTTTTAAAACTCAAAGCCTCTGCACAGGGACACACTTCCAGCCCCTGTGCCTCTTCCCTTTTCCTGGATTCACTCAGAGGTTTTTAAAACTCAAAGCCGGTGCACACACAGACACTTCCAGCCCCTCTGCCTCGTCCCTCTTCCTGGATTCACTCAGATGTTTTAATACACACAGCCTTTGCAAACACACACACTTCCAGCCCCTGTGCCTCTTCCCTCTTCCTGGATTCACTCAGACGTTTTAAAAACTCACAGCCTGTGCACAGGAACACATTTCCAGACCCTCTGCCTCTTCCCTCTTCCTGGATTCACTCAGAGGTTTTTAAAACTCAAAGCCTGTGCACAGGCACACACTTACAACCCTCTGCCTCGTCCCTCTTCCTGGATTCACTCAGATGTTTTAAAACACACAGCGTTTGCAAACACACACACTTCCAGCCCCTGTGCGTCTTCCTGGATTCACTCAGAGGTTTTTAAAACTCAAAGCCTCTGCACAGGGACACACTTACAACCCTCTGCCTCGTCCCTCTTCCTGCATTCACTCAGAGCTTTTTAAAACTCAAAGCCTCTGCAGAGGGACACACTTACAACCCTCTGCCTCGTCCCTCTTCCTGGATTCACTCAGATGTTTTAAAACAAACAGCCTGTGCCACACACACACTTCCAGACCCTCTGCCTCTTCCCTCTTCCTGGATTCACTCAGACGTTTTTAAAACTCACAGCCTCTGCACAGTGACACATTTCCAGACCCTGTACCACTTCCCTGTTCCTGGATTAACTCAGATGTTTTTAAAACTCACAGCCTGTGCACACACACACACTTCCAGACCCTCTGCCTCTTCTTTATTCCTGGATTCACTCAGAGGTTTTTAAAACTCACAGCCTCTGCACAGGGACTCACTTCCAGACCCTGTGCCTCTTCCCTCTTCCTGGATTCACTCAGACGTATTAAAAACTCACAGCCTGTGCACAGGAACACACTTCCAGACCCTCTGCCTCTTCCCTTTTCCTGGATTCACTCAGAGGTTTTTAAAACTCAAAGACTCTGCACAGGGACAGACTTACAACCCTCTGCCTCGTCCCTCTTCCGGGATTCACTCAGATGTGTTAAAACAAACAGCCTGTGCCACACACACACTTCCAGACCCTCTGCCTCTTCCTTCTTCCTGGATCCACTCAGAGGTTTTTAAAACTCACAGCCTCTGCACAGGGACTCACTTCCAGACCCTCTGCCTCTTCCCTCTTCCTGGATTCACTCAGACGTTTTGAAAACTCACAACCTGTGCACACACACACACACTTCCAGTCCCTGTGCCTCTTCCCTCTTCCTGGATTCACTCAGACGTTTTTAAAACTCACAGCCTGTGCACACACACACACTTCCAGCCCCTGTACCACTTCCCTGTTCCTGGATTAACTCAGATGTTTTTAAAACTCAGACCCTGTGCACAGGCACACACTTACAACCCTCTGCCTCGTCCCTCTTCCTGGATTCACTCAGATGTTTTAAAACACACAGCCTTTGCAAACACACACACTTCCAGCCCCTGTGCCTCTTCCCTCTTCCTGGATTCACTCAGACGTTTTAAAAACTCACAGCCTGTGCACAGGAACACAATTCCAGACCCTCTGCCTCTTCCCTCTTCCTGGATTCACTCAGAGGTTTTTAAAACTCAAAGCCTCTGCACAGGGACACACTTACAATCCTCTGCCTCGTCCCTCTTCCTGGATTCACTCAGATGTTTTAAAACAAACAGCCTGTGCCACACACACACTTCCAGACCCTCTGCCTCTTACCACTTCCTGGATTCACTCAGAGGTTTTTAAAACTCAAAGCCTCTGCACAGGGACACACTTAAAACCCTATGCCTCTTCCCTCTTCCTGGATTCACTCAGAGGTTTTTAAAACTCACAGCCGGTGCACAGGCACACACTTCCAGCCCCTGTACCTCTTCCCTCTTCCTGGATTCACTCAGACGTTTTTAAAACTCACAGCCTGTGCAAAGGCACACACTTCCAGACCCTCTGCCTCTTCCCTCTTCCTGGATTCACTCAGACGTTTTTAAAACTCACAGGCACACACTTCCAGCGCCTGTACCTCTTAAAACCACACTTAAAACCCTCTGCCTCTTCCCTCTTCCTGGATTCACTCAGACGTTTTGAAAACTCACAGCCTGTGCACACACACACACTTCCAGTCCCTGTGCCTCTTCCCTCTTCCTGGATTCACTCAGACGTTTTTAAAACTCACAGCCTCTGCACAGTGACACATTTCCAGACCCTGTACCACTTCCCTGTTCCTGTATTAACTCAGATGTTTTTAAAACTCACAGCCTGTGCACACACACACACTTCCAGCCCCTGTACCACTTCCCTGTTCCTGGATTAACTCAGATGTTTTTAAAACTCACAGCCTGTGCACAGGCACACACTTACAACCCTCTCCCTCGTCCCTCTTCCTGGATTCACTCAGATGTTTTAAAACACACAGCCTTTGCAAACACACACACTTCCAGCCCCTGTGCCTCTTCCCTCTTCCTGGATTCACTCAGACGTTTTAAAAACTCACAGCCTGTGCACAGGAACACACTTCCAGACCCTCTGCCTCTTCCCTCTTCCTGGATTCACTCAGAGGTTTTTAAAACTCAAAGCCTGTGCACAGGCACACACTTACAACCCTCTGCCTCGTCCCTCTTCCTGGATTCACTCAGATGTTTTAAAACACACAGCCTTTGCAAACACACACACTTCCAGCCCCTGTGCGTCTTCCTGGATTCACTCAGAGGTTTTTAAAACTCAAAGCCTCTGCACAGGGACACACTTACAACCCTCTGCCTCGTCCCTCTTCCTGCATTCACTCAGAGCTTTTTAAAACTCAAAGACTCTGCACAGGGACACACTTACAACCCTCTGCCTCGTCCCTCTTCCGGGATTCACTCAGACGTTTTAAAACAAACAGCCTGTGCACAGGAACACACTTCCAGACCCTCTGCCTCTTCCCTCTTCCTGGATTCACTCAGAGGTTTTTAAAACTCAAAGACTCTGCACAGGGACACACTTACAACCCTCTGCCTCGTCCCTCTTCCGGGATTCACTCAGATGTTTTAAAACAAACAGCCTGTGCCACACACACACTTCCAGACCCTCTGCCTCTTCCCTCTTCCTGGATTCACTCAGAGGTTTTTAAAACTCAAAGACTCTGCACAGGGACACACTTACAACCCTCTGCCTCGTCCCTCTTCCGGGATTCACTCAGATGTTTTAAAACAAACAGCCTGTGCCACACACACACTTCCAGACCCTCTGCCTCTTCCTTCTTCCTGGATTCACTCAGAGGTTTTTAAAACTCACAGCCTCTGCACAGGGACTCACTTCCAGACCCTCTGCCTCTTCCCTCTTCCTGGATTCACTCAGACGTTTTGAAAACTCACAACCTGTGCACACACACACACACTTCCAGTCCCTGTGCCTCTTCCCTCTTCTTGGATTCACTCAGACGTTTTTAAAACTCACAGCCTGTGCACACACACACACTTCCAGACCCTCTGCCTCTTCCCTCTTCCTGGATTCACTCAGAGGTTTTTAAAACTCAAAGCCTCTGCACAGGGACACACTAACAACCCTCTGCCTCGTCCCTCTTCCTGGATTCACTCAGATGTTTTAATACACACAGCCTGTGCACACAAACACACTTCCAGACCCTCTGCCTCTTACCGCTTCCTGCATTAACTCAGATGTTTTTAAAACTCACAGCCTGTGCACAGGCACACACTTACAACCCTCTGCCTCGTCCCTCTTCTTGGATTCACTCAGATGTTTTAAAACACACAGCCTTTGCAAACACACAAACTTCCAGCCCCTGTGCCTCCTCCCTCTTCCTGTATTCACTCAGACGTTTTTAAACCTCAAAGCCTGTACACAGGTACATACTTCCAGCCCCTCTGCCTCTTCCTCGATTCACTCAGAGGTTTTTAAAACTCACAGCCTTTACACACACACACACTTCCAGCGCCTGTACCTCTTCCCTCTTCCTGGATTCACTCAGACGTTTTTAAAACTTACAGCCTGTGCAAAGCCACACACTTCCAGACCCTCTGCCTCTTCCCTCTTCCTGGATTCACTCAGAGGTTTTTAAAACTCACAGGCACACACTTCCAGCGCCTGTACCTCTTCCATCTTCCTGGATTCACTCAGATGTTCTTAAAACTCACAGCTTGTGCACACAAACAGACTTCCAGACCCTATGCCTCTTCCCTCTTCCTGGATTCACTCAGAGGTTTTTAAAACTCAAAGCCTCTGCACAGGGACACACTTACAACCCTCTGCCATGTCCTTCTTCCTCGATTCACTCAGAGGTTTTTAAAACTCACAGCCGGTGCACATACACACACTTCCAGCCCCTGTGCCTCTTCCCTCTTCCTGGATTCACTCAGAGATTTTTGAAACTCAAAGCTGGTGCACACACAGACACTTCCAGCCCCTCTGCCTCCTCCCTCTTCCTGGATTCACTCAGATGTTTTTAAACCTTAAAGCCTGTGCACACACAAACACTTCCAGCCCCTATTGCTATTCCCTCTTCCTGTATTAACTCAGACATTTTTAAAACTAAAAGCCTCTGCACAGGCACACACTTACAACCCTCTGCCTTGTCCCTCTTCCTGGATTCACTCAGATGTTTTAAAACAAACAGCCTGTGCCACACACACACTTCCAGACCCTCTGCCTCTTCCCTCTTCCTGGATTCACTCAGAGGTTTTTAAAACTCAAAGCCTCTGCACAGGGACACACTTACAACCCTCTGCCTCGTCCCTCTTCCTGGATTCACTCAGATGTTTTAAAACAAACAGCCTGTGCACAGGGACACACTTACAACCCTCTGCCTCTTCCCTCTTCCTGGATTCACTCAGAGGTTTTTAAAACTCACAGCCTCTGCACAGGGACACACTTACAACCCTCTGCCTCTTCCCTCTTCCTGGATTCACTCAGAGGTTTTTAAAACTCAAAGCCTCTGCACAGGGACACACTTACAACCCTCTGCCTCTTCCCGCTTCCTGGATTAACTCAGATGTTTTTAAAACTCACAGCCTGTGCACACACACACACTTCCAGCCCCTGTGCCTCTTCCCTCTTCCTGGATTCACTCAGATGTTTTTAAACCTCACAGGCACACACTTCCAGCGCCTGTACCTCTTCCCTCTTCCTGGATTCACTCAGATGTTTTTAAAACTCACAGCTTGTGCACACAAACAGACTTCCAGCCCCTGTGCCTCTTCCCCCTTCCTGGATTCACTCAGACGTTTTAAAAACTCAAAGCCTGTGCACACACACACACTTCCAGCCCCTGTACCACTTCCCAGTTCCTGGATTCACTCAGATGTTTTAAAAGAAACAGCCTGTGCACAGGGACACACTTACAAGCCTCTACCACTTCCCAGTTCCTGGATTAACTCAGATGTTTTTAAAACTCACAGCCTGTGCACACACACACACTTCCAGCCCCTGTGCCTCTTCCCTCTTCCTGGATTCACTCAGAGGTTTTTAAAACTCAAAGTTGGTGCACACACAGAAACTTCCAGCCCCTCTGCCTCCTCCCTCTTCCTGGATTCACTCAGACGCTTTTAAACCTCAAAGCCTGTGCACAGGCACATACTTCCAGCCCCTCTGCCTCTTCCCTCTTCCTGGATTCACTCAGACGTTTTTATAACTCACAGCCTGTGCACACACAGACACTTCCAGCCCCTGTACCACTTCCCAGTTCCTGGATTAACTCAGATGTTTTTAAAACTCACAGCCGGTGCACAGGCACACACTTACAACCCTCTGCCTCTTCCCGCTTCCTGGATTAACTCAGATGTTTTTAAAACTCACAGCCTGTGCACAGGCACACACTTACAACCCTCTGCCTCGTCCCTCTTCTTGGATTCACTCAGATGTTTTAAAACACACAGCCTTTGCAAACACACACACTTCCAGCCCCTGTGCCTCCTCCCTCTTCCTGGATTCACTCAGACGTTTTTAAACCTCAAAGCCTGTGCACAGGTACATACTTCCAGCCCCTCTGCCTCTTCCTCGATTCACTCAGACGTTTTTAAAACTCACAGCCTGTGCAAAGCCACACACTTCCAGACCCTCTACCTCTTCCCTCTTCCTGGATTCACTCAGAGGTTTTTAAAACTCACAGGCACACACTTCCAGTGCCTGTACCTCTTCCCTCTTCCTGGATTCACTCAGATGTTCTTAAAACTCACAGCTTGTGCACAAAAACAGACTTCCAGACCCTATGCCTCTTCCCTCTTCCTGGATTCACTCAGAGGTTTTTAAAACTCAAAGCCTCTGCACAGGGACACACTTACAACCCTCTGCCTCGTCCCTCTTCCTGGATTCACTCAGATGTTTTAAAACAAACAGCCTGTGCACAGGGACACACTTACAAGCCTCTGCCTCTTCCCTCTTCCTGGATTCACTTAGAGGTTTTTAAAACTCACAGCCTCTGCACAGGGACACACTTACAACCCTCTGCCTCTTCCCTCTTCCTGGATTCACTCAGAGGTTTTTAAAACTTAAAGCCTGGCACACACAAACACTTCCAGCCCCTATTGCTATTCCCTCTTCCTGTATTAACTCAGACATTTTTAAAACTAAAAGCCTCTGCACAGGAACACAGTTCCAGCCCCTGTGCCTCTTCCCCCTTCCTGGATTCACTCAGACGTTTTTAAAACTCAAAGCCTGTGCACAGGGATACACTTACAACCCTCTGCCTTGTCCCTCTTCCTGGATTCACTCAGATGTTTAAAAACACAAAGCCTCTGCACAGGGACACACTTACAACCCTCTGCCTCTTCCCTCTTCCTGGATTAACTCAGATGTTTTTAAAACTCACAGCCTGTGCACACACACACACTTCCAGCCCCTGTGCCTCTTCCCTCTTCCTGGATTCACTCAGACGTTTTAAAAACTCACAGCCTGTGAACAGGAACACACTTCCAGCCCCTCTGCCTCCTCCCTCTTCCTGGATTCACTCAGATGTTTTTAAACCTCAAAGCCTGTGCACACACAAACACTTCCAGCCCCTATTGCTATTCCCTCTTCCTGTATTAACTCAGACATTTTTAAAACTAAAAGCCTCTGCACAGGCACACACTTACAACCCTCTGCCTTGTCCCTCTTCCTGGATTCACTCAGATGTTTTAAAACAAACAGCCTGTGCCACACACACACTTCCAGACCCTCTGCCTCTTACCTCTTCCTGGATTCACTCAGAGGTTCTTAAAACTCAAAGCTTCTGCATAGGGACACACTTAAAACCCTATGCCTCTTCCCTCTTCCTGGATTCACTCAGAGGTTTTTAAAACTCACAGCCTGTGCACAGGGACACACTTACAACCCTCTGCCTCGTCCCTCTTCCTGGATTCACTCAGATGTTTTAAAACAAACAGCCTGTGCACAGGAACACACTTACAAGCCTCTGCCTCTTCCCTCTTCCTGGATTCACTCAGAGGTTTTTAAAACTAACAGCCTCTGCACAGGGACACACTTCCAGACCCTCTGCCTCTTCCCTCTTCCTGGATTCACTCAGAGGTTTTTAAAACTCAAAGCCTCTGCACAGGGACACACTTACAACCCTCTGCCTCGTCCCTCTTCCTGGATTCACTCAGATGTTTTAAAACAAACAGCCTGTGCACAGGGACACACTTACAACCCTCTGCCTCTTCCCTCTTCCTGGATTCACTCAGAGGTTTTTAAAACTCACAGCCTCTGCACAGGGACACACTTACAACCCTCTGCCTCTTCCCTCTTCCTGGATTCACTCAGAGGTTTTTAAAACTCAAAGCCTCTGCACAGGGACACACTTACAACCCTCTGCCTCTTCCCGCTTCCTGGATTAACTCAGATGTTTTTAAAACTCACAGCCTGTGCACACACAGACACTTCCAGCCCCTGTGCCTCTTCCCTCTTCCTGGATTCACTCAGAGGTTTTTAAACCTCAAAGCCTGTGCACAGGCACATACTTCCAGCCCCTCTGCCTCTTCCTGGATTCACTCAGAGGTTTTTAAAACTCACAGCCTGTGCACACACAGACACTTCCAGCCCCTCAGCCTCCTCCCTCTTCCTGGATTCACTCAGATGTTTTTAAACCTCAAAGCCTGTGCACAGGCACATACTTCCAGCCCCTCTGCCTCTTCCTGGATTCACTCAGAGGTTTTTAAAACTCACAGCCTGTGCACACACAAACACTTCCAGCGCCTGTACCTGTTCCCTCTTCCTGGATTCACTCAGACGTTTTTAAAACTCACAGCCTGTGCACACACAAACACTTCCAGCCCCTGTACCACTTCCCAGTTCCTGGATTAACTCAGATGTTTTTAAAACTCACAGCCTGTGCACAGGCACACACTTACAACCCTCTGCCTTGTCCCTCTTCTTGGATTCACTCAGATGTTTTAAAACACACAGCCTTTGCAAACACACACACTTCCAGCCCCTGTGCCTCCTCCCTCTTCCTGGATTCACTCAGACGTTTTTAAACCTCAAAGCCTGTACACAGGTACATACTTCCAGCCCCTCTGCCTCTTCCTCGATTCACTCAGAGGTTTTTAAAACTCACAGCCTGTACACACACACACACTTCCAGCGCCTGTACCTCTTCCCTCTTCCTGGATTCACTCAGACGTTTTTAAAACTTACAGCCTGTGCAAAGCCACACACTTCCAGACCCTCTGCCTCTTCCCTCTTCCTGGATTCACTCAGAGGTTTTTAAAACTCACAGGCACACACTTCCAGCGCCTGTACCTCTTCCCTCTTCCTGGATTCACTCAGATGTTCTTAAAACTCACAGCTTGTGCACACAAACAGACTTCCAGACCCTATGCCTCTTCCCTCTTCCTGGATTCACTCAGAGGTTTTTAAAACTCAAAGCCTCTGCACAGGGACACACTTACAACCCTCTGCCTCGTCCCTCTTCCTGGATTCACTCAGAGGTTTTTAAACCTCACAACCTCTGCACAGGGAAACACTTACAACCCTCTGCCTCTTCCCTCTTCCTGGATTCACTCAGAGGTTTTTAAAACTTAAAGCCTGGCACACACAAACACTTCCAGCCCCTATTGCTATTCCCTCTTCCTGTATTAACTCAGACATTTTTAAAACTAAAGGCCTCTGCACAGGAACAGAGTTCCAGCCCCTGTGCCTCTTCCCCCTTCCTGGATTCACTCAGACGTTTTTAAAACTCAAAGCCTGTGCACAGGGATACACTTACAACCCTCTGCCTTGTCCATCTTCCTGGATTCACTCAGATGTTTAAAAACACAAAGCCTCTGCACAGGGACACACTTACAACCCTCTGCCTCTTCCCTCTTCCTGGATTAACTCAGATGTTTTTAAAACTCACAGCCTGTGCACACACACACACTTCCAGCCCCTGTGCCTCTTCCCTCTTCCTGGATTCACTCAGACGTTTTAAAAACTCACAGCCTGTGCACAGGAACACACTTCCAGACCCTCTGTCTCTTCCCTCTTCCTGGATTCACTCAGAGGTTTTTAAAACTCAAAGCCTCTGCACAGGGACACACTTAAAACCCTCTGCCTTGTCCTTCTTCCTCGATTCACTCAGATGTTTTAAAACACACAGCCTGTGCCACACACATACTTCCAGACCCTCTGCCTCTTACCTCTTCCTGGATTCACTCAGAGGTTCTTAAAACTCAAAGCCTCTGCATAGGGACACACTTAAAACCCTATGCCTCTTCCCTCTTCCTGGATTCACTCAGAGGTTTTTAAAACTCACAGCCTCTGCACAGGGACACACTTACAACCCTCTTCCTCTTCCCTCTTCCTGGATTCACTCAGAGGTTTTTAAAACTCAAAGCCTCTGCACAGGGACACACTTCCAGACCCTCTGCCTCTTCCCTCTTCCTGGATTCACTCAGAGGTTTTTAAAACTCAAAGCCTCTGCACAGGGACACATTTACAACCCTCTGCCTCTTCCCTCTTCCTTGATTCACTCAAAGGTTTTTAAAACTAACAACCTGTGCACGCACACACACACTTCCAGCCCCTGTGCCTCTTCCCTCTTCCTGGATTCACTCAGACGTTTTTAAAACTCACAGCCTGTTCACAGGCACACAGTTCCAGCCCCTCTACGTCTTCCCTCTTCCTGGATTCACTCAGACGTTTTTAAAACTCAAAGTCTGTGCACAGGGACACACTTACAACCCTCTGCCTTGTCCCTCTGCCTGGATTCACTCAGATGTTTAAAAACACACAGCCTTTGCAAACACACACACTTCCAGCCCCTGTGCCTCTTCCCTCTTCCTGGATTCATTCAGACGTTTTAAAAACTCATAGCCTGTGCACAGGAACACACTTCCAGACCCTCTGTCTCTTCCCTCTTCCTGGATTCACTCAGAGGTTTTTAAAACACAAAGCCTCTGCACAGGGACCCACTTAAAACCCTCTGCCTTGTCCTTCTTCCTCGATTCACTCAGATGTTTTAAAACACACAGCCTGTGCACACACACACACACACTTCCAGACCCTCTGCCTCTTACCTCTTCCTGGATTCACTCAGAGGTTCTTAAAACTCAAAGCCTCTGCACAGCGACACACTTAAAACCCTATGCCTCTTCCCTCTTCCTGGATTCACTCAGAGGTTTTTAAAACTCACAGCCTGTGCACACACACATACTTCCAGCCCCTATGCCTCTTCCCTCTTCCTGGATTCACTCAGAGGTTTTTAAAACTCACAGTCTCTGCACAGGGACACACTTACAAGCCTCTGCCTCTTCCCTCTTCCTGGATTCACTCAGAGGTTTTTAAAACTCACAGCCTCTGCACAGGGACACACTTACAACCATCTGCCTCTTCCCTCTTCCTGGATTCACTCAGAGGTTTTTAAAACTCAAAGCCTCTGTACAGGGACACACTTACAACCCTCTGCCTCTTCCCGCTTCCTGGATTAACTCAGATGTTTTTAAAACTCACAGCCTGTGCACACACACACACTTCCAGCCCCTGTGCCTCTTCCCTCTTCCTGGATTCACTCAGAGGTTTTTAAAACTCAAAGCTGGTGCACACACAGACACTTCCAGCCCCTCAGCCTCCTCCCTCTTCCTGGATTCACTCAGATGTTTTTAAACCTCAAAGCCTGTGCACAGGCACATACTTACAGCCCCTCTGCCTCTTCCTGGATTCACTCAGAGGTTTTTAAAACTCACAGCCTGTGCACACACAAACACTTCCAGCGCCTGTACCTGTTCCCTCTTCCTGGATTCACTCAGACGTTTTTAAAACTCACAGCCTGTGCACACACAAACACTTCCAGCCCCTGTACCACTTCCCAGTTCCTGGATTAACTCAGATGTTTTTAAAACTCACAGCCTGTGCACAGGCACACACTTACAACCCTCTGCCTCGTCCCTCTTCTTGGATTCACTCAGATGTTTTAAAACACACAGCCTTTGCAAACACACAAACTTCCAGCCCCTGTGCCTCCTCCCTCTTCCTGTATTCACTCAGACGTTTTTAAACCTCAAAGCCTGTACACAGGTACATACTTCCAGCCCCTCTGCCTCTTCCTCGATTCACTCAGAGGTTTTTAAAACTCACAGCCTATACACACACAAACACTTCCAGCGCCTGTACCTCTTCCCTCTTCCTGGATTCACTCAGACGTTTTGAAAACTTACAGCCTGTGCAAAGCCACACACTTCCAGACCCTCTGCCTCTTCCCTCTTCCTGGATTCACTCAGAGGTTTTTAAAACTCACAGGCACACACTTCCAGCGCCTGTACCTCTTCCCTCTTCCTGGATTCACTCAGATGTTCTTAAAACTCACAGCTTGTGCACACAAACAGACTTCCAGACCCTATGCCTCTTCCCTCTTCCTGGATTCACTCAGAGGTTTTTAAAACTCAAAGCCTCTGCACAGGGACACACTTACAACCCTCTGCCTTGTCCTTCTTCCTCGATTCACTCAGAGGTTTTTAAAACTCACAGCCGGTGCACATACACACACTTCCAGCCCCTGTGCCTCTTCCCTCTTCCTGGATTCACTCAGAGGTTTTTGAAACTCAAAGCTGGTGCACACACAGACACTTCCAGCCCCTCTGCCTCCTCCCTCTTCCTGGATTCACTCAGATGTTTTTAAACCTCAAAGCCTGTGCACACACAAACACTTCCAGCCCCTATTGCTATTCCCTCTTCCTGTATTAACTCAGACATTTTTAAAACTAAAAGCCTCTGCACAGGCACACACTTACAACCCTCTGCCTTGTCCCTCTTCCTGGATTCACTCAGATGTTTTAAAACAAACAGCCTGTGCCACACACACACTTCCAGACCCTCTGCCTCTTACCTCTTCCTGGATTCACTCAGAGGTTCTTAAAACTCAAAGCTTCTGCATAGGGACACACTTAAAACCCTATGCCTCTTCCCTCTTCCTGGATTCACTCAGAGGTTTTTAAAACTCACAGCCTGTGCACAGGGACACACTTACAACCCTCTGCCTCGTCCCTCTTCCTGGATTCACTCAGATGTTTTAAAACAAACAGCCTGTGCACAGGGACACACTTACAAGCCTCTGCCTCTTCCCTCTTCCTGGATTCACTCAGAGGTTTTTAAAACTAACAGCCTCTGCACAGGGACACACTTCCAGACCCTCTGCCTCTTCCCTCTTCCTGGATTCACTCAGAGGTTTTTAAAACTCAAAGCCTCTGCACAGGGACACACTTACAACCCTCTGCCTCGTCCCTCTTCCTGGATTCACTCAGATGTTTTAAAACAAACAGCCTGTGCACAGGGACACACTTACAACCCTCTGCCTCTTCCCTCTTCCTGGATTCACTCAGAGGTTTTTAAAACTCACAGCCTCTGCACAGGGACACACTTACAACCCTCTGCCTCTTCCCTCTTCCTGGATTCACTCAGAGGTTTTTAAAACTCAAAGCCTCTGCACAGGGACACACTTACAACCCTCTGCCTCTTCCCGCTTCCTGGATTAACTCAGATGTTTTTAAAACTCACAGCCTGTGCACACACACACACTTCCAGCCCCTGTGCCTCTTCCCTCTTCCTGGATTCACTCAGAGGTTTTTAAAACTCAAAGCTGGTGCACACACAGACACTTCCAGCCCCTCAGCCTCCTCCCTCTTCCTGGATTCACTCAGATGTTTTTAAACCTCAAAGCCTGTGCACAGGCACATACTTCCAGCCCCTCTGCCTCTTCCTGGATTCACTCAGAGGTTTTTAAAACTCACAGCCTGTGCACACACAAACACTTCCAGCCCCTGTGCCTCTTCCCTCTTCCTGGATTCACTCAGAGGTTTTTAAAACTCAAAGCTGGTGCACACACACACACTTCCAGCCCCTGTGCCTCTTCCCTCTTCCTGGATTCACTCAGAGGTTTTTAAAACTCAAAGCTGGTGCACACACAGACACTTCCAGCCCCTCAGCCTCCTCCCTCTTCCTGGATTCACTCAGATGTTTTTAAACCTCAAAGCCTGTGCACAGGCACATACTTCCAGCCCCTCTGCCTCTTCCTGGATTCACTCAGAGGTTTTTAAAACTCACAGCCTGTGCACACACAAACACTTCCAGCGCCTGTACCTGTTCCCTCTTCCTGGATTCACTCAGACGTTTTTAAAACTCACAGCCTGTGCACACACAAACACTTCCAGCCCCTGTACCACTTCCCAGTTCCTGGATTAACTCAGATGTTTTTAAAACTCACAGCCTGTGCACAGGCACACACTTACAACCCTCTCCCTCGTCCCTCTTCCTCGATTCACTCAGAGGTTTTTAAAACTCACAGCCTGTACACACACACACACTTCCAGCGCCTGTACCTCTTCCCTCTTCCTGGATTCACTCAGACGTTTTTAAAACTTACAGCCTGTGCAAAGCCACACACTTCCAGACCCTCTGCCTCTTCCCTCTTCCTGGATTCACTCAGAGGTTTTTAAAACTCACAGGCACACACTTCCAGCGCCTGTACCTCTTCCCTCTTCCTGGATTCACTCAGATGTTCTTAAAACTCACAGCTTGTGCACACAAACAGACTTCCAGACCCTATGCCTCTTCCCTCTTCCTGGATTCACTCAGAGGTTTTTAAAACTCAAAGCCTCTGCACAGGGACACACTTACAACCATCTGCCTCGTCCCTCTTCCTGGATTCACTCAGATGTTTTAAAACTCAAAGCCTGTGCACAGGGACACACTTACAAGCCTCTGCCTCTTCCCTCTTCCTGGATTCACTCAGAGGTTTTTAAACCTCACAGCCTCTGCACAGGGACACACTTACAACCCTCTGCCTCTTCCCTCTTCCTGGATTCACTCAGAGGTTTTTAAAACTTAAAGCCTCTGCACACACACACTTCCAGCCCCTGTGCCTCTTCCCTCTTCCTGGATTCACTCAGACGTTTTTAAAACTCACAGCCTGTTCACAGGCACACAGTTCCAGCCCCTCTACGTCTTCCCTCTTCCTGGATTCACTCAGACGTTTTTAAAACTCAAAGTCTGTGCACAGGGACACACTTACAACCCTCTGCCTTGTCCCTCTGCCTGGATTCACTCAGATGTTTAAAAACACACAGCCTTTGCAAACACACACACTTCCAGCCCCTGTGCCTCTTCCCTCTTCCTGGATTCATTCAGACGTTTTAAAAACTCATAGCCTGTGCACAGGAACACACTTCCAGACCCTCTGTCTCTTCCCTCTTCCTGGATTCACTCAGAGGTTTTTAAAACACAAAGCCTCTGCACAGGGACCCACTTAAAACCCTCTGCCTTGTCCTTCTTCCTCGATTCACTCAGATGTTTTAAAACACACAGCCTGTGCACACACACACACACACTTCCAGACCCTCTGCCTCTTACCTCTTCCTGGATTCACTCAGAGGTTCTTAAAACTCAAAGCCTCTGCACAGCGACACACTTAAAACCCTATGCCTCTTCCCTCTTCCTGGATTCACTCAGAGGTTTTTAAAACTCACAGCCTGTGCACACACACATACTTCCAGCCCCTATGCCTCTTCCCTCTTCCTGGATTCACTCAGAGGTTTTTAAAACTCACAGTCTCTGCACAGGGACACACTTACAAGCCTCTGCCTCTTCCCTCTTCCTGGATTCACTCAGAGGTTTTTAAAACTCACAGCCTCTGCACAGGGACACACTTACAACCATCTGCCTCTTCCCTCTTCCTGGATTCACTCAGAGGTTTTTAAAACTCAAAGCCTCTGTACAGGGACACACTTACAACCCTCTGCCTCTTCCCTCTTCCTAGATTCACTCAGAGGTTTTTAAAACTAACGCCCTGTGCACGCACACACACACTTCCAGCCCCTGTGCCTCTTCCCTCTTCCTGGATTCACTCAGACGTTTTTAAAACTCACAGCCTGTGCACACACACACACTTCCAGACCCTCTGCCTCTTCCCTCTTCCTGGATTCACTCAGAGGTTTTTAAAACTCAAAGCCTCTGCACAGGGACACACTAACAACCCTCAGCCTCGTCCCTCTTCTTGGATTCACTCAGATGTTTTAATACACACAGCCTGTGCACACACACACACTTCCAGACCCTCTGCCTCTTACCGCTTCCTGGATTCACTCAGAGGTTCTTAAAAGTCAAAGCCTCTGCACAGGACACACTTACAACCCTCTGCCTCTTACCTCTTCCTGGATTCACTCAGAGGTTTTTAAAACTCAAAGCCTCTGCACAGGGACACACTTCCAGCCCCTGTGCCTCTTCCCTTTTCCTGGATTCACTCAGAGGTTTTTAAAACTCAAAGCCGGTGCACACACAGACACTTCCAGCCCCTCTGCCTCGTCCCTCTTCCTGGATTCACTCAGATGTTTTAATACACACAGCCTGTGCACACACACACACTTCCAGACCCTCTGCCTCTTACAGCTTCCTGGATTCACTCAGAGGTTCTTAAAACTCAAAGCCTCTGCACAGGGACACACTTAAAACCCTATGCCTCTTCCTTCTTCCTGGATTCACTCAGAGGTTTTTAAAACTCACAGCCTCTGCACAGGGACTCACTTCCAGACCCTCTGCCTCTTCCCTCTTCCTGGATTCACTCAGACGTTTTGAAAACTCACAGCCTGTGCACACACACACACTTCCAGTCCCTGTGCCTCTTCCCTCTTCCTGGATTCACTCAGACGTTTTTAAAACTCACAGCCTCTGCACAGTGACACATTTCCAGACCCTGTACCACTTCCCTGTTCCTGGATTAACTCAGATGTTTTTAAAACTCACAGCCTGTGCACACACACACACTTCCAGCCCCTGTACCACTTCCCTGTTCCTGGATTAACTCAGATGTTTTTTAAACTCACAGCCTGTGTACAGGAACACACTTACAACCCTCTGCCTCGTCCCTCTTCCTGGATTCACTCAGATGTTTTAAAACACACAGCCTTTGCAAACACACACACTTCCAGCCCCTGTGCGTCTTCCTGGATTCACTCAGAGGTTTTTAAAACTCACAGCCTCTGCACAGGGACTCACTTCCAGACCCTCTGCCTCTTCCCTCTTCCTGGATTCACTCAGACGTTTTGAAAACTCACAGCCTGTGCACACACACACACTTCCAGACCCTCTGCCTCTTCCTTCTTCCTGGATTCACTCAGAGGTTTTTAAAACTCACAGCCTCTGCACAGGGACTCACTTCCAGACCCTGTGCCTCTTCCCTCTTCCTGGATTCACTCAGACGTTTTAAAAACTCACAGCCTGTGTACAGGAACACACTTCCAGACCCTCTGCCTCTTCCCTCTTCCTGGATTCACTCAGAGGTTTTTAAAACTCAAAGACTCTGCACAGGGACACACTTACAACCCTCTGCCTCGTCCCTCTTCCTGGATTCACTCAGATGTTTTAAAACTAACATCCTGTGCCACACACACACTTCCAGACCCTCTGCCTCTTCCTTCTTCCTGGATTCACTCAGAGGTTTTTAAAACTCACAGCCAATGCACAGGGACTCACTTCCAGACCCTCTGCCTCTTCCCTCTTCCTGGATTCACTCAGATGTTTTGAAAACTCACAACCTGTGCACACACAAACACTTACAACCCTCTGCCTCGTCCCTCTTCCTGGATTCACTCAGATGTTTTAAAACACACAGCCTTTGCAAACACACACACTTCCAGCCCCTGTGCCTCTTCCCTCTTCCTGGATTCACTCAGACGTTTTAAAAACTCAAAGCCTCTGCATAGGGACACACTTACAATCCTCTGCCTCGTCCCTCTTCCTGGATTCACTCAGATGTTTTAAAACAAACAGCCTGTGCCACACACACACTTCCAGACCCTCTGCCTCTTACCACTTCCTGGATTCACTCAGAGGTTCTTAAAACTCAAAGCCTCTGCACAGGAGCCACTTACAACCCTCTGCCTCTTCCCTCTTCCTGGATTCACTCAGAGGTTTTTAAAACTCACAGCCTCTGCACAGGGACACACTTACAACCCTCTGCCTCTTCCCTCTTCCTGGATTCACTCAGAGGTTTTTAAAACTCAAAGCCTCTGCACAGGGACACACTTCCAGACCCTCTGCCTCTTCCCTCTTCCTGGATTCACTCAGAGGTTTTTAAAACTCAAAGCCTCTGCACAGGGACACACTTCCAGACCCTCTGCCTCTTCCCTCTTCCTGGATTCACTCAGACGTTTTAAAAACTCAAAGCCTCTGCATAGGGACACACTTACAATCCTCTGCCTCGTCCCTCTTCCTGGATTCACTCAGATGTTTTAAAACAAACAGCCTGTGCCACACACACACTTCCAGACCCTCTGCCTCTTACCACTTCCTGGATTCACTCAGAGGTTCTTAAAACTCAAAGCCTCTGCACAGGAGCCACTTACAACCCTCTGCCTCTTCCCTCTTCCTGGATTCACTCAGAGGTTTTTAAAACTCACAGCCTCTGCACAGGGACACACTTACAACCCTCTGCCTCTTCCCTCTTCCTGGATTCACTCAGAGGTTTTTAAAACTCAAAGCCTCTGCACAGGGACACACTTCCAGACCCTCTGCCTCTTCCCTCTTCCTGGATTCACTCAGAGGTTTTTAAAACTCAAAGCCTCTGCACAGGGACACACTTCCAGACCCTCTGCCTCTTCCCTCTTCCTGGATTCACTCAGACGTTTTAAAAACTCAAAGCCTCTGCATAGGGACACACTTACAATCCTCTGCCTCGTCCCTCTTCCTGGATTCACTCAGATGTTTTAAAACAAACAGCCTGTGCCACACACACACTTCCCGACCCTCTGCCTCTTACCACTTCCTGGATTCACTCAGAGGTTCTTAAAACTCAAAGCCTCTGCACAGGAGCCACTTACAACCCTCTGCCTCTTCCCTCTTCCTGGATTCACTCAGAGGTTTTTAAAACTCACAGCCTCTGCACAGGGACACACTTACAACCCTCTGCCTCTTCCCTCTTCCTGGATTCACTCAGAGGTTTTTAAAACTCAAAGCCTCTGCACAGGGACACACTTCCAGACCCTCTGCCTCTTCCCTCTTCCTGGATTCACTCAGATGTTTTAATACACACAGCCTGTGCACACACACACACTTCCAGACCCTCTGCCTCTTACAGCTTCCTGGATTCACTCAGAGGTTCTTAAAACTCAAAGCCTCTGCACAGGGACACACTTAAAACCCTATGCCTCTTCCTTCTTCCTGGATTCACTCAGAGGTTTTTAAAACTCACAGCCTCTGCACAGGGACTCACTTCCAGACCCTCTGCCTCTTCCCTCTTCCTGGATTCACTCAGACGTTTTAAAAACTCACAGCCTGTGTACAGGAACACACTTCCAGACCCTCTGCCTCTTCCCTCTTCCTGGATTCACTCAGAGGTTTTTAAAACTCAAAGACTCTGCACAGGGACACACTTACAACCCTCTGCCTCGTCCCTCTTCCTGGATTCACTCAGATGTTTTAAAACTAACATCCTGTGCCACACACACACTTCCAGACCCTCTGCCTCTTCCTTCTTCCTGGATTCACTCAGAGGTTTTTAAAACTCACAGCCAATGCACAGGGACTCACTTCCAGACCCTCTGCCTCTTCCCTCTTCCTGGATTCACTCAGATGTTTTGAAAACTCACAACCTGTGCACACACAAACACTTACAACCCTCTGCCTCGTCCCTCTTCCTGGATTCACTCAGATGTTTTAAAACACACAGCCTTTGCAAACACACACACTTCCAGCCCCTGTGCCTCTTCCCTCTTCCTGGATTCACTCAGACGTTTTAAAAACTCAAAGCCTCTGCATAGGGACACACTTACAATCCTCTGCCTCGTCCCTCTTCCTGGATTCACTCAGATGTTTTAAAACAAACAGCCTGTGCCACACACACACTTCCAGACCCTCTGCCTCTTACCACTTCCTGGATTCACTCAGAGGTTCTTAAAACTCAAAGCCTCTGCACAGGAGCCACTTACAACCCTCTGCCTCTTCCCTCTTCCTGGATTCACTCAGAGGTTTTTAAAACTCACAGCCTCTGCACAGGGACACACTTACAACCCTCTGCCTCTTCCCTCTTCCTGGATTCACTCAGAGGTTTTTAAAACTCAAAGCCTCTGCACAGGGACACACTTCCAGACCCTCTGCCTCTTCCCTCTTCCTGGATTCACTCAGAGGTTTTTAAAACTCAAAGCCTCTGCACAGGGACACACTTCCAGACCCTCTGCCTCTTCCCTCTTCCTGGATTCACTCAGACGTTTTAAAAACTCAAAGCCTCTGCATAGGGACACACTTACAATCCTCTGCCTCGTCCCTCTTCCTGGATTCACTCAGATGTTTTAAAACAAACAGCCTGTGCCACACACACACTTCCCGACCCTCTGCCTCTTACCACTTCCTGGATTCACTCAGAGGTTCTTAAAACTCAAAGCCTCTGCACAGGAGCCACTTACAACCCTCTGCCTCTTCCCTCTTCCTGGATTCACTCAGAGGTTTTTAAAACTCACAGCCTCTGCACAGGGACACACTTACAACCCTCTGCCTCTTCCCTCTTCCTGGATTCACTCAGAGGTTTTTAAAACTCAAAGCCTCTGCACAGGGACACACTTCCAGACCCTCTGCCTCTTCCCTCTTCCTGGATTCACTCAGAGGTTTTTAAAACTCAAAGCCTCTGCACAGGGACACACTTCCAGACCCTCTGCCTCTTCCCTCTTCCTGGATTCACTCAGAGGTTTTTAAAACTCACAGCCTCTGCACAGGGACACATTTACAACCCTCTGCCTCTTCCCTCTTCCTGGATTCACTCAGAGGTTTTTAAAACTCAAAGCCTCTGCACAGGGACACACTTCCAGACCCTCTGCCTCTTCCCTCTTCCTGGATTCACTCAGAGGTTTTTAAAACTCAAAGCCTCTGCACAGGGACACATTTACAACCCTCTGCCTCTTCCCTCTTCCTGGATTCACTCAGAGGTTTTTAAAACTAACAGCCTGTGCACGCACAAACACACTTCCAGCCCCTGTGCCTCTTCCCTCTTCCTGGATTCACTCAGACGTTTTTAAAACTCACAGCCTCTGCACAGGCACACAGTTCCAGCCCCTCTACCGCTTCCTTGGTCCTGGACTCAGTCAGATGTTTTTAAAACACACAGCCTGTGCACACAGACACACTTCCAGACCCGCTGCCTCTTCCCTCTTCCTGGATTCACTCAGAGGTTTTTAAAACTCACAGGCACACACTTCCAGCGCCTGTACCTCTTCCCTCTTCCTGGATTCACTCAGATGTTTTGAAAACTCACAACCTGTGCACACACACACACTTACAACCCTCTGCCTCGTCCCTCTTCCTGGATTCACTCAGATGTTTTAAAACACACAGCCTTTGCAAACACACACACTTCCAGCCCCTGTGCCTCTTCCCTCTTCCTGGATTCACTCAGACGTTTTAAAAACTCAAAGCCTCTGCATAGGGACACACTTACAATCCTCTGCCTCGTCCCTCTTCCTGGATTCACTCAGATGTTTTAAAACAAACAGCCTGTGCCACACACACACTTCCAGACCCTCTGCCTCTTACCACTTCCTGGATTCACTCAGAGGTTCTTAAAACTCAAAGCCTCTGCACAGGACACACTTACAACCCTCTGCCTCTTCCCTCTTCCTGGATTCACTCAGAGGTTTTTAAAACTCACAGCCTCTGCACAGGGACACACTTACAACCCTCTGCCTCTTCCCTCTTCCTGGATTCACTCAGAGGTTTTTAAAACTCAAAGCCTCTGCACAGGGACACACTTCCAGACCCTCTGCCTCTTCCATCTTCCTGGATTCACTCAGAGGTTTTTAAAACTCAAAGCCTCTGCACAGGGACACACTTCCAGACCCTCTGCCTCTTCCCTCTTCCTGGATTCACTCAGAGGTTTTTAAAACTCACAGCCTCTGCACAGGGACACATTTACAACCCTCTGCCTCTTCCCTCTTCCTGGATTCACTCAGAGGTTTTTAAAACTCAAAGCCTCTGCACAGGGACACACTTCCAGACCCTCTGCCTCTTCCCTCTTCCTGGATTCACTCAGAGGTTTTTAAAACTCAAAGCCTCTGCACAGGGACACATTTACAACCCTCTGCCTCTTCCCTCTTCCTGGATTCACTCAGAGGTTTTTAAAACTAACAGCCTGTGCATGCAGACACACACTTCCAGCCCCTGTGCCTCTTCCCTCTTCCTGGATTCACTCAGACGTTTTTAAAACTCACAGCCTCTGCACAGGCACACAGTTCCAGCCCCTCTACCGCTTCCTTGGTCCTGGACTCAGTCAGATGTTTTTAAAACACACAGCCTGTGCACACAGACACACTTCCAGACCCGCTGCCTCTTCCCTCTTCCTGGATTCACTCAGAGGTTTTTAAAACTCACAGGCACACACTTCCAGCGCCTGTACCTCTTCCCTCTTCCTGGATTCACTCAGATGTTTTGAAAACTCACAACCTGTGCACACACACACACTTACAACCCTCTGCCTCGTCCCTCTTCCTGGATTCACTCAGATGTTTTAAAACACACAGCCTTTGCAAACACACACACTTCCAGCCCCTGTGCCTCTTCCCTCTTCCTGGATTCACTCAGACGTTTTAAAAACTCAAAGCCTCTGCATAGGGACACACTTACAATCCTCTGCCTCTTCCCTCTTCCTGGATTCACTCAGAGGTTTTTAAAACTCACAGGCACACACTTCCAGCGCCTGTACCTCTTCCCTCTTCCTGGATTCACTCAGATGTTCTTAAAACTCACAGCCTGTGCACACACACACACTTCCAGCCCCTGTACCACTTCCGTGTTCCTGGATTCACTCAGATGTTTTTAAAACTCACAGCCTGTGCAAACACACACACTTCGAGCCCCTGTGCCTCTTCCCTCTTCCTGGATTCATTCAGACGTTTTAAAAACTCACAGCTTGTGCACAGGCACACACTTCCAGCGCCTGTACCTCTTCCCTCTTCCTGGATTCACTCAGACGTTTTCAAAACTCACAGCCTGTGCACAGGCACACACTTCCAGACCCTCTGCCTCTTCCCTCTTCCTGGATTCACTCAGATGTTTTAAAACAAACAGCCTGTGCACAGGGACACACTTACAACCCTCTGCCTCGTCCCTCTTCCTGGATTCACTCAGATATTTTAAAACACACAGCCTTTGCAAACACACACACTTCCAGCCCCTGTGCCTCTTCCCTCTTCCTGGATTCATTCAGACGTTTTAAAAACTCACAGCCTGTGCACAGGAACACACTTCCAGACCCTCTGCCTCTTCCTTCTTCCTGGATTCACTCAGAGGTTTTTAAAACTCAAAGCTGGTGCACACACAGACACTTCCAGCCCCTCTGCCTCCTCCCTCTTCCTGGATTCACTCAGAGGTTTTTAAAACTCAAAGCCTGTGCACAGGCACATACTTCCAGCCCCTCTGCCTCTTCCTGGATTCACTCAGAGGTTTTTTTCCTGTGCACAGGAACACACTTCCAGACCCTCTGCCTCTTCCCTCTTCCTGGATTCACTCAGAGGTTTTTAAAACTCAAAGCCTCTGCACAGGGACACACTTACAACCCTCTGCCTCGTCCCTCTTCCTGGATTCACTCAGATGTTTTAAAACAAACAGCCTGTGCACAGGGACACACTTACAAGCCTCTGCCTCTTCCCTCTTCCTGGATTCACTCAGAGGTTTTTAAAACTCACAGCCTCTGCACAGGGACACACTTACAACCCTCTGCCTCTTCCCTCTTCCTGGATTCACTCAGAGGTTTTGAAAACTAAAAGCCTGTGCACACACAAACACTTCCAGCCCCTATTGCTATTCCCTCTTCCTGTATTAACTCAGACATTTTTAAAACTAAAAGCCTCTGCAAAGGAACACAGTTCCAGCCCCTGTGCCTATTCCCTCTTGCTGTATTAACTCAGACATTTTTAAAACTAAAAGCCTCTGCACAGGGACACACTTACAACCCTCTGCCTTGTCCCTCTTCCTGGATTCACTCAGATGTTTTAAAACAAACAGCCTGTGCCACACACACACTTCCAGACCCTCTGCCTCTTACCTCTTCCTGGATTCACTCAGAGGTTGTTAAAACTCAAAGCTTCTGCATAGGGACACACTTAAAACCCTATGCCTCTTCCCTCTTCCTGGATTCACTCAGAGGTTTTTAAAACTCACAGCCTGTGCACAGGCACACGCTTCCAGACCCTCTGCCTCTTCCCTCTTCCTGGATTCAATCAGACATTTTTAAAACTAAAAGCCTTTGCACAGGCACACACTTACAACCCTATACCTCTTCCCTCTTCCTGGATTCAATCAGATGTTCTTAAAACTCACAGCTTGTGCACGCACAAACACTTCCAGCCCCTGTACCACTTCCCTGTTCCTGGATTAACTCAGATTTTTTAAAACTCACAGCCTGTGCACACACACATACTTCCAGCCCCTATGCCTCTTCCCTCTTCCTGGATTGACTCAGAGGTTTTTAAAACTCACAGCCTCTGCACAGGGACACACTTACAAGCCTCTGCCTCTTCCCTCTTCCTGGATTCACTCAGAGGTTTTTAAAACTCACAGCCTCTGCACAGGGACACACTTACAACCATCTGCCTCTTCCCTCTTCCTGGATTCACTCAGAGGTTTTTAAAACTCAAAGCCTCTGTACAGGGACACACACACTTCCAGCCCCTGTGCCTCTTCCCTCTTCCTGGATTCACTCAGACGTTTTTAAAACTCACAGCCTGTGCACACACACACACTTCCAGACCCTCTGCCTCTTCCCTCTTCCTGGATTCACTCAGAGGTTTTTAAAACTCAAAGCCTCTGCACAGGGACACACTAACAACCCTCTGCCTCGTCCCTCTTCCTGGATTCACTCAGATGTTTTAATACACACAGCCTGTGCACACACACACACTTCCAGACCCTCTGCCTCTTACCGCTTCCTGGATTCACTCAGAGGTTGTTAAAACTCACAGCCTCTGCACAGGGACACACTTACAACCCTCTGCCTCTTCCCTCTTCCTGGACTCACTCAGAGGTTTTTAAAACTCAAAGCCTCTGCACAGGGACACACTTCCAGCCCCTGTGCCTCTTCCCATTTCCTGGATTCACTCAGAGGTTTTTAAAACTCAAAGCCGGTGCACACACAGACACTTCCAGCCCCTCTGCCTCGTCCCTCTTCCTGGATTCACTCAGATGTTTTAATACACACAGCCTTTGCAAACACACACACTTCCAGCCCCTGTGCCTCTTCCCTCTTCCTGGATTCACTCAGACGTTTTAAAAACTCACAGCCTGTGCACAGGAACACACTTCCAGACCCTCTGCCTCTTCCCTCTTCCTGGATTCACTCAGAGGTTTTTAAAACTCAAAGCCTGTGCACAGGCACACACTTACAACCCTCTGCCTCGTCCCTCTTCCTGGATTCACTCAGATGTTTTAAAACACACAGCCTTTGCAAACACACACACTTCCAGCCCCTGTGCGTCTTCCTGGATTCACTCAGAGGTTTTTAAAACTCAAAGCCTCTGCACAGGGACACACTTAAAACCCTATGCCTCTTCCTTCTTCCTGGATTCACTCAGAGGTTTTTAAAACTCACAGCCTCTGCACAGGGACTCACTTCCAGACCCTCTGCCTCTTCCCTCTTCCTGGATTCACTCAGACGTTTTGAAAACTCACAGCCTGTGCACACACACACACTTCCAGTCCCTGTGCCTCTTCCCTCTTCCTGGATTCACTCAGACGTTTTAAAAACTCACAGCCTGTGCACAGGAACACACTTCCAGACCCTCTGCCTCTTCCCTCTTCCTGGATTCACTCAGAGGTTTTTAAAACTCAAAGCCTGTGCACAGGCACACACTTACAACCCTCTGCCTCGTCCCTCTTCCTGGATTCACTCAGATGTTTTAAAACACACAGCCTTTGCAAACACACACACTTCCAGCCCCTGTGCGTCTTCCTGGATTCACTCAGAGGTTTTTAAAACTCAAAGCCTCTGCACAGGGACACACTTAAAACCCTATGCCTCTTCCTTCTTCCTGGATTCACTCAGAGGTTTTTAAAACTCACAGCCTCTGCACAGGGACTCACTTCCAGACCCTCTGCCTCTTCCCTCTTCCTGGATTCACTCAGACGTTTTGAAAACTCACAGCCTGTGCACACACACACACTTCCAGTCCCTGTGCCTCTTCCCTCTTCCTGGATTCACTCAGACGTTTTTAAAACTCACAGCCTCTGCACAGTGACACATTTCCAGACCCTGTACCACTTCCCTGTTCCTGGATTAACTCAGATGTTTTTAAAACTCACAGCCTGTGCACACACACACACTTCCAGCCCCTGTACCACTTCCCTGTTCCTGGATTAACTCAGATGTTTTTAAAACTCACAGCCTGTGCACACACACACACTTCCAGCCCTTGTACCACTTCCCTGTTCCTGGATTAACTCAGATGTTTTTTAAACTCACAGCCTGTGCACAGGAACACACTTCCAGACCCTCTGCCTCTTCCCTCTTCCTGGATTCACTCAGATGTTTTAAAACACACAGCCTTTGCAAACACACACACTTCCAGCCCCTGTGCGTCTTCCTGGATTCACTCAGAGGTTTTTAAAACTCAAAGCCTCTGCACAGGGACACACTTACAACCCTCTGCCTCGTCCCTCTTCCTGCATTCACTCAGAGCTTTTTAAAACTCAAACCCTTTGCACAGGGACACACTTACAACCCTCTGCCTCGTCCCTCTTCCTGGATTCACTCAGATGTTTTAAAACAAACAGCCTGTGCCACACACACACTTCCAGATCCTCTGCCTCTTCCTTCTTCCTGGATTCACTCAGAGGTTTTTAAAACTCACAGCCTCTGCACAGGGACTCACTTCCAGACCCTCTGCCTCTTCCCTCTTCCTGGATTCACTCAGACGTTTTGAAAACTCACAGCCTGTGCACACACACACACTTCCAGTCCCTGTGCCTCTTCCCTCTTCCTGGATTCACTCAGACGTTTTTAAAACTCACAGCCTCTGCACAGTGACACATTTCCAGACCCTGTACCACTTCCCTGTTCCTGGATTAACTCAGATGTTTTTAAAACTCACAGCCTGTGCACACACACACACTTCCAGACCCTCTGCCTCTTCCTTCTTCCTGGATTCACTCAGAGGTTTTTAAAACTCACAGCCTCTGCACAGGGACTCACTTCCAGACCCTGTGCCTCTTCCCTCTTCCTGGATTCACTCAGACGTTTTAAAAACTCACAGCCTGTGTACAGGAACACACTTCCAGACCCTCTGCCTCTTCCCTCTTCCTGGATTCACTCAGAGGTTTTTAAAACTCAAAGACTCTGCACAGGGACACAATTACAACCCTCTGCCTTGTCCCTCTTCCTGGATTCACTCAGATGTTTTAAAACTAACATCCTGTGCCACACACACACTTCCAGACCCTCTGCCTCTTCCTTCTTCCTGGATTCACTCAGAGGTTTTTAAAACTCACAGCCTCTGCACAGGGACTCACTTCCAGACCCTCTGCCTCTTCCCTCTTCCTGGATTCACTCAGACGTTTTGAAAACTCACAACCTGTGCACACACACACACTTCCAGTCCCTGTGCCTCTTCCCTCTTCCTGGATTCACTCAGATGTTTTTAAAACTCACAGCCTGTGCACACACACACACTTCCAGCCCCTGTACCACTTCCCTGTTCCTGGATTAACTCAGATGTTTTTAAAACTCAGACCCTGTGCACAGGCACACACTTACAACCCTCTGCCTCGTCCCTCTTCCTGGATTCACTCAGATGTTTTAAAACACACAGCCTTTGCAAACACACATTTCCAGCCCCTGTGCCTCTTCCCTCTTCCTGGATTCACTCAGACGTTTTGAAAACTCAAAGCCTCTGCACAGGGACACACTTACAATCCTCTGCCTCGTCCCTCTTCCTGGATTCACTCAGATGTTTTAAAACAAATAGCCTGTGCACGCACACACACACTTCCAGCCCCTGTGCCTCTTCCCTCTTCCTGGATTCACTCAGACGTTTTTAAAACTCACAGCCTCTGCACAGGCACACAGTTCCAGCCCCTCTACCGCTTCCTTGGTCCTGGACTCACTCACACGTTTTAAAAACTCACAGCCTGTGCACAGGAACACACTTCCAGACCCTCTGCCTCTTCCCTCTTCCTGGATTCACTCAGAGGTTTTTAAAACTCAAAGCCTGTGCACAGGCACACACTTACAACCCTCTGCCTCGTCCCTCTTCCTGGATTCACTCAGATGTTTTAAAACACACAGCCTTTGCAAACACACACACTTCCAGCCCCTGTGCGTCTTCCTGGATTCACTCAGAGGTTTTTAAAACTCAAAGCCTCTGCACAGGGACACACTTAAAACCCTATGCCTCTTCCTTCTTCCTGGATTCACTCAGAGGTTTTTAAAACTCACAGCCTCTGCACAGGGACTCACTTCCAGACCCTCTGCCTCTTCCCTCTTCCTGGATTCACTCAGACGTTTTGAAAACTCACAGCCTGTGCACACACACACACTTCCAGTCCCTGTGCCTCTTCCCTCTTCCTGGATTCACTCAGACGTTTTTAAAACTCACAGCCTCTGCACAGTGACACATTTCCAGACCCTGTACCACTTCCCTGTTCCTGGATTAACTCAGATGTTTTTAAAACTCACAGCCTGTGCATACACACACACTTCCAGCCCCTGTACCACTTCCCTGTTCCTGGATTAACTCAGATGTTTTTAAAACTCACAGCCTGTGCACACACACACACTTCCAGCCCTTGTACCACTTCCCTGTTCCTGGATTAACTCAGATGTTTTTTAAACTCACAGCCTGTGCACAGGAACACACTTCCAGACCCTCTGCCTCTTCCCTCTTCCTGGATTCACTCAGATGTTTTAAAACACACAGCCTTTGCAAACACACACACTTCCAGCCCCTGTGCGTCTTCCTGGATTCACTCAGAGGTTTTTAAAACTCAAAGCCTCTGCACAGGGACACACTTACAACCCTCTGCCTCGTCCCTCTTCCTGCATTCACTCAGAGCTTTTTAAAACTCAAACCCTTTGCACAGGGACACACTTACAACCCTCTGCCTCGTCCCTCTTCCTGGATTCACTCAGATGTTTTAAAACAAACAGCCTGTGCCACACACACACTTCCAGATCCTCTGCCTCTTCCTTCTTCCTGGATTCACTCAGAGGTTTTTAAAACTCACAGCCTCTGCACAGGGACTCACTTCCAGACCCTCTGCCTCTTCCCTCTTCCTGGATTCACTCAGACGTTTTGAAAACTCACAGCCTGTGCACACACACACACTTCCAGTCCCTGTGCCTCTTCCCTCTTCCTGGATTCACTCAGACGTTTTTAAAACTCACAGCCTCTGCACAGTGACACATTTCCAGACCCTGTACCACTTCCCTGTTCCTGGATTAACTCAGATGTTTTTAAAACTCACAGCCTGTGCACACACACACACTTCCAGACCCTCTGCCTCTTCCTTCTTCCTGGATTCACTCAGAGGTTTTTAAAACTCACAGCCTCTGCACAGGGACTCACTTCCAGACCCTGTGCCTCTTCCCTCTTCCTGGATTCACTCAGACGTTTTAAAAACTCACAGCCTGTGTACAGGAACACACTTCCAGACCCTCTGCCTCTTCCCTCTTCCTGGATTCACTCAGAGGTTTTTAAAACTCAAAGACTCTGCACAGGGACACAATTACAACCCTCTGCCTTGTCCCTCTTCCTGGATTCACTCAGATGTTTTAAAACTAACATCCTGTGCCACACACACACTTCCAGACCCTCTGCCTCTTCCTTCTTCCTGGATTCACTCAGAGGTTTTTAAAACTCACAGCCTCTGCACAGGGACTCACTTCCAGACCCTCTGCCTCTTCCCTCTTCCTGGATTCACTCAGACGTTTTGAAAACTCACAACCTGTGCACACACACACACTTCCAGTCCCTGTGCCTCTTCCCTCTTCCTGGATTCACTCAGATGTTTTTAAAACTCACAGCCTGTGCACACACACACACTTCCAGCCCCTGTACCACTTCCCTGTTCCTGGATTAACTCAGATGTTTTTAAAACTCAGACCCTGTGCACAGGCACACACTTACAACCCTCTGCCTCGTCCCTCTTCCTGGATTCACTCAGATGTTTTAAAACACACAGCCTTTGCAAACACACATTTCCAGCCCCTGTGCCTCTTCCCTCTTCCTGGATTCACTCAGACGTTTTGAAAACTCAAAGCCTCTGCACAGGGACACACTTACAATCCTCTGCCTCGTCCCTCTTCCTGGATTCACTCAGATGTTTTAAAACAAACAGCCTGTGCACGCACACACACACTTCCAGCCCCTGTGCCTCTTCCCTCTTCCTGGATTCACTCAGACGTTTTTAAAACTCACAGCCTCTGCACAGGCACACAGTTCCAGCCCCTCTACCGCTTCCTTGGTCCTGGACTCAGTCAGATGTTTTTAAAACACACAGCCTGTGCACACAGACACACTTCCAGACCCGCTGCCTCTTCCCTCTTCCGGGATTCACTCAGAGGTTTTTAAAACTCAAAGCCTCTGCACAGGGACACACTTAAAACCCTATGCCACTTCCCTCTTCCTGGATTCACTCAGAGGTTTTTAAAACTCACAGGCACACACTTCCAGCGCCTGTACCTCTTCCCTCTTCCTGGATTCACTCAGATGTTCTTAAAACTCACAGCTTGTGCACACAAACAGACTTCCAGCCCCTGTGCCTCTTCCCTCTTCCTGGATTCACTCAAACGTTTTTAAAACTCACAGCCTATGCACACACACACACTTCCAGCCCCTGTACCATTTCCCTGTTCCTGGATTAACTCAGATGTTTTTAAAACTCAAAGCCTCTGCACAGGGACACACTTACAATCCTCTGCCTCGTCCCTCTTCTGGATTCACTCAGATGTTTTAAAACAAACAGCCTGTGCACAGGGACACACTTACAAGCCTCTGCCTCTTACCACTTCCTGGATTCACTCAGAGGTTCTTAAAACTCAAAGCCTCTGCACAGGACACACTTACAACCCTCTGCCTCTTCCCTCTTCCTGGATTCACTCAGAGGTTTTTAAAACTCACAGCCTCTGCACAGGGACACACTTACAACCCTCTGCCTCTTCCCTCTTCCTGGATTCACTCAGAGGTTTTTAAAACTCAAAGCCTCTGCACAGGGACACACTTCCAGACCCTCTGCCTCTTCCCTCTTCCTGGATTCACTCAGAGGTTTTTAAAACTCAAAGCCTCTGCACAGGGACACATTTACAACCCTCTGCCTCTTCCCTCTTCCTGGATTCACTCAAACGTTTTTAAAACTCACAGCCTGTGCACACACACACACTTCCAGCCCCTGTACCACTTCCGTGTTCCTGGATTAACTCAGATGTTTTTAAAACTCACAGGATGTGCACAGGCACACACTTACAACCCTCTGCCTCGTCCCTCTTCCTGGATTCACTCAGATGTTTTAAAACACACAGCCTTTGCAAACACACACACTTCGAGCCCCTGTGCCTCTTCCCTCTTCCTGGATTCATTCAGACGTTTTCAAAACTCACAGCCTGTGCACAGGCACACACTTCCAGACCCTCTGCCTCTTCCCTCTTCCTGGATTCACTCAGATGTTTTAAAACAAACAGCCTGTGCACAGGGACACACTTACAACCCTCTGCCTCGTCCCTCTTCCTGGATTCACTCAGATATTTTAAAACACACAGCCTTTGCAAACACACACACTTCCAGCCCCTGTGCCTCTTCCCTCTTCCTGGATTCATTCAGACGTTTTAAAAACTCACAGCCTGTGCACAGGAACACACTTCCAGACCCTCTGCCTCTTCCTTCTTCCTGGATTCACTCAGAGGTTTTTAAAACTCAAAGCTGGTGCACACACAGACACTTCCAGCCCCTCTGCCTCCTCCCTCTTCCTGGATTCACTCAGAGGTTTTTAAAACTCACAGCCTCTGCACAGGGACACACTTACAACCATCTGCCTCTTCCCTCTTCCTGGATTCACTCAGAGGTTTTTAAAACTCAAAGCCTCTGTACAGGGACACACACACTTCCAGCCCCTGTGCCTCTTCCCTCTTCCTGGATTCACTCAGACGTTTTTAAAACTCACAGCCTGTGCACACACACACACTTCCAGACCCTCTGCCTCTTCCCTCTTCCTGGATTCACTCAGAGGTTTTTAAAACTCAAAGCCTCTGCACAGGGACACACTAACAACCCTCTGCCTCGTCCCTCTTCCTGGATTCACTCAGATGTTTTAATACACACAGCCTGTGCACACACACACACTTCCAGACCCTCTGCCTCTTACCGCTTCCTGGATTCACTCAGAGGTTGTTAAAACTCAAAGCCTCTGCACAGGACACACTTACAACCCTCTGCCTCTTCCCTCTTCCTGGACTCACTCAGAGGTTTTTAAAACTCAAAGCCTCTGCACAGGGACACACTTCCAGCCCCTGTGCCTCTTCCCATTTCCTGGATTCACTCAGAGGTTTTTAAAACTCAAAGCCGATGGAAACACAGACACTTCCAGCCCCTCTGCCTCGTCCCTCTTCCTGGATTCACTCAGATGTTTTAATACACACAGCCTTTGCAAACACACACACTTCCAGCCCCTGTGCCTCTTCCCTCTTCCTGGATTCACTCAGAGGTTTTTAAAACTCAAAGCCTGTGCACAGGCACACACTTACAACCCTCTGCCTCGTCCCTCTTCCTGGATTCACTCAGATGTTTTAAAACACACAGCCTTTGCAAACACACACACTTCCAGCCCCTGTGCGTCTTCCTGGATTCACTCAGAGGTTTTTAAAACTCAAAGCCTCTGCACAGGGACACACTTAAAACCCTATGCCTCTTCCTTCTTCCTGGATTCACTCAGAGGTTTTTAAAACTCACAGCCTCTGCACAGGGACTCACTTCCAGACCCTCTGCCTCTTCCCTCTTCCTGGATTCACTCAGACGTTTTGAAAACTCACAGCCTGTGCACACACACACACTTCCAGTCCCTGTGCCTCTTCCCTCTTCCTGGATTCACTCAGACGTTTTAAAAACTCACAGCCTGTGCACAGGAACACACTTCCAGAACCTCTGCCTCTTCCCTCTTCCTGGATTCACTCAGAGGTTTTTAAAACTCAAAGCCTGTGCACAGGCACACACTTACAACCCTCTGCCTCGTCCCTCTTCCTGGATTCACTCAGATGTTTTAAAACACACAGCCTTTGCAAACACACACACTTCCAGCCCCTGTGCGTCTTCCTGGATTCACTCAGAGGTTTTTAAAACTCAAAGCCTCTGCACAGGGACACACTTAAAACCCTATGCCTCTTCCTTCTTCCTGGATTCACTCAGAGGTTTTTAAAACTCACAGCCTCTGCACAGGGACTCACTTCCAGACCCTCTGCCTCTTCCCTCTTCCTGGATTCACTCAGACGTTTTGAAAACTCACAGCCTGTGCACACACACACACTTCCAGTCCCTGTGCCTCTTCCCTCTTCCTGGATTCACTCAGACGTTTTTAAAACTCACAGCCTCTGCACAGTGACACATTTCCAGACCCTGTACCACTTCCCTGTTCCTGGATTAACTCAGATGTTTTTAAAACTCACAGCCTGTGCACACACACACACTTCCAGCCCCTGTACCACTTCCCTGTTCCTGGATTAACTCAGATGTTTTTAAAACTCACAGCCTGTGCACACACACACACTTCCAGCCCCTGTACCACTTCCCTGTTCCTGGATTAACTCAGATGTTTTTTAAACTCACAGCCTGTGCACAGGAACACACTTACAACCCTCTGCCTCGTCCCTCTTCCTGGATTCACTCAGATGTTTTAAAACACACAGCCTTTGCAAACACACACACTTCCAGCCCCTGTGCGTCTTCCTGGATTCACTCAGAGGTTTTTAAAACTCAAAGCCTCTGCACAGGGACACACTTACAACCCTCTGCCTCGTCCCTCTTCCTGCATTCACTCAGAGCTTTTTAAAACTCAAACCCTTTGCACAGGGACACACTTACAACCCTCTGCCTCGTCCCTCTTCCTGGATTCACTCAGATGTTTTAAAACAAACAGCCTGTGCCACACACACACTTCCAGATCCTCTGCCTCTTCCTTCTTCCTGGATTCACTCAGAGGTTTTTAAAACTCACAGCCTCTGCACAGGGACTCACTTCCAGACCCTCTGCCTCTTCCCTCTTCCTGGATTCACTCAGACGTTTTGAAAACTCACAGCCTGTGCACACACACACACTTCCAGTCCCTGTGCCTCTTCCCTCTTCCTGGATTCACTCAGACGTTTTTAAAACTCACAGCCTCTGCACAGTGACACATTTCCAGACCCTGTACCACTTCCCTGTTCCTGGATTAACTCAGATGTTTTTAAAACTCACAGCCTGTGCACACACACACACTTCCAGACCCTCTGCCTCTTCCTTCTTCCTGGATTCACTCAGAGGTTTTTAAAACTCACAGCCTCTGCACAGGGACTCACTTCCAGACCCTGTGCCTCTTCCCTCTTCCTGGATTCACTCAGACGTTTTAAAAACTCACAGCCTGTGTACAGGAACACACTTCCAGACCCTCTGCCTCTTCCCTCTTCCTGGATTCACTCAGAGGTTTTTAAAACTCAAAGACTCTGCACAGGGACACAATTACAACCCTCTGCCTTGTCCCTCTTCCTGGATTCACTCAGATGTTTTAAAACTAACATCCTGTGCCACACACACACTTCCAGACCCTCTGCCTCTTCCTTCTTCCTGGATTCACTCAGAGGTTTTTAAAACTCACAGCCTCTGCACAGGGACTCACTTCCAGACCCTCTGCCTCTTCCCTCTTCCTGGATTCACTCAGACGTTTTGAAAACTCACAACCTGTGCACACACACACACTTCCAGTCCCTGTGCCTCTTCCCTCTTCCTGGATTCACTCAGATGTTTTTAAAACTCACAGCCTGTGCACACACACACACTTCCAGCCCCTGTACCACTTCCCTGTTCCTGGATTAACTCAGATGTTTTTAAAACTCAGACCCTGTGCACAGGCACACACTTACAACCCTCTGCCTCGTCCCTCTTCCTGGATTCACTCAGATGTTTTAAAACACACAGCCTTTGCAAACACACATTTCCAGCCCCTGTGCCTCTTCCCTCTTCCTGGATTCACTCAGACGTTTTGAAAACTCAAAGCCTCTGCACAGGGACACACTTACAATCCTCTGCCTCGTCCCTCTTCCTGGATTCACTCAGATGTTTTAAAACAAACAGCCTGTGCACGCACACACACACTTCCAGCCCCTGTGCCTCTTCCCTCTTCCTGGATTCACTCAGACGTTTTTAAAACTCACAGCCTCTGCACAGGCACACAGTTCCAGCCCCTCTACCGCTTCCTTGGTCCTGGACTCAGTCAGATGTTTTTAAAACACACAGCCTGTGCACACAGACACACTTCCAGACCCGCTGCCTCTTCCCTCTTCCGGGATTCACTCAGAGGTTTTTAAAACTCAAAGCCTCTGCACAGGGACACACTTAAAACCCTATACCTCTTCCCTCTTCCTGGATTCACTCAGAGGTTTTTAAAACTCACAGGCACACACTTCCAGCGCCTGTACCTCTTCCCTCTTCCTGGATTCACTCAGATGTTCTTAAAACTCACAGCTTGTGCACACAAACAGACTTCCAGCCCCTGTGCCTCTTCCCTCTTCCTGGATTCACTCAAACGTTTTTAAAACTCACAGCCTATGCACACACACACACTTCCAGCCCCTGTACCATTTCCCTGTTCCTGGATTAACTCAGATGTTTTTAAAACTCAAAGCCTCTGCACAGGGACACACTTACAATCCTCTGCCTCGTCCCTCTTCTGGATTCACTCAGATGTTTTAAAACAAACAGCCTGTGCACAGGGACACACTTACAAGCCTCTGCCTCTTACCACTTCCTGGATTCACTCAGAGGTTCTTAAAACTCAAAGCCTCTGCACAGGACACACTTACAACCCTCTGCCTCTTCCCTCTTCCTGGATTCACTCAGAGGTTTTTAAAACTCACAGCCTCTGCACAGGGACACACTTACAACCCTCTGCCTCTTCCCTCTTCCTGGATTCACTCAGAGGTTTTTAAAACTCAAAGCCTCTGCACAGGGACACACTTCCAGACCCTCTGCCTCTTCCCTCTTCCTGGATTCACTCAGAGGTTTTTAAAACTCAAAGCCTCTGCACAGGGACACATTTACAACCCTCTGCCTCTTCCCTCTTCCTGGATTCACTCAGATGTTCTTAAAACTCACAGCTTGTGCACACAAACAGACTTCCAGCCCCTGTGCCTCTTCCCTCTTCCTGGATTCACTCAAACGTTTTTAAAACTCACAGCCTGTGCACACACACACACTTCCAGCCCCTGTACCACTTCCGTGTTCCTGGATTAACTCAGATGTTTTTAGAACTCACAGCCTGTGCACAGGCACACACTTACAACCCTCTGCCTCGTCCCTCTTCCTGGATTCACTCAGATGTTTTAAAACACACAGCCTTTGCAAACACACACACTTCGAGCCCCTGTGCCTCTTCCCTCTTCCTGGATTCATTCAGACGTTTTAAAAACTCACAGCCTGTGCACAGGCACACACTTCCAGCGCCTGTACCTCTTCCCTCTTCCTGGATTCACTCAGACGTTTTCAAAACTCACAGCCTGTGCACAGGCACACACTTCCAGACCCTCTGCCTCTTCCCTCTTCCTGGATTCACTCAGATGTTTTAAAACAAACAGCCTGTGCACAGGGACACACTTACAACCCTCTGCCTCGTCCCTCTTCCTGGATTCACTCAGATATTTTAAAACACACAGCCTTTGCAAACACACACACTTCCAGCCCCTGTGCCTCTTCCCTCTTCCTGGATTCATTCAGACGTTTTAAAAACTCACAGCCTGTGCACAGGAACACACTTCCAGACCCTCTGCCTCTTCCTTCTTCCTGGATTCACTCAGAGGTTTTTAAAACTCAAAGCTGGTGCACACACAGACACTTCCAGCCCCTCTACCTCCTCCCTCTTCCTGGATTCACTCAGAGGTTTTTAAAACTCAAAGCCTGTGCACAGGCACATACTTCCAGCCCCTCTGCCTCTTCCTGGATTCACTCAGAGGTTTTTTTCCTGTGCACAGGAACACACTTCCAGACCCTCTGCCTCTTCCCTCTTCCTGGATTCACTCAGAGGTTTTTAAAACTCAAAGCTTCTGCACAGGGACACACTTACAACCCTCTGCCTCGTCCCTCTTCCTGGATTCACTCAGATGTTTTAAAACAAACAGCCTGTGCACAGGGACACACTTACAAGCCTCTGCCTCTTCCCTCTTCCTGGATTCACTCAGAGGTTTTTAAAACTCACAGCCTCTGCACAGGGACACACTTACAACCCTCTGCCTCTTCCCTCTTCCTGGATTCACTCAGAGGTTTTGAAAACTAAAAGCCTGTGCACACACAAACACTTCCAGCCCCTATTGCTATTCCCTCTTCCTGTATTAACTCAGACATTTTTAAAACTAAAAGCCTCTGCAAAGGAACACAGTTCCAGCCCCTGTACCTATTCTCTTGCTGTATTAACTCAGACATTTTTAAAACTAAAAGCCTCTGCACAGGGACACACTTACAACCCTCTGCCTTGTCCCTCTTCCTGGATTCACTCAGATGTTTTAAAACACACAGCCTTTGCAAACACACACACTTCCAGCCCCTGTGCGTCTTCCTGGATTCACTCAGAGGTTTTTAAAACTCAAAGCCTCTGCACAGGGACACACTTAAAACCCTATGCCTCTTCCTTCTTCCTGGATTCACTCAGAGGTTTTTAAAACTCACAGCCTCTGCACAGGGACTCACTTCCAGACCCTCTGCCTCTTCCCTCTTCCTGGATTCACTCAGACGTTTTGAAAACTCACAGCCTGTGCACACACACACACTTCCAGTCCCTGTGCCTCTTCCCTCTTCCTGGATTCACTCAGACGTTTTAAAAACTCACAGCCTGTGCACAGGAACACACTTCCAGACCCTCTGCCCCTTCCCTCTTCCTGGATTCACTCAGAGGTTTTTAAAACTCAAAGCCTGTGCACAGGCACACACTTACAACCCTCTGCCTCGTCCCTCTTCCTGGATTCACTCAGATGTTTTAAAACACACAGCCTTTGCAAACACACACACTTCCAGACCCTGTGCGTCTTCCTGGATTCACTCAGAGGTTTTTAAAACTCAAAGCCTCTGCACAGGGACACACTTAAAACCCTATGCCTCTTCCTTCTTCCTGGATTCACTCAGAGGTTTTTAAAACTCACAGCCTCTGCACAGGGACTCACTTCCAGACCCTCTGCCTCTTCCCTCTTCCTGGATTCACTCAGACGTTTTGAAAACTCACAGCCTGTGCACACACACACACTTCCAGTCCCTGTGCCTCTTCCCTCTTCCTGGATTCACTCAGACGTTTTTAAAACTCACAGCCTCTGCACAGTGACACATTTCCAGACCCTGTACCACTTCCCTGTTCCTGGATTAACTCAGATGTTTTTAAAACTCACAGCCTGTGCACACACACACACTTCCAGCCCCTGTACCACTTCCCTGTTCCTGGATTAACTCAGATGTTTTTAAAACTCACAGCCTGTGCACACACACACACTTCCAGCCCCTGTACCACTTCCCTGTTCCTGGATTAACTCAGATGTTTTTAAAACTCACAGCCTGTGCACAGGCACACACTTACAACCCTCTGCCTCGTCCCTCTTCCTGGATTCACTCCTATGTTTTAAAACACACAGCCTTTGCAAACACACACACTTCGAGCCCCTGTGCCTCTTCCCTCTTCCTGGATTCATTCAGACGTTTTAAAAACTCACAGCCTGTGCACAGGCACACACTTCCAGCGCCTGTACCTCTTCCCTCTTCCTGGATTCACTCAGACGTTTTCAAAACTCACAGCCTGTGCACAGGCACACACTTCCAGACCCTCTGCCTCTTCCCTCTTCCTGGATTCACTCAGATGTTTTAAAACAAACAGCCTGTGCACAGGGACACACTTACAACCCTCTGCCTCGTCCCTCTTCCTGGATTCACTCAGATATTTTAAAACACACAGCCTTTGCAAACACACACACTTCCAGCCCCTGTGCCTCTTCCCTCTTCCTGGATTCATTCAGACGTTTTAAAAACTCACAGCCTGTGCACAGGAACACACTTCCAGACCCTCTGCCTCTTCCTTCTTCCTGGATTCACTCAGAGGTTTTTAAAACTCAAAGCTGGTGCACACACAGACACTTCCAGACCCTCTGCCTCCTCCCTCTTCCTGGATTCACTCAGAGGTTTTTAAAACTCACAGCCTCTGCACAGGGACACACTTACAACCATCTGCCTCTTCCCTCTTCCTGGATTCACTCAGAGGTTTTTAAAACTCAAAGCCTCTGTACAGGGACACACACACTTCCAGCCCCTGTGCCTCTTCCCTCTTCCTGGATTCACTCAGACGTTTTTAAAACTCACAGCCTGTGCACACACACACACTTCCAGACCCTCTGCCTCTTCCCTCTTCCTGGATTCACTCAGAGGTTTTTAAAACTCAAAGCCTCTGCACAGGGACACACTAACAACCCTCTGCCTCGTCCCTCTTCCTGGATTCACTGAGATGTTTTAATACACACAGCCTGTGCACACACACACACTTCCAGACCCTCTGCCTCTTACCGCTTCCTGGATTCACTCAGAGGTTGTTAAAACTCAAAGCCTCTGCACAGGACACACTTACAACCCTCTGCCTCTTCCCTCTTCCTGGACTCACTCAGAGGTTTTTAAAACTCAAAGCCTCTGCACAGGGACACACTTCCAGCCCCTGTGCCTCTTCCCATTTCCTGGATTCACTCAGAGGTTTTTAAAACTCAAAGCCGGTGCACACACAGACACTTCCAGCCCCTCTGCCTCGTCCCTCTTCCTGGATTCACTCAGATGTTTTAATACACACAGCCTTTGCAAACACACACACTTCCAGCCCCTGTGCCTCTTCCCTCTTCCTGGATTCACTCAGACGTTTTAAAAACTCACAGCCTGTGCACAGGAACACACTTCCAGACCCTCTGCCTCTTCCCTCTTCCTGGATTCACTCAGAGGTTTTTAAAACTCAAAGCCTGTGCACAGGCACACACTTACAACCCTCTGCCTCGTCCCTCTTCCTGGATTCACTCAGATGTTTTAAAACACACAGCCTTTGCAAACACACACACTTCCAGCCCCTGTGCGTCTTCCTGGATTCACTCAGAGGTTTTTAAAACTCAAAGCCTCTGCACAGGGACACACTTAAAACCCTATGCCTCTTCCTTCTTCCTGGATTCACTCAGAGGTTTTTAAAACTCACAGCCTCTGCACAGGGACTCACTTCCAGACCCTCTGCCTCTTCCCTCTTCCTGGATTCACTCAGACGTTTTGAAAACTCACAGCCTGTGCACACACACACACTTCCAGTCCCTGTGCCTCTTCCCTCTTCCTGGATTCACTCAGACGTTTTAAAAACTCACAGCCTGTGCACAGGAACACACTTCCAGACCCTCTGCCTCTTCCCTCTTCCTGGATTCACTCAGAGGTTTTTAAAACTCAAAGCCTGTGCACAGGCACACACTTACAACCCTCTGCCTCGTCCCTCTTCCTGGAATTCACTCAGATGTTTTAAAACACACAGCCTTTGCAAACACACACACTTCCAGCCCCTGTGCGTCTTCCTGGATTCACTCAGAGGTTTTTAAAACTCAAAGCCTCTGCACAGGGACACACTTAAAACCCTATGCCTCTTCCTTCTTCCTGGATTCACTCAGAGGTTTTTAAAACTCACAGCCTCTGCACAGGGACTCACTTCCAGACCCTCTGCCTCTTCCCTCTTCCTGGATTCACTCAGACGTTTTGAAAACTCACAGCCTGTGCACACACACACACTTCCAGTCCCTGTGCCTCTTCCCTCTTCCTGGATTCACTCAGACGTTTTTAAAACTCACAGCCTCTGCACAGTGACACATTTCCAGACCCTGTACCACTTCCCTGTTCCTGGATTAACTCAGATGTTTTTAAAACTCACAGCCTGTGCACACACACACACTTCCAGCCCCTGTACCACTTCCCTGTTCCTGGATTAACTCAGATGTTTTTAAAACTCACAGCCTGTGCACACACACACACTTCCAGCCCCTGTACCACTTCCCTGTTCCTGGATTAACTCAGATGTTTTTTAAACTCACAGCGTGTGCACAGGAACACACTTACAACCCTCTGCCTCGTCCCTCTTCCTGGATTCACTCAGATGTTTTAAAACACACAGCCTTTGCAAACACACACACTTCCAGCCCCTGTGCGTCTTCCTGGATTCACTCAGAGGTTTTTAAAACTCAAAGCCTCTGCACAGGGACACACTTACAACCCTCTGCCTCGTCCCTCTTCCTGCATTCACTCAGAGCTTTTTAAAACTCAAACCCTTTGCACAGGGACACACTTACAACCCTCTGCCTCGTCCCTCTTCCTGGATTCACTCAGATGTTTTAAAACAAACAGCCTGTGCCACACACACACTTCCAGATCCTCTGCCTCTTCCTTCTTCCTGGATTCACTCAGAGGTTTTTAAAACTCACAGCCTCTGCACAGGGACTCACTTCCAGACCCTCTGCCTCTTCCCTCTTCCTGGATTCACTCAGACGTTTTGAAAACTCACAGCCTGTGCACACACACACACTTCCAGTCCCTGTGCCTCTTCCCTCTTCCTGGATTCACTCAGACGTTTTTAAAACTCACAGCCTCTGCACAGTGACACATTTCCAGACCCTGTACCACTTCCCTGTTCCTGGATTAACTCAGATGTTTTTAAAACTCACAGCCTGTGCACACACACACACTTCCAGACCCTCTGCCTCTTCCTTCTTCCTGGATTCACTCAGAGGTTTTTAAAACTCACAGCCTCTGCACAGGGACTCACTTCCAGACCCTGTGCCTCTTCCCTCTTCTTGGATTCTCTCAGACGTTTTAAAAACTCACAGCCTGTGTACAGGAACACACTTCCAGACCCTCTGCCTCTTCCCTCTTCCTGGATTCACTCAGAGGTTTTTAAAACTCAAAGACTCTGCACAGGGACACAATTACAACCCTCTGCCTTGTCCCTCTTCCTGGATTCACTCAGATGTTTTAAAACTAACATCCTGTGCCACACACACACTTCCAGACCCTCTGCCTCTTCCTTCTTCCTGGATTCACTCAGAGGTTTTTAAAACTCACAGCCTCTGCACAGGGACTCACTTCCAGACCCTCTGCCTCTTCCCTCTTCCTGGATTCACTCAGACGTTTTGAAAACTCACAACCTGTGCACACACACACACTTCCAGTCCCTGTGCCTCTTCCCTCTTCCTGGATTCACTCAGATGTTTTTAAAACTCACAGCCTGTGCACACACACACACTTCCAGCCCCTGTACCACTTCCCTGTTCCTGGATTAACTCAGATGTTTTTAAAACTCAGACCCTGTGCACAGGCACACACTTACAACCCTCTGCCTCGTCCCTCTTCCTGGATTCACTCAGATGTTTTAAAACACACAGCCTTTGCAAACACACATTTCCAGCCCCTGTGCCTCTTCCCTCTTCCTGGATTCACTCAGACGTTTTGAAAACTCAAAGCCTCTGCACAGGGACACACTTACAATCCTCTGCCTCGTCCCTCTTCCTGGATTCACTCAGATGTTTTAAAACAAACAGCCTGTGCACGCACACACACACTTCCAGCCCCTGTGCCTCTTCCCTCTTCCTGGATTCACTCAGACGTTTTTAAAACTCACAGCCTCTGCACAGGCACACAGTTCCAGCCCCTCTACCGCTTCCTTGGTCCTGGACTCAGTCAGATGTTTTTAAAACACACAGCCTGTGCACACAGACACACTTCCAGACCCGCTGCCTCTTCCCTCTTCCGGGATTCACTCAGAGGTTTTTAAAACTCAAAGCCTCTGCACAGGGACACACTTAAAACCCTATGCCTCTTCCCTCTTCCTGGATTCACTCAGAGGTTTTTAAAACTCACAGGCACACACTTCCAGCGCCTGTACCTCTTCCCTCTTCCTGGATTCACTCAGATGTTCTTAAAACTCACAGCTTGTGCACACAAACAGACTTCCAGCCCCTGTGCCTCTTCCCTCTTCCTGGATTCACTCAAACGTTTTTAAAACTCACAGCCTATGCACACACACACACTTCCAGCCCCTGTACCATTTCCCTGTTCCTGGATTAACTCAGATGTTTTTAAAACTCAAAGCCTCTGCACAGGGACACACTTACAATCCTCTGCCTCGTCCCTCTTCTGGATTCACTCAGATGTTTTAAAACAAACAGCCTGTGCACAGGGACACACTTACAAGCCTCTGCCTCTTACCACTTCCTGGATTCACTCAGAGGTTCTTAAAACTCAAAGCCTCTGCACAGGACACACTTACAACCCTCTGCCTCTTCCCTCTTCCTGGATTCACTCAGAGGTTTTTAAAACTCACAGCCTCTGCACAGGGACACACTTACAACCCTCTGCCTCTTCCCTCTTCCTGGATTCACTCAGAGGTTTTTAAAACTCAAAGCCTCTGCACAGGGACACACTTCCAGACCCTCTGCCTCTTCCCTCTTCCTGGATTCACTCAGAGGTTTTTAAAACTCAAAGCCTCTGCACAGGGACACATTTACAACCCTCTGCCTCTTCCCTCTTCCTGGATTCACTCAGATGTTCTTAAAACTCACAGCTTGTGCACACAAACAGACTTCCAGCCCCTGTGCCTCTTCCCTCTTCCTGGATTCACTCAAACGTTTTTAAAACTCACAGCCTGTGCACACACACACACTTCCAGCCCCTGTACCACTTCCGTGTTCCTGGATTAACTCAGATGTTTTTAAAACTCACAGCCTGTGCACAGGCACACACTTACAACCCTCTGCCTCGTCCCTCTTCCTGGATTCACTCAGATGTTTTAAAACACACAGCCTTTGCAAACACACACACTTCGAGCCCCTGTGCCTCTTCCCTCTTCCTGGATTCATTCAGACGTTTTAAAAACTCACAGCCTGTGCACAGGCACACACTTCCAGCGCCTGTACCTCTTCCCTCTTCCTGGATTCACTCAGACGTTTTCAAAACTCACAGCCTGTGCACAGGCACACACTTCCAGACCCTCTGCCTCTTCCCTCTTCCTGGATTCACTCAGATGTTTTAAAACAAACAGCCTGTGCACAGGGACACACTTACAACCCTCTGCCTCGTCCCTCTTCCTGGATTCACTCAGATATTTTAAAACACACAGCCTATGCAAACACACACACTTCCAGCCCCTGTGCCTCTTCCCTCTTCCTGGATTCATTCAGACGTTTTAAAAACTCACAGCCTGTGCACAGGAACACACTTCCAGACCCTCTGCCTCTTCCTTCTTCCTGGATTCACTCAGAGGTTTTTAAAACTCAAAGCTGGTGCACACACAGACACTTCCAGCCCCTCTGCCTCCTCCCTCTTCCTGGATTCACTCAGAGGTTTTTAAAACTCAAAGCCTGTGCACAGGCACATACTTCCAGCCCCTCTGCCTCTTCCTGGATTCACTCAGAGGTTTTTTTCCTGTGCACAGGAACACACTTCCAGACCCTCTGCCTCTTCCCTCTTCCTGGATTCACTCAGAGGTTTTTAAAACTCAAAGCTTCTGCACAGGGACACACTTACAACCCTCTGCCTCGTCCCTCTTCCTGGATTCACTCAGATGTTTTAAAACAAACAGCCTGTGCACAGGGACACACTTACAAGCCTCTGCCTCTTCCCTCTTCCTGGATTCACTCAGAGGTTTTTAAAACTCACAGCCTCTGCACAGGGACACACTTACAACCCTCTGCCTCTTCCCTCTTCCTGGATTCACTCAGAGGTTTTGAAAACTAAAAGCCTGTGCACACACAAACACTTCCAGCCCCTATTGCTATTCCCTCTTCCTGTATTAACTCAGACATTTTTAAAACTAAAAGCCTCTGCAAAGGAACACAGTTCCAGCCCCTGTACCTATTCCCTCTTGCTGTATTAACTCAGACATTTTTAAAACTAAAAGCCTCTGCACAGGGACACACTTACAACCCTCTGCCTTGTCCCTCTTCCTGGATTCACTCAGATGTTTTAAAACACACAGCCTTTGCAAACACACACACTTCCAGCCCCTGTGCGTCTGACTGGATTCACTCAGAGGTTTTTAAAACTCAAAGCCTCTGCACAGGGACACACTTAAAACCCTATGCCTCTTCCTTCTTCCTGGATTCACTCAGAGGTTTTTAAAACTCACAGCCTCTGCACAGGGACTCACTTCCAGACCCTCTGCCTCTTCCCTCTTCCTGGATTCACTCAGACGTTTTGAAAACTCACAGCCTGTGCACACACACACACTTCCAGTCCCTGTGCCTCTTCCCTCTTCCTGGATTCACTCAGACGTTTTAAAAACTCACAGCCTGTGCACAGGAACACACTTCCAGACCCTCTGCCCCTTCCCTCTTCCTGGATTCACTCAGAGGTTTTAAAACACACAGCCTTTGCAAACACACACACTTCCAGCCCCTGTACCACTTCCCTGTTCCTGGATTAACTCAGATGTTTTTAAAACTCACAGCCTGTGCACACACACACACTTCCAGCCCCTGTACCACTTCCCTGTTCCTGGATTAACTCAGATGTTTTTTAAACTCACAGCCTGTGCACAGGAACACACTTACAACCCTCTGCCTCGTCCCTCTTCCTGGATTCACTCAGATGTTTTAAAACACACAGCCTTTGCAAACACACACACTTCCAGCCCCTGTGCGTCTTCCTGGATTCACTCAGAGGTTTTTAAAACTCAAAGCCTCTGCACAGGGACACACTTACAACCCTCTGCCTCGTCCCTCTTCCTGCATTCACTCAGAGCTTTTTAAAACTCAAACCCTTTGCACAGGGACACACTTACAACCCTCTGCCTCGTCCCTCTTCCTGGATTCACTCAGACGTTTTGAAAACTCACAACCTGTGCACACACACACACTTCCAGTCCCTGTGCCTCTTCCCTCTTCCTGGATTCACTCAGATGTTTTTAAAACTCACAGCCTGTGCACACACACACACTTCCAGCCCCTGTACCACTTCCCTGTTCCTGGATTAACTCAGATGTTTTTAAAACTCAGACCCTGTGCACAGGCACACACTTCCAGCCCCTCTGCCTCTTCCTGGATTCACTCAGAGGTTTTTTTCCTGTGCACAGGAACACACTTCCAGACCCTCTGCCTCTTCCCTCTTCCTGGATTCACTCAGAGGTTTTTAAAACTCAAAGCTTCTGCACAGGGACACACTTACAACCCTCTGCCTCGTCCCTCTTCCTGGATTCACTCAGATGTTTTAAAACAAACAGCCTGTGCACAGGGACACACTTACAAGCCTCTGCCTCTTCCCTCTTCCTGGATTCACTCAGAGGTTTTTAAAACTCACAGCCTCTGCACAGGGACACACTTACAACCCTCTGCCTCTTCCCTCTTCCTGGATTCACTCAGAGGTTTTGAAAACTAAAAGCCTGTGCACACACAAACACTTCCAGCCCCTATTGCTATTCCCTCTTCCTGTATTAACTCAGACATTTTTAAAACTAAAAGCCTCTGCAAAGGAACACAGTTCCAGCCCCTGTACCTATTCCCTCTTGCTGTATTAACTCAGACATTTTTAAAACTAAAAGCCTCTGCACAGGGACACACTTACAACCCTCTGCCTTGTCCCTCTTCCAGGATTCACTCAGATGTTTTAAAACACACAGCCTTTGCAAACACACACACTTCCAGCCCCTGTGCGTCTTCCTGGATTCACTCAGAGGTTTTTAAAACTCAAAGCCTCTGCACAGGGACACACTTAAAACCCTATGCCTCTTCCTTCTTCCTGGATTCACTCAGAGGTTTTTAAAACTCACAGCCTCTGCACAGGGACTCACTTCCAGACCCTCTGCCTCTTCCCTCTTCCTGGATTCACTCAGAGGTTTTTAAAACTCAAAGCTTCTGCACAGGGACACACTTACAACCCTCTGCCTCGTCCCTCTTCCTGGATTCACTCAGATGTTTTAAAACAAACAGCCTGTGCACAGGGACACACTTACAAGCCTCTGCCTCTTCCCTCTTCCTGGATTCACTCAGAGGTTTTTAAAACTCACAGCCTCTGCACAGGGACACACTTACAACCCTCTGCCTCTTCCCTCTTCCTGGATTCACTCAGAGGTTTTGAAAACTAAAAGCCTGTGCACACACAAACACTTCCAGCCCCTATTGCTATTCCCTCTTCCTGTATTAACTCAGACATTTTTAAAACTAAAAGCCTCTGCAAAGGAACACAGTTCCAGCCCCTGTACCTATTCCCTCTTGCTGTATTAACTCAGACATTTTTAAAACTAAAAGCCTCTGCACAGGGACACACTTACAACCCTCTGCCTTGTCCCTCTTCCTGGATTCACTCAGATGTTTTAAAACAAACAGCCTGTGCCACACACACACTTCCAGACCCTCTGCCTCTTACCTCTTCCTGGATTCACTCAGAGGTTGTTAAAACTCAAAGCTTCTGCATAGGGACACACTTAAAACCCTATGCCTCTTCCCTCTTCCTGGATTCACTCAGAGGTTTTTAAAACTCACAGCCTGTGCACAGGCACACGCTTCCAGACCCTCTGCCTCTTCCCTCTTCCTGGATTCAATCAGACATTTTTAAAACTAAAAGCCTTTGCACAGGCACACACTTACAACCCTATACCTCTTCCCTCTTCCTGGATTCACTCAGATGTTCTTAAAACTCACAGCTTGTGCACACAAACAGACTTCCAGCCCCTGTGCCTCTTCCCTCTTCCTGGATTCACTCAAACGTTTTTAAAACTCACAGCCTGTGCACACACACACACATCCAGCCCCTGTACCACTTCCGTGTTCCTGGATTAACTCAGATGTTTTTAAAACTCACAGCCTGTGCACAGGCACACACTTACAACCCTCTGCCTCGTCCCTCTTCCTGGATTCACTCAGATGTTTTAAAACACACAGCCTTTGCAAACACACACACTTCGAGCCCCTGTGCCTCTTCCCTCTTCCTGGATTCATTCAGACGTTTTAAAAACTCACAGCCTGTGCACAGGCACACACTTCCAGCGCCTGTACCTCTTCCCTCTTCCTATATTCACTCAGACGTTTTCAAAACTCACAGCCTGTGCACAGGCACACACTTCCAGACCCTCTGCCTCTTCCCTCTTCCTGGATTCACTCAGATGTTTTAAAACAAACAGCCTGTGCACAGGGACACACTTACAACCCTCTGCCTCGTCCCTCTTCCTGGATTCACTCAGATATTTTAAAACACACAGCCTTTGCAAACACACACACTTCCAGCCCCTCTGCCTCTTCCCTCTTCCTGGATTCACTCAGATGTTTTAAAACAAACAGCCTGTGCACAGGGACACACTTACAACCCTCTGCCTCGTCCCTCTTCCTGGATTCACTCAGATATTTTAAAACACACAGCCTTTGCAAACACACACACTTCCAGCCCCTGTGCCTCTTCCCTCTTCCTGGATTCATTCAGACGTTTTAAAAACTCACAGCCTGTGCACAGGAACACACTTCCAGACCCTCTGCCTCTTCCTTCTACCTGGATTCACTCAGAGGTTTTTAAAACTCAAAGCTGGTGCACACACAGACACTTCCAGCCCCTCTGCCTCCTCCCTCTTCCTGGATTCACTCAGAGGTTTTTAAAACTCAAAGCCTGTGCACAGGAACACACTTCCAGACCCTCTGCCTCTTCCCTCTTCCTGGATTCACTCAGATGTTTTAAAACAAACAGCCTGTGCACAGGGACACACTTACAACCCTCTGCCTCGTCCCTCTTCCTGGATTCACTCAGATATTTTAAAACACACAGCCTTTGCAAACACACACACTTCCAGCCCCTGTGCCTCTTCCCTCTTCCTGGATTCACTCAGACGTTTTAAAAACTCACAGCCTGTGTACAGGAACACACTTCCAGACCCTCTGCCTCTTCCCTCTTCCTGGATTCACTCAGACGTTTTTAAAACTCACAGCCTCTGCACAGTGACACATTTCCAGACCCTGTACCACTTCCCTGTTCCTGGATTAACTCAGATGTTTTTAAAACTCACAGCCTTTGCAAACACACACACTTCCAGCCCCTGTGCGTCTTCCTGGATTCACTCAGAGGTTTTTAAAACTCAAAGCCTCTGCACAGGGACACACTTAAAACCCTATGCCTCTTCCTTCTTCCTGGATTCACTCAGAGGTTTTTAAAACTCACAGCCTCTGCACAGGGACTCACTTCCAGACACTCTGCCTCTTCCCTCTTCCTGGATTCACTCAGACGTTTTGAAAACTCACAGCCTGTGCACACACACACACTTCCAGTCCCTGTGCCTCTTCCCTCTTCCTGGATTCACTCAGACGTTTTTAAAACTCACAGCCTCTGCACAGTGACACATTTCCAGACCCTGTACCACTTCCCTGTTCTTGGATTAACTCAGATGTTTTTAAAACTCACAGCCTGTGCACACACACACACTTCCAGCCCCTGTACCACTTCCCTGTTCCTGGATTAACTCAGATGTTTTTAAAACTCACAGCCTGTGCACACACACACACTTCCAGCCCCTGTACCACTTCCCTGTTCCTGGATTAACTCAGATGTTTTTTAAACTCACAGCCTGTGCACAGGAACACACTTACAACCCTCTGCCTCGTCCCTCTTCCTGGATTCACTCAGATGTTTTAAAACACACAGCCTTTGCAAACACACACACTTCCAGCCCCTGTGCGTCTTCCTGGATTCACTCAGAGGTTTTTAAAACTCAAAGCCTCTGCACAGGGACACACTTACAACCCTCTGCCTCGTCCCTCTTCCTGCATTCACTCAGAGCTTTTTAAAACTCAAACCCTTTGCACAGGGACACACTTACAACCCTCTGCCTCGTCCCTCTTCCTGGATTCACTCAGATGTTTTAAAACAAACAGCCTGTGCCACACACACACTTCCAGACCCTCTGCCTCTTCCTTCTTCCTGGATTCACTCAGAGGTTTTTAAAACTCACAGCCTCTGCACAGGGACTCACTTCCAGACCCTCTGCCTCTTCCCTCTTCCTGGATTCACTCAGACGTTTTGAAAACTCACAGCCTGTGCACACACACACACTTCCAGTCCCTGTGCCTCTTCCCTCTTCCTGGATTCACTCAGACGTTTTTAAAACTCACAGCCTCTGCACAGTGACACATTTCCAGACCCTGTACCACTTCCCTGTTCCTGGATTAACTCAGATGTTTTTAAAACTCACAGCCTGTGCACACACACACACTTCCAGACCCTCTGCCTCTTCCTTCTTCCTGGATTCACTCAGAGGTTTTTAAAACTCACAGCCTCTGCACAGGGACTCACTTCCAGACCCTGTGCCTCTTCCCTCTTCCTGGATTCACTCAGACGTTTTAAAAACTCACAGCCTGTGTACAGGAACACACTTCCAGACCCTCTGCCTCTTCCCTCTTCCTGGATTCACTCAGAGGTTTTTAAAACTCAAAGACTCTGCACAGGGACACAATTACAACCCTCTGCCTTGTCCCTCTTCCTGGATTCACTCATATGTTTTAAAACTAACATCCTGTGCCACACACACACTTCCAGACCCTCTGCCTCTTCCTTCTTCCTGGATTCACTCAGAGGTTTTTAAAACTCACAGCCTCTGCACAGGGACTCACTTCCAGACCCTCTGCCTCTTCCCTCTTCCTGGATTCACTCAGACGTTTTGAAAACTCAAAGCCTCTGCACAGGGACACACTTACAATCCTCTGCCTCGTCCCTCTTCCTGGATTCACTCAGATGTTTTAAAACAAACAGCCTGTGCACGCACACACACACTTCCAGCCCCTGTGCCTCTTCCCTCTTCCTGGATTCACTCAGACGTTTTTAAAACTCACAGCCTCTGCACAGGCACACAGTTCCAGCCCCTCTACCGCTTCCTTGGTCCTGGACTCAGTCAGATGTTTTTAAAACACACAGCCTGTGCACACAGACACACTTCCAGACCCGCTGCCTCTTCCCTCTTCCGGGATTCACTCAGAGGTTTTTAAAACTCAAAGCCTCTGCACAGGGACACACTTAAAACCCTATGCCTCTTCCCTCTTCCTGGATTCACTCAGAGGTTTTTAAAACTCACAGGCACACACTTCCAGCGCCTGTACCTCTTCCCTCTTCCTGGATTCACTCAGATGTTCTTAAAACTCACAGCTTGTGCACACAAACAGACTTCCAGCCCCTGTGCCTCTTCCCTCTTCCTGGATTAACTCAGATGTTTTTAAAACTCAAAGCCTCTGCACAGGGACACACTTACAATCCTCTGCCTCGTCCCTCTTCTGGATTCACTCAGATGTTTTTAAAACTCAAAGCCTCTGCACAGGACACACTTACAACCCTCTGCCTCTTCCCTCTTCCTGGATTCACTCAGAGGTTTTTAAAACTCACATCCTCTGAACAGGGACACACTTACAACCCTCTGCCTCTTCCCTCTTCCTGGATTCACTCAGAGGTTTTTAAAACTCACATCCTCTGCACAGGGACACACTTACAACCCTCTGCCTCTTCCCTCTTCCTGGATTCACTCAGAGGTTTTTAAAACTCAAAGCCTCTGCACAGGGACACACTTCCAGACCCTCTGCCTCTTCCCTCTTCCTGGATTCACTCAGAGGTTTTTAAAACTCAAAGCCTCTGCACAGGGACACATTTACAACCCTCTGCCTCTTCCCTCTTCCTGGATTCACTCAGAGGTTTTTAAAACTAACAGCCTGTGCACGCACACACACACTTCCAGCCCCTGTGCCTCTTCCCTCTTCCTGGATTCACTCAGACGTTTTTAAAACTCACAGCCTGTGCACAGGCACACAGTTCCAGCCCCTCTACCGCTTCCTTGTTCCTGGACTCAGTCAGATGTTTTTAAAACACACAGCCTGTGCACACATACACACTTCCAGACCCGCTGCCTCTCCCCTCTTCCTGGATTCACTCAGAGGTTTTTAAAACTCACAGGCACACACTTCCAGCGCCTGTACCTCTTCCCTCTTCCTGGATTCACTCAGATATTCTTAAAACTCACAGCTTGTGCACACAAACAGACTTCCAGCCCCTGTGCCTCTTCCCTCTTCCTGGATTCACTCAAACGTTTTTAAAACTCACAGCCTGTGCACACACACACACTTCCAGCCCCTGTACCACTTCCGTGTTCCTGGATTAACTCAGATGTTTTTAAAACTCACAGCCTGTGCACAGGCACACACTTACAACCCTCTGCCTCGTCCCTCTTCCTGGATTCACTCAGATGTTTTAAAACACACAGCCTTTGCAAAAACACACACTTCCAGCCCCTGTGCCTCTTCCCTCTTCCTGGATTCATTCAGACGTTTTAAAAACTCACAGCCTGTGCACAGGCACACACTTCCAGCGCCTGTACCTCTTCCCTCTTCCTGGATTCACTCAGACGTTTTCAAAACTCACAGCCTGTGCACAGGGACACACTTCCAGACCCTCTGCCTCTTCCCTCTTCCTGGATTCACTCAGATGTTTTAAAACAAACAGCCTGTGCACAGGGACACACTTACAACCCTCTGCCTCGTCCCTCTTCCTGGATTCACTCAGATATTTTAAAACACACAGCCTTTGCAAACACACACACTTCCAGCCCCTGTGCCTCTTCCCTCTTCCTGGATTCATTCAGACGTTTTAAAAACTCACAGCCTGTGCACAGGAACACACTTCCAGACCCTCTGCCTCTTCCTTCTTCCTGGATTCACTCAGAGGTTTTTAAAACTCAAAGCTGGTGCACACACAGACACTTCCAGCCCCTCTGCCTCCTCCCTCTTCCTGGATTCACTCAGACGTTTTTAAACCTCAAAGCCTGTGCACAGGCACATACTTCCAGCCCCTCTGCCTCTTCCTGGATTCACTCAGAGGTTTTTTTTCCTGTGCACAGGAACACACTTCCAGACCCTCTGCCTCTTCCCTCTTCCTGGATTCACTCAGAGGTTTTTAAAACTCAAAGCCTCTGCACAGGGACACACTTACAACCCTCTGCCTCGTCCCTCTTCTTGGATTCACTCAGATGTTTTAAAACAAACAGCCTGTGCACAGGGACACACTTACAAGCCTCTGCCTCTTCCCTCTTCCTGGATTCATTCAGACGTTTTAAAAACTCACAGCCTGTGCACAGGCACACACTTCCAGCGCCTGTACCTCTTCCCTCTTCCTGGATTCACTCAGACGTTTTCAAAACTCACAGCCTGTGCACAGGGACACACTTCCAGACCCTCTGCCTCTTCCCTCTTCCTGGATTCACTCAGATGTTTTAAAACAAACAGCCTGTGCACAGGGACACACTTACAACCCTCTGCCTCGTCCCTCTTCCTGGATTCACTCAGATATTTTAAAACACACAGCCTTTGCAAACACACACACTTCCAGCCCCTGTGCCTCTTCCCTCTTCCTGGATTCATTCAGACGTTTTAAAAACTCACAGCCTGTGCACAGGAAGACACTTCCAGACCCTCTGCCTCTTCCCTCTTCCTGGATTCACTCAGAGATTTTTAAAACTCAAAGCCTGTGCACAGGCACATACTTCCAGCCCCTCTGCCTCCTCCCTCTTCCTGGATTCACTCAGACGTTTTTAAACCTCAAAGCCTGTGCACAGGCACATACTTCCAGCCCCTCTGCCTCTTCCTGGATTCACTCAGAGGTTTTTTTTCCTGTGCACAGGAACACACTTCCAGACCCTCTGCCTCTTCCCTCTTCCTGGATTCACTCAGAGGTTTTTAAAACTCAAAGCCTCTGCACAGGGACACACTTACAACCCTCTGCCTCATCCCTCTTCTTGGATTCACTCAGATGTTTTAAAACAAACAGCCTGTGCACAGGGACACACTTACAAGCCTCTGCCTCTTCCCTCTTCCTGGATTCACTCAGAGGTTTTTAAAACTCACAGCCTCTGCACAGGGACACACTTACAACCCTCTGCCTCTTCCCTCTTCCTGGATTCACTCAGAGGTTTTGAAAACTAAAAGCCTGTGCACACACAAACACTTCCAGCCCCTATTGCTATTCCCTCTTCCTGTATTAACTCAGACATTTTTAAAACTAAAAGCCTCTGCAAAGGAACACAGTTCCAGCCCCTGTGCCTATTCCCTCTTCTTGTATTAACTCAGACATTTTTAAAACTAAAAGCCTCTGCACAGGGACACACTTACAACCCTCTGCCTTGTCCCTCTTCCTGGATTCACTCAGATGTTTTAAAACAAACAGCCTGTGCCACACACAAACTTCCAGACCCTCTGCCTCTTACCTCTTCCTAGATTCACTCAGAGGTTGTTAAAACTCAAAGCTTCTGCATAGGGACACACTTAAAACCCTATGCCTCTTCCCTCTTCCTGGATTCACTCAGAGGTTTTTAAAACTCACAGCCTGTGCACAGGCACACGCTTCCAGACCCTCTGCCTCTTCCCTCTTCCTGGATTCAATCAGACATTTTTAAAACTAAAAGCCTTTGCACAGGCACACACTTACAACCCTATACCTCTTCCCTCTTCCTGGATTCAATCAGATGTTCTTAAAACTCACAGCTTGTGCACGCACAAACACTTCCAGCCCCTGTACCACTTCCCTGTTCCTGGATTAACTCAGATTTTTTAAAACTCACAGCCTGTGCACACACACATACTTCCAGCCCCTATGCCTCTTCCCTCTTCCTGGATTGACTCAGAGGTTTTTAAAACTCACAGCCTCTGCACAGGGACACACTTACAAGCCTCTGCCTCTTCCCTCTTCCTGGATTCACTCAGAGGTTTTTAAAACTCACAGCCTCTGCACAGGGACACACTTACAACCATTTGCCTCTTCCCTCTTCCTGGATTCACTCAGAGGTTTTTAAAACTCAAAGCCTCTGTACAGGGACACACACACTTCCAGCCCCTGTGCCTCTTCCCTCTTCCTGGATTCACTCAGACGTTTTTAAAACTCACAGCCTGTGCACACACACACACTTCCAGACCCTCTGCCTCTTCCCTCTTCCTGGATTCACTCAGAGGTTTTTAAAACTCAAAGCCTCTGCACAGGGACACACTAACAACCCTCTGCCTCGTCCCTCTTCCTGGATTCACTCAGATGTTTTAATACACACAGCCTGTGCACACAAACACACTTCCAGACCCTCTGCCTCTTACCGCTTCCTGGATTCACTCAGAGGTTCTTAAAACTCAAAGCCTCTGCACAGGACACACTTACAACCCTCTGCCTCTTCCCTCTTCCTGGATTCACTCAGAGGTTTTTAAAACTCAAAGCCTCTGCACAGGGACACACTTCCAGCCCCTGTGCCTCTTCCCTTTTCCTGGATTCACTCAGAGGTTTTTAAAACTCAAAGCCGGTGCACACACAGACACTTCCAGCCCCTCTGCCTCGTCCCTCTTCCTGGATTCACTCAGATGTTTTAATACACACAGCCTTTGCAAACACACACACTTCCAGCCCCTGTGCCTCTTCCCTCTTCCTGGATTCACTCAGACGTTTTAAAAACTCACAGCCTGTGCACAGGAACACATTTCCAGACCCTCTGCCTCTTCCCTCTTCCTGGATTCACTCAGAGGTTTTTAAAACTCAAAGCCTGTGCACAGGCACACACTTACAACCCTCTGCCTCGTCCCTCTTCCTGGATTCACTCAGATGTTTTAAAACACACAGCGTTTGCAAACACACACACTTCCAGCCCCTGTGCGTCTTCCTGGATTCACTCAGAGGTTTTTAAAACTCAAAGCCTCTGCACAGGGACACACTTACAACCCTCTGCCTCGTCCCTCTTCCTGCATTCACTCAGAGCTTTTTAAAACTCAAAGCCTCTGCAGAGGGACACACTTACAACCCTCTGCCTCGTCCCTCTTCCTGGATTCACTCAGATGTTTTAAAACAAACAGCCTGTGCCACACACACACTTCCAGACCCTCTGCCTCTTCCCTCTTCCTGGATTCACTCAGACGTTTTTAAAACTCACAGCCTCTGCACAGTGACACATTTCCAGACCCTGTACCACTTCCCTGTTCCTGGATTAACTCAGATGTTTTTAAAACTCACAGCCTGTGCACACACACACACTTCCAGACCCTCTGCCTCTTCTTTATTCCTGGATTCACTCAGAGGTTTTTAAAACTCACAGCCTCTGCACAGGGACTCACTTCCAGACCCTGTGCCTCTTCCCTCTTCCTGGATTCACTCAGACGTATTAAAAACTCACAGCCTGTGCACAGGAACACACTTCCAGACCCTCTGCCTCTTCCCTTTTCCTGGATTCACTCAGAGGTTTTTAAAACTCAAAGACTCTGCACAGGGACAGACTTACAACCCTCTGCCTCGTCCCTCTTCCGGGATTCACTCAGATGTTTTAAAACAAACAGCCTGTGCCACACACACACTTCCAGACCCTCTGCCTCTTCCTTCTTCCTGGATCCACTCAGAGGTTTTTAAAACTCACAGCCTCTGCACAGGGACTCACTTCCAGACCCTCTGCCTCTTCCCTCTTCCTGGATTCACTCAGACGTTTTGAAAACTCACAACCTGTGCACACACACACACACTTCCAGTCCCTGTGCCTCTTCCCTCTTCCTGGATTCACTCAGACGTTTTTAAAACTCACAGCCTGTGCACACACACACACTTCCAGCCCCTGTACCACTTCCCTGTTCCTGGATTAACTCAGATGTTTTTAAAACTCAGACCCTGTGCACAGGCACACACTTACAACCCTCTGCCTCGTCCCTCTTCCTGGATTCACTCAGATGTTTTAAAACACACAGCCTTTGCAAACACACACACTTCCAGCCCCTGTGCCTCTTCCCTCTTCCTGGATTCACTCAGACGTTTTAAAAACTCACAGCCTGTGCACAGGAACACACTTCCAGACCCTCTGCCTCTTCCCTCTTCCTGGATTCACTCAGAGGTTTTTAAAACTCAAAGCCTCTGCACAGGGACACACTTACAATCCTCTGCCTCGTCCCTCTTCCTGGATTCACTCAGATGTTTTAAAACAAACAGCCTGTGCCACACACACACTTCCAGACCCTCTGCCTCTTACCACTTCCTGGATTCACTCAGAGGTTTTTAAAACTCAAAGCCTCTGCACAGGGACACACTTAAAACCCTATGCCTCTTCCCTCTTCCTGGATTCACTCAGAGGTTTTTAAAACTCACAGCCGGTGCACAGGCACACACTTACAAGCCTCTGCCTCTTCCCTCTTCCTGGATTCACTCAGAGGTTTTTAAAACTCACAGCCTCTGCACAGGGACACACTTACAACCATTTGCCTCTTCCCTCTTCCTGGATTCACTCAGAGGTTTTGAAAACTAAAAGCCTGTGCACACAGAAACACTTCCAGCCCCTATTGCTATTCCCTCTTCCTGTATTAACTCAGACATTTTTAAAACTAAAAGCCTCTGCAAAGGAACACAGTTCCAGCCCCTGTGCCTATTCCCTCTTCTTGTATTAACTCAGACATTTTTAAAACTAAAAGCCTCTGCACAGGGACACATTTACAACCCTCTGCCTTGTCCCTCTTCCTGGATTCACTCAGATGTTTTAAAACAAACAGCCTGTGCCACACACACACTTCCAGACCCTCTGCCTCTTACCTCTTCCTGGATTCACTCAGAGGTTGTTAAAACTCAAAGCTTCTGCATAGGGACACACTTAAAACCCTATGCCTCTTCCCTCTTCCTGGATTCACTCAGAGGTTTTTAAAACTCACAGCCTGTGCACAGGCACACGCTTCCAGACCCTCTGCCTCTTCCCTCTTCCTGGATTCAATCAGACATTTTTAAAACTAAAAGCCTTTGCACAGGCACACACTTACAACCCTATACCTCTTCCCTCTTCCTGGATTCAATCAGATGTTCTTAAAACTCACAGCCTGTGCACACACACATACTTCCAGCCCCTATGCCTCTTCCCTCTTCCTGGATTGACTCAGAGGTTTTTAAAACTCACAGCCTCTGCACAGGGACACACTTACAAGCCTCTGCCTCTTCCCTCTTCCTGGATTCACTCAGAGGTTTTTAAAACTCACAGCCTCTGCACAGGGACACACTTACAACCATTTGCCTCTTCCCTCTTCCTGGATTCACTCAGAGGTTTTTAAAACTCAAAGCCTCTGTACAGGGACACACACACTTCCAGCCCCTGTGCCTCTTCCCTCTTCCTGGATTCACTCAGACGTTTTTAAAACTCACAGCCTGTGCACACACACACACTTCCAGACCCTCTGCCTCTTCCCTCTTCCTGGATTCACTCAGAGGTTTTTAAAACTCAAAGCCTCTGCACAGGGACACACTAACAACCCTCTGCCTCGTCCCTCTTCCTGGATTCACTCAGATGTTTTAATACACACAGCCTGTGCACACAAACACACTTCCAGACCCTCTGCCTCTTACCGCTTCCTGGATTCACTCAGAGGTTCTTAAAACTCAAAGCCTCTGCACAGGACACACTTACAACCCTCTGCCTCTTCCCTCTTCCTGGATTCACTCAGAGGTTTTTAAAACTCAAAGCCTCTGCACAGGGACACACTTCCAGCCCCTGTGCCTCTTCCCTTTTCCTGGATTCACTCAGAGGTTTTTAAAACTCAAAGCCGGTGCACACACAGACACTTCCAGCCCCTCTGCCTCGTCCCTCTTCCTGGATTCACTCAGATGTTTTAATACACACAGCCTTTGCAAACACACACACTTCCAGCCCCTGTGCCTCTTCCCTCTTCCTGGATTCACTCAGACGTTTTAAAAACTCACAGCCTGTGCACAGGAACACATTTCCAGACCCTCTGCCTCTTCCCTCTTCCTGGATTCACTCAGAGGTTTTTAAAACTCAAAGCCTGTGCACAGGCACACACTTACAACCCTCTGCCTCGTCCCTCTTCCTGGATTCACTCAGATGTTTTAAAACACACAGCGTTTGCAAACACACACACTTCCAGCCCCTGTGCGTCTTCCTGGATTCACTCAGAGGTTTTTAAAACTCAAAGCCTCTGCACAGGGACACACTTACAACCCTCTGCCTCGTCCCTCTTCCTGCATTCACTCAGAGCTTTTTAAAACTCAAAGCCTCTGCAGAGGGACACACTTACAACCCTCTGCCTCGTCCCTCTTCCTGGATTCACTCAGATGTTTTAAAACAAACAGCCTGTGCCACACACACACTTCCAGACCCTCTGCCTCTTCCCTCTTCCTGGATTCACTCAGACGTTTTTAAAACTCACAGCCTCTGCACAGTGACACATTTCCAGACCCTGTACCACTTCCCTGTTCCTGGATTAACTCAGATGTTTTTAAAACTCACAGCCTGTGCACACACACACACTTCCAGACCCTCTGCCTCTTCTTTATTCCTGGATTCACTCAGAGGTTTTTAAAACTCACAGCCTCTGCACAGGGACTCACTTCCAGACCCTGTGCCTCTTCCCTCTTCCTGGATTCACTCAGACGTATTAAAAACTCACAGCCTGTGCACAGGAACACACTTCCAGACCCTCTGCCTCTTCCCTTTTCCTGGATTCACTCAGAGGTTTTTAAAACTCAAAGACTCTGCACAGGGACAGACTTACAACCCTCTGCCTCGTCCCTCTTCCGGGATTCACTCAGATGTTTTAAAACAAACAGCCTGTGCCACACACACACTTCCAGACCCTCTGCCTCTTCCTTCTTCCTGGATCCACTCAGAGGTTTTTAAAACTCACAGCCTCTGCACAGGGACTCACTTCCAGACCCTCTGCCTCTTCCCTCTTCCTGGATTCACTCAGACGTTTTGAAAACTCACAACCTGTGCACACACACACACACTTCCAGTCCCTGTGCCTCTTCCCTCTTCCTGGATTCACTCAGACGTTTTTAAAACTCACAGCCTGTGCACACACACACACTTCCAGCCCCTGTACTACTTCCCTGTTCCTGGATTAACTCAGATGTTTTTAAAACTCAGACCCTGTGCACAGGCACACACTTACAACCCTCTGCCTCGTCCCTCTTCCTGGATTCACTCAGATGTTTTAAAACACACAGCCTTTGCAAACACACACACTTCCAGCCCCTGTGCCTCTTCCCTCTTCCTGGATTCACTCAGACGTTTTAAAAACTCACAGCCTGTGCACAGGAACACACTTCCAGACCCTCTGCCTCTTCCCTCTTCCTGGATTCACTCAGAGGTTTTTAAAACTCAAAGCCTCTGCACAGGGACACACTTACAATCCTCTGCCTCGTCCCTCTTCCTGGATTCACTCAGATGTTTTAAAACAAACAGCCTGTGCCACACACACACTTCCAGACCCTCTGCCTCTTACCACTTCCTGGATTCACTCAGAGGTTTTTAAAACTCAAAGCCTCTGCACAGGGACACACTTAAAACCCTATGCCTCTTCCCTCTTCCTGGATTCACTCAGAGGTTTTTAAAACTCACAGCCGCTGCACAGGCACACACTTCCAGCCCCTGTACCTCTTCCCTCTTCCTGGATTCACTCAGACGTTTTTAAAACTCACAGCCTGTGCAAAGGCACACACTTCCAGACCCTCTGCCTCTTCCCTCTTTCTGGATTCACTCAGACGTTTTTAAAACTCACAGGCACACACTTCCAGCGCCTGTACCTCTTAAAACCACACTTAAAACCCTCTGCCTCTTCCCTCTTCCTGGATTCACTCAGACGTTTTGAAAACTCACAGCCTGTGCACACACACACACTTCCAGTCCCTGTGCCTCTTCCCTCTTCCTGGATTCACTCAGACGTTTTTAAAACTCACAGCCTCTGCACAGTGACACATTTCCAGACCCTGTACCACTTCCCTGTTCCTGTATTAACTCAGATGTTTTTAAAACTCACAGCCTGTGCACACACACACACTTCCAGCCCCTGTACCACTTCCCTGTTCCTGGATTAACTCAGATGTTTTTAAAACTCACAGCCTGTGCACAGGCACACACTTACAACCCTCTCCCTCGTCCCTCTTCCTGGATTCACTCAGATGTTTTAAAACACACAGCCTTTGCAAACACACACACTTCCAGCCCCTGTGCCTCTTCCCTCTTCCTGGATTCACTCAGACGTTTTAAAAACTCACAGCCTGTGCACAGGAACACACTTCCAGACCCTCTGCCTCTTCCCTCTTCCTGGATTCACTCAGAGGTTTTTAAAACTCAAAGCCTGTGCACAGGCACACACTTACAACCCTCTGCCTCGTCCCTCTTCCTGGATTCACTCAGATGTTTTAAAACACACAGCCTTTGCAAACACACACACTTCCAGCCCCTGTGCGTCTTCCTGGATTCACTCAGAGGTTTTTAAAACTCAAAGCCTCTGCACAGGGACACACTTACAACCCTCTGCCTCGTCCCTCTTCCTGCATTCACTCAGAGCTTTTTAAAACTCAAAGACTCTGCACAGGGACACACTTACAACCCTCTGCCTCGTCCCTCTTCCGGGATTCACTCAGACGTTTTAAAACAAACAGCCTGTGCACAGGAACACACTTCCAGACCCTCTGCCTCTTCCCTCTTCCTGGATTCACTCAGAGGTTTTTAAAACTCAAAGACTCTGCACAGGGACACACTTACAACCCTCTGCCTCGTCCCTCTTCCGGGATTCACTCAGATGTTTTAAAACAAACAGCCTGTGCCACACACACACTTCCAGACCCTCTGCCTCTTCCCTCTTCCTGGATTCACTCAGAGGTTTTTAAAACTCAAAGACTCTGCACAGGGACACACTTACAACCCTCTGCCTCGTCCCTCTTCCGGGATTCACTCAGATGTTTTAAAACAAACAGCCTGTGCCACACACACACTTCCAGACCCTCTGCCTCTTCCTTCTTCCTGGATTCACTCAGAGGTTTTTAAAACTCACAGCCTCTGCACAGGGACTCACTTCCAGACCCTCTGCCTCTTCCCTCTTCCTGGATTCACTCAGACGTTTTGAAAACTCACAACCTGTGCACACACACACACACTTCCAGTCCCTCTGCCTCTTCCCTCTTCTTGGATTCACTCAGACGTTTTTAAAACTCACAGCCTGTGCACACACACACACTTCCAGACCCTCTGCCTCTTCCCTCTTCCTGGATTCACTCAGAGGTTTTTAAAACTCAAAGCCTCTGCACAGGGACACACTAACAACCCTCTGCCTCGTCCCTCTTCCTGGATTCACTCAGATGTTTTAATACACACAGCCTGTGCACACAAACACACTTCCAGACCCTCTGCCTCTTACCGCTTCCTGGATTCACTCAGAGGTTCTTAAAACTCAAAGCCTCTGCACAGGACACACTTACAACCCTCTGCCTCTTCCCTCTTCCTGGATTCACTCAGAGGTTTTTAAAAGTCAAAGCCTCTGCACAGGGACACACTTCCAGCCCCTGTGCCTCTTCCCTTTTCCTGGATTCACTCAGAGGTTTTTAAAACTCAAAGCCGGTGCACACACAGACACTTCCAGCCCCTCTGCCTCGTCCCTCTTCCTGGATTCACTCAGATGTTTTAATACACACAGCCTTTGCAAACACACACACTTCCAGCCCCTGTGCCTCTTCCCTCTTCCTGGATTCACTCAGACGTTTTAAAAACTCACAGCCTGTGCACAGGAACACATTTCCAGACCCTCTGCCTCTTCCCTCTTCCTGGATTCACTCAGAGGTTTTTAAAACTCAAAGCCTGTGCACAGGCACACACTTACAACCCTCTGCCTCGTCCCTCTTCCTGGATTCACTCAGATGTTTTAAAACACACAGCCTTTGCAAACACACACACTTCCAGCCCCTGTGCGTCTTCCTGGATTCACTCAGAGGTTTTTAAAACTCAAAGCCTCTGCACAGGGACACACTTACAACCCTCTGCCTCGTCCCTCTTCCTGCATTCACTCAGAGCTTTTTAAAACTCAAAGCCTCTGCAGAGGGACACACTTACAACCCTCTGCCTCGTCCCTCTTCCTGGATTCACTCAGATGTTTTAAAACAAACAGCCTGTGCCACACACACACTTCCAGACCCTCTGCCTCTTCCCTCTTCCTGGATTCACTCAGACGTTTTTAAAACTCACAGCCTCTGCACAGTGACACATTTCCAGACCCTGTACCACTTCCCTGTTCCTGGATTAACTCAGATGTTTTTAAAACTCACAGCCTGTGCACACACACACACTTCCAGACCCTCTGCCTCTTCTTTATTCCTGGATTCACTCAGAGGTTTTTAAAACTCACAGCCTCTGCACAGGGACTCACTTCCAGACCCTGTGCCTCTTCCCTCTTCCTGGATTCACTCAGACGTATTAAAAACTCACAGCCTGTGCACAGGAACACACTTCCAGACCCTCTGCCTCTTCCCTTTTCCTGGATTCACTCAGAGGTTTTTAAAACTCAAAGACTCTGCACAGGGACAGACTTACAACCCTCTGCCTCGTCCCTCTTCCGGGATTCACTCAGATGTTTTAAAACAAACAGCCTGTGCCACACACACACTTCCAGACCCTCTGCCTCTTCCTTCTTCCTGGATCCACTCAGAGGTTTTTAAAACTCACAGCCTCTGCACAGGGACTCACTTCCAGACCCTCTGCCTCTTCCCTCTTCCTGGATTCACTCAGACGTTTTGAAAACTCACAACCTGTGCACACACACACACACTTCCAGTCCCTGTGCCTCTTCCCTCTTCCTGGATTCACTCAGACGTTTTTAAAACTCACAGCCTGTGCACACACACACACTTCCAGCCCCTGTACCACTTCCCTGTTCCTGGATTAACTCAGATGTTTTTAAAACTCAGACCCTGTGCACAGGCACACACTTACAACCCTCTGCCTCGTCCCTCTTCCTGGATTCACTCAGATGTTTTAAAACACACAGCCTTTGCAAACACACACACTTCCAGCCCCTCTGCCTCTTACCACTTCCTGGATTCACTCAGAGGTTTTTAAAACTCAAAGCCTCTGCACAGGGACACACTTAAAACCCTATGCCTCTTCCCTCTTCCTGGATTCACTCAGAGGTTTTTAAAACTCACAGCCGGTGCACAGGCACACACTTCCAGCCCCTGTACCTCTTCCCTCTTCCTGGATTCACTCAGACGTTTTTAAAACTCACAGCCTGTGCAAAGGCACACACTTCCAGACCCTCTGCCTCTTCCCTCTTCCTGGATTCACTCAGACGTTTTTAAAACTCACAGGCACACACTTCCAGCGCCTGTACCTCTTAAAACCACACTTAAAACCCTCTGCCTCTTCCCTCTTCCTGGATTCACTCAGACGTTTTGAAAACTCACAGCCTCTGCACAGGGACAAACTTCCAGACCCTGTACCACTTCCCTATTCCTGGATTCACTCAGACGTTTTAAAACAAACAGCCTGTGCCACACACACACTTCCAGACCCTCTGCCTCTTACCTCTTCCTGGATTCACTCAGCAGTTCTTAAAACTCAAAGCCTCTGCACAGGACACACTTACAACCCTCTGCCTCTTCCCTCTTCCTGGATTAACTCAGATGTTTTTAAAGGTCACAGCCTGTGCACACACAAACACTTCCATCCAAAGTGCCTCTTCCCTCTTCCTGGATTCACTCAGACGTTTTTAAACCTCAAAGCCTGTGCACAGGAACATACTTCCAGCCCCTCTGCCTCTTCCTGGATTCACTCAGAGGTTTTTAAAACTCAAAGCCTCTGCACAGGGACACACTTACAACCCTCTGCCTCTTCCCTCTTCCTGGATTCACTCAGAGGTTTTTAAAACTCAAAGCCTCTGCATAGGGACACACTTAAAACCCTATGCCTCTTCCCTCTTCCTGGATTCACTCAGAGGTTTTTAAAACTCACAGCCTCTGCACAGGGACACACAACCCTCTGCCTCTTCCCGCTTCCTGGATTAACTCAGATGTTTTTAAAACTCACAGCCTGTGCACACACACACACTTCCAGCCCCTGTGCCTCTTCCCTCTTCCTGGATTCACTCAGAGGTTTTTAAAACTCACAGCCTCTGCACAGGCATATACTTCCAGCCCCTCTGCCTCTTCCCTCTTCCTGGATTCACTCAGAGGTTTTTAAAACTCAAAGCCTCTGCAGAGGGACACATTTACAACCCTCTGCCTCTTCCCTCTTCCTGGATTCACTCCGAGGTTTTTAAAACTAACAGCCTGTGCACGCACACACACACTTCCAGCCCCTGTGCGTCTTCCCTCTTCCTGGATTCACTGAGAGGTTTTTAAAACTCACAGCCGGTGCACAGGCACACACTTACAACCCTCTGCCTCTTCCCGCTTCCTGGATTAACTCAGATGTTTTTAAAACTCACAGCCTGTGCACACACACACACTTCCAGCCCCTGTGCCTCTTCCCTCTTCCTGGATTCACTCAGAGGTGTTTAAAACTCAAAACTGGTGCACACACAGACACTTCCAGCCCCTCTGCCTCCTCCCTCTTCCTGGATTCACTCAGACGTTTTTAAACCTCAAAGCCTGTGCACAGGGACATACATCCAGCCCCTCTGCTTCTTCCTGGATTCACTCAGAGGTTTTTAAAACTCACAGCCTGTGCACATACAAACACTTCCAGCCCCTGTACCTCTTCCCTCTTCCTGGATTCACTCAGACGTTTTTAAAACTCACAGCCTGTGCAAAGGAACACACTTCCAGACCCTCTGCCTCTTCCCTCTTCCTGGATTCACTCAGAGGTTTTTAAAACTCACAGGCACACACTTCCAGCGCCTGTACCTCTACCCTCTTCCTGGATTCACTCAGATGTTCTTAAAACTCACAGCTTGTGCACACAAACATACTTCCAGCCCCTGTGCCTCTTCCCTCTTCCTGGATTCATTCAGACGTTTTAAAAACTCACAGCCTCTGCACAGGGACACACTTACAACCCTCTGCCTCTTCCCGCTTCCTGGATTAACTCAGATGTTTTTAAAACTCACAGCCTGTGCACACACACACACTTCCAGCCCCTGTGCCTCATACCTCTTACTGGATTCACTCAGAGGTTTTTAAAACTGAAAGCTGGTGCACACACAGACACTTCCAGGCCCTCTGCCTCCTCCCTCTTCCTGGATTCACTCAGACGTTTTTAAACCTCAAAGCCTCTGCACAGGGACACATTTACAACCCTCTGCCTCTTCCCTCTTCCTGGATTCACTCAGAGGTTTTTAAAACTAACAGCCTGTGCACACACACAAACACTTCCAGCCCCTGTGCCTCTTCCCTCTTCCGGGATTCACTCAGAGGTTTTTAAAACTCAAAGCCTCTGCACAGGGACACACTTAAAACCCTATGCCTCTTCCCTCTTCCTGGATTCACTCAGAGGTTTTTAAAACTCACAGGCACACACTTCCAGCCCCTGTGCCTCTTCCCTCTTCCTGGATTCACTCAGAGGTGTTTAAAACTCAAAACTGGTGCACACACAGACACTTCCAGCCCCTCTGCCTCCTCCCTCTTCCTGGATTCACTCAGACGTTTTTAAACCTCAAAGCCTGTGCACAGGGACATACATCCAGCCCCTCTGCTTCTTCCTGGATTCACTCAGAGGTTTTTAAAACTCACAGCCTGTGCACATACAAACACTTCCAGCCCCTGTACCTCTTCCCTCTTCCTGGATTCACTCAGACGTTTTTAAAACTCACAGCCTGTGCAAAGGAACACACTTCCAGACCCTCTGCCTCTTCCCTCTTCCTGGATTCACTCAGAGGTTTTTAAAACTCACAGGCACACACTTCCAGCGCCTGTACCTCTACCCTCTTCCTGGATTCACTCAGATGTTCTTAAAACTCACAGCTTGTGCACACAAACATACTTCCAGCCCCTGTGCCTCTTCCCTCTTCCTGGATTCATTCAGACGTTTTAAAAACTCACAGCCTCTGCACAGGGACACACTTACAACCCTCTGCCTCTTCCCGCTTCCTGGATTAACTCAGATGTTTTTAAAACTCACAGCCTGTGCACACACACACACTTCCAGCCCCTGTGCCTCATACCTCTTACTGGATTCACTCAGAGGTTTTTAAAACTGAAAGCTGGTGCACACACAGACACTTCCAGGCCCTCTGCCTCCTCCCTCTTCCTGGATTCACTCAGACGTTTTTAAACCTCAAAGCCTCTGCACAGGGACACATTTACAACCCTCTGCCTCTTCCCTCTTCCTGGATTCACTCAGAGGTTTTTAAAACTAACAGCCTGTGCACACACACAAACACTTCCAGCCCCTGTGCCTCTTCCCTCTTCCGGGATTCACTCAGAGGTTTTTAAAACTCAAAGCCTCTGCACAGGGACACACTTAAAACCCTATGCCTCTTCCCTCTTCCTGGATTCACTCAGAGGTTTTTAAAACTCACAGGCACACACTTCCAGCCCCTGTGCCTCTTCCCTCTTCCTGGATTCACTCAGAGGTGTTTAAAACTCAAAACTGGTGCACACACAGACACTTCCAGCCCCTCTGCCTCCTCCCTCTTCCTGGATTCACTCAGACGTTTTTAAACCTCAAAGCCTGTGCACAGGGACATACATCCAGCCCCTCTGCTTCTTCCTGGATTCACTCAGAGGTTTTTAAAACTCACAGCCTGTGCACACACAAACACTTCCAGCCCCTGTACCTCTTCCCTCTTCCTGGATTCACTCAGACGTTTTTAAAACTCACAGCCTGTGCAAAGGCACACACTTCCAGACCCTCTGCCTCTTCCCTCTTCCTGGATTCACTCAGAGGTTTTTAAAACTCACAGGCACACACTTCCAGCGCCTGTACCTCTACCCTCTTCCTGGATTCACTCAGATGTTCTTAAAACTCACAGCTTGTGCACACAAACATACTTCCAGCCCCTGTGCCTCTTCCCTCTTCCTGGATTCATTCAGACGTTTTAAAAACTCACAGCCTCTGCACAGGGACACACTTACAACCCTCTGCCTCTTCCCGCTTCCTGGATTAACTCAGATGTTTTTAAAACTCACAGCCTGTGCACACACACACACTTCCAGCCCCTATGCCTCATCCCTCTTACTGGATTCACTCAGAGGTTTTTAAAACTCAAAGCTGGTGCACACACAGACACTTCCAGGCCCTCTGCCTCCTCCCTCTTCCTGGATTCACTCAGACGTTTTTAAACCTCAAAGCCTCTGCACAGGGACACATTTACAACCCTCTGCCTCTTCCCTCTTCCTGGATTCACTCAGAGGTTTTTAAAACTAACAGCCTGTGCACACACACAAACACTTCCAGCCCCTGTGCCTCTTCCCTCTTCCGGGATTCACTCAGAGGTTTTTAAAACTCAAAGCCTCTGCACAGGGACACACTTAAAACCCTATGCCTCTTCCCTCTTCCTGGATTCACTCAGAGGTTTTTAAAACTCACAGGCACACACTTCCAGCGCCTGTACCTCTTCCCTCTTCCTGGATTCACTCAGATGTTCTTAAAACTCACAGCTTGTGCACACAAACAGACTTCCAGCCCCTGTGCCTCTTCCCTCTTCCTGGATTCACTCAGACGTTTTTAAAACTCACAGCCTGTGCACAGGCACACACTTACAACCCTCTGCCTCGTCCCTCTTCCTGGATTCACTCAGATGTTTTAAAACACACAGCCTTTGCAAACACACACACTTCCAGCCCCTGTGCCTCTTCCCTCTTCCTGGATTCATTCAGACGTTTTAAAAACTCACAGCCTGTGCACAGGAACACACTTCCAGACCCTCTGCCTCTTCCCTCTTCCTGGATTCACTCAGAGGTTTTTAAAACTCAAAGCCTCTGCACAGGCACACACTTACAACCCTCTGCCTCGTCCCTCTTCCTGGATTCACTCAGATGTTTTAAAACAAACAGCCTGTGCCCAGGACACACTTACAAGCCTCTGCCTCTTCCCTCTTCCTGGATTCACTCAGAGGTTTTTAAAACTAACAGCCTGTGCACGCACACACACACTTCCAGCCCCTGTGCCTCTTCCCTCTTCCTGGATTCACTCAGAGGTTTTTAAAACTCACAGCCTGTGCCCAGGCACACAGTTCCAGCCCCTCTACAGCTTCCTTGTTCCTGGATTCACTCAGTTGTTTTTAAAACACACAGCCTGTGCACACACAAACACTTCCAGCCCCTCTGCCTCCTCCCTCTTCCTGGATTCACTCAGACGTTTTTAAACCTCAAAGCCTGTGCACAGGCACATACTTCCAGCCCCTCTTCCTCTTCCTGGATTCACTCAGAGGTTTTTAAAAGTCACAGCCTCTGCACAGGGACACACTTACAACCCTCTGCCTCTTCCCTCTTCCTGGATTCACTCAGAGGTTTTTAAAACTCACAGGCACACACTTCCAGCGCCTGTACCTCTACCCTCTTCCTGGATTCACTCAGATGTTCTTAAAACTCACAGCTTGTGCACACAAACAGACTTCCAGCCCCTGTGCCTCTTCCCTCTTCCTGGATTCATTCAGACGTTTTAAAAACTCACAGCCTCTGCACAGGGACACACTTACAACCCTCTGCCTCTTCCCTCTTCCTGGATTCACTCAGAGGTTTTTAAAACTCAAAGCCTCTGCATAGGGACACACTTAAAACCCTATGCCTCTTCCCTCTTCCTGGATTCACTCAGAGGTTTTTAAAACTCAAAGCCTCTGCACAGGGACACATTTACAACCCTCTGCCTCTTCCCTCTTCCTGGATTCACTCAGAGGTTTTTAAAACTAACAGCCTGTGCACACACACACACACTTCCAGCCCCTGTGCCTCTTCCCTCTTCCTGGATTCACTCAGACGTTTTTAAAACTCACAGCCTGTGCACAGGCACACAGTTCCAGCCCCTCTACCGCTTCCTTGTTCCTTGATTAACTCAGATGTTTTTAAAACACACAGCCTGTGCACACACACACACTTCCAGACCCGCTGCATCTTCCCTCTTCCGGGATTCACTCAGAGGTTTTTAAAACTCAAAGCCTCTTCACAGGGACACACTTAAAACCCTATGCCTCTTCCCTCTTCCTGGATTCACTCAGAGGTTTTTAAAACTCACAGGCACACACTTCCAGCACCTGTACCTCTTCCCTCTTCCTGGATTCACTCAGATGTTCTTAAAACTCACAGCTTGTGCACACAAACAGACTTCCAGCGCCTGTGCCTCTTCACTCTTCCTGGATTCACTCAGACGTTTTTAAAACTCACAGCCTGTGCACACACACACACTTCCAGCCCCTGTACCACTTCCGTGTTCCTGGATTAACTCAGATGTTTTTAAAACTCACAGCCTGTGCACAGGCACACACTTACAACCCTCTGCCTCGTCCCTCTTCCTGGATTCACTCAGATGTTTTAAAACACACAGCCTTTGCAAACACACACACTTCCAGCCCCTGTGCCTCTTCCTTGTTCCTGGATTCATTCCGACGTTTTAAAAACTCACAGCCTCTGCACAGGGACACACTTCCAGACCCTCTGCCTCTTCCCTCTTCCTGGATTCACTCAGAGGTTTTTAATACTCAGAGCCTGTGCAGAGCACCCAGACGTCCAGCCACTCTGTCACTTCTCTCTTCCTGGATTCACTCAGAGGTTTTTAAAACTCACAGCCTCTGCACAGGGACACACTTACAACGCTCTGCCTCTTCCCTCTTCCTGGATTCACTCAGAGGTTTTTAAAACTCAAAGCCTCTGCACATGGACACACTTACAACCCTCTGCCTCGTCCCTCTTCCTGGATTCACTCAGATGTTTTAAAACAAACAGCCTGTGCACAGGGACACACTTAGAACCCTCTGCCTCTTCCCTCTTCCTGGATTCACTCAGAGGTTTTTAAAACTCACAGCCTCTGCACAGGGACACACTTACAACCCTCTGCCTCTTCCCTCTTCCTGGATTCACTCAGAGGTTTTAAAACTCAAAGCCTCTGCACAGGGACACACTTAAAACCCTATGCCTCTTCCCTCTACCTGGATTCACTCAGAGGTTTTTAAAACTAACAGCCTGTGCACACACACACACACTTCCAGCCCCTGTGCCTCTTCCCTCTTCCTGGATTCACTCAGACGTTTTTAAAACTCACAGCCTGTGCACACACACACAGTTCCAGACCTGCTGCATCTTCCCTCTTCCGGGATTCACTCAGAGGTTTTTAAAACTCAAAGCCTCTTCACAGGGAAACACTTAAAACCCTATGCCTCTTCCCTCTTCCTGGATTCACTCAGAGGTTTTTAAAACTCACAGCCGGTGCACAGGGACACACTTACAACCCTCTGCCTCTTCCCGCTTCCTGGATTCACTCAGATGTTTTTAAAACTCACAGCCTGTGCACACACACACACTTCCAGCCCCTGTGCGTCTTCCCTCTTCCTGGATTCACTCAGAGGTTTTTAAAACTCAAAGCTGCTGCACACACAGACACTTCCAGCCCCTCTGCCTCCTCCCTCTTCCTGGATTCACTCAGACGTTTTTAAACCTCAAAGCCTGTGCACAGGCACATACTTCCAGCCCCTCTGCCTCTTCCTGGATTCACTCAGAGGTTTTTAAAAGTCACAGCCTCTGCTCAGGGACACACTTACAACCCTCTGCCTCTTCCCTCTTCCTGGATTCACTCAGAGGTTTTTAAAACTCAAAGCCTCTGCACAGGGACACACTTAAAACCCTATGCCTCTTCCATCTTCCTGGATTCACTGAGAGGTTTTTAAAACTCACAGCCGGTGCACAGGCACACACTTTCAACCCTCTGCCTCTTCCCGCTTCCTGGATTAACTCAGATGTTTTTAAAACTCACAGCCTGTGCACACACACACACTTCCAGCCCCTGTGCCTCTTCCCTCTTCCTGGATTCACTCAGAGGTTTTTAAAACTCAAAGCTGGTGCACACACAGACACTTCCAGCCCCTCTGCCTCCTCCCTCTTCCTGGATTCACTCAGACGTTTTTAAACCTCAAAGCCTGTGCACAGGGACATACTTCCAGCCCCTCTGCTTCTTCCTGGATTCACTCAGAGGTTTTTAAAACTCACAGCCTGTGCACACACAAACACTTCCAGCCCCTGTACCTCTTCCCTCTTCCTGGATTCACTCAGACGTTTTTAAAACTCACAGCCTGTGCAAAGGCACACACTTCCAGACCCTCTGCCTCTTCCCTCTTCCTGGATTCACTCAGAGGTTTTTAAAACTCACAGGCACACACTTCCAGCGCCTGTACCTCTACCCTCTTCCTGGATTCACTCAGATGTTCTTAAAACTCACAGCTTGTGCACACAAACAGACTTCCAGCCCCTGTGCCTCTTCCCTCTTCCTGGATTCATTCAGACGTTTTAAAAACTCACAGCCTCTGCACAGGGACACACTTACAACCCTCTGCCTCTTCCCGCTTCCTGGATTAACTCAGATGTTTTTAAAACTCACAGCCTGTGCACATACACACACTTCCAGCCCCTGTGCCTCTTCCCTCTTCCTGGATTCACTCAGAGGTTTTTAAAACTCAAAGCTGGTGCACACACAGACACTTCCAGCCCCTCTGCCTCCTCCCTCTTCCTGGATTCACTCAGACGTTTTTAAACCTCAAAGCCTCTGCACAGGGACACATTTACAACCCTCTGCCTCTTCCCTCTTCCTGGATTCACTCAGAGGTTTTTAAAACTAACAGCCTGTGCACACACACACACACTTCCAGCCCCTGTGCCTCTTCCCTCTTCCTGGATTCACTCAGACGTTTTTAAAACTCACAGCCTGTGCACAGGCACACAGTTCCAGCCCCTCTACCGCTTCCTTGTTCCTGGATTCACTCAAATGTTTTTAAAACACACAGCCTGTGCACACACACACACTTCCAGACCTGCTGCATCTTCCCTCTTCCGGGATTCACTCAGAGGTTTTTAAAACTCAACGCCTCTTCACAGGGACACACTTAAAACCCTATGCCTCTTCCCTCTTCCTGGATTCACTCAGAGGTTTTTAAAACTCACAGGCACACACTTCCAGCACCTGTACCTCTTCCCTCTTCCTGGATTCACTCAGATGTTCTTAAAACTCACAGCTTGTGCACACAAACAGACTTCCAGCGCTTGTGCCTCTTCCCTCTTCCTGGATTCACTCAGAGGTTTTTAAAACTCACAGCCTCTGCACAGGGACACACTTACAACCCTCTGCCTCTTCCCTCTTCCTGGATTCACTCAGAGGTTTTTAAAACTCAAAGCCTCTGCACAGGGACACACTTAAAACCATATGCCTCTTCCCTCTTCCTGGATTCACTCAGAGGTTTTTAAAACTCACAGCCTGTGCATAGGGACACACTTACAACCCTCTGCCTCTTCCCGCTTCCTGGATTAACTCAGATGTTTTTAAAACTCACAGCCTGTGCACACACCCACACTTCCAGCCCCTGTGCCTCTTCCCTCTTCCTGGATTCACTCAGAGGTTTTTAAAACTCAAAGCTGGTGCACACACAGACACTTCCAGCCCCTCTGCCTCCTCCCTCTTCCTGGATTCACTCAGACGTTTTTAAACCTCAAAGCCTGTGCACAGGCACATACTTCCAGCCCCTCTGCCTCTTCCTGGATTCACTCAGAGGTTTTAAAAAGTCACAGCCTCTACACAGGGACACACTTACAACCCTCTGCCTCTTCCCTCTTCCTGGATTCACTCAGAGGTTTTTAAAACTAACAGCCTCTGCACGCACACACACACTTCCAGCCCCTGTGCCACTTCCCTCTTCCTGGATTCACTCAGACGTTTTTAAAAAATCACAGCCTGTGCCCAGGCACACAGTTCCAGCCCCTCTACAGCTTCCTTGTTCCTGGATTCACTCAGTTGTTTTTAAAACACACAGCCTGTGCACACACAAACACTTCCAGCCCCTGTACCTCTTCCCTCTTCCTGGATTCACTCAGACGTTTTTAAAACTCACAGCCTGTGCAAAGGCACACACTTCCAGATCCTCTGCCTCTTCCCTCTTCCTGGATTCACTCAGAGGTTTTTAAAACTCACAGGCACACACTTCCAGCGCCTGTACCTCTACCCTCTTCCTGGATTCACTCAGATGTTCTTAAAACTCACAGCTTGTGCACACAAACAGACTTCCAGCCCCTGTGCCTCTTCCCTCTTCCTGGATTCATTCAGACGTTTTAAAAACTCACAGCCTCTGCACAGGGACACACTTACAACCCTCTGCCTCTTCCCGCTTCCTTGATTAACTCAGATGTTTTTAAAACTCACAGCCTGTGCACACACACACACTTCCAGCCCCTGTGCCTCTTCCCTCTTCCTGGATTCACTCAGAGGTTTTTAAAACTCAAAGCTGGTGCACACACAGACACTTCCAGCCCCTCTGCCTCCTCCCTCTTCCTGGATTCACTCAGACGTTTTTAAACCTCAAAGCCTCTGCACAGGGACACATTTACAACCCTCTGCTTCTTCCGGGATTCACTCAGAGGTTTTTAAAACTCAACGCCTCTTCACAGGGACACACTTAAAACCCTATGCCTCTTCCCTCTTCCTGGATTCACTCAGAGGTTTTTAAAACTCACAGCCTGTGCACACACACACACTTCCAGCCCCTGTGCCTCTTCCCTCTTCCTGGATTCACTCAGAGGTTTTTAAAACTCAAAGCTGGTGCACACACAGACACTTCCAGCCCCTCTGCCTCCTCCCTCTTCCTGGATTCACTCAGACGTTTTTAAACCTCAAAGCCTGTGCACAGGCACATACTTCCAGCCCCTCTGCCTCTTCCTGGATTCACTCAGAGGTTTTTAAAAGTCACAGCCTCTGCACAGGGACACACTTACAACCCTCTGCCTCTTCCCTCTTCCTGGATTCACTCAGAGGTTTTTAAAACTCAAAGCCTCTGCACAGGGACACACTTAAAACCCTATGCCTCTTCCATCTTCCTGGATTCACTGAGAGGTTTTTAAAACTCACAGCCGTTGCACAGGCACACACTTACAACCCTCTGCCTCTTCCCGCTTCCTGGATTAACTCAGATGTTTTTAAAACTCACAGCCTGTGCACACACACACACTTCCAGCCCCTGTGCCTCTTCCCTCTTCCTGGATTCACTCAGAGGTTTTTAAAACTCAAAGCTGGTGCACACACAGACACTTCCAGCCCCTCTGCCTCCTCCCTCTTCCTGGATTCACTCAGACGTTTTTAAACCTCAAAGCCTGTGCACAGGGACATACTTCCAGCCCCTCTGCTTCTTCCTGGATTCACTCAGAGGTTTTTAAAACTCACAGCCTGTGCACACACAAACACTTCCAGCCCCTGTACCTCTTCCCTCTTCCTGGATTCACTCAGACGTTTTTAAAACTCACAGCCTGTGCAAAGGCACACACTTCCAGACCCTCTGCCTCTTCCCTCTTCCTGGATTCACTCAGAGGTTTTTAAAACTCACAGGCACACACTTCCAGCGCCTGTACCTCTACCCTCTTCCTGGATTCACTCAGATGTTCTTAAAACTCACAGCTTGTGCACACAAACAGACTTCCAGCCCCTGTGCCTCTTCCCTCTTCCTGGATTCATTCAGACGTTTTAAAAACTCACAGCCTCTGCACAGGGACACACTTACAACCCTCTGCCTCTTCCCGCTTCCTTGATTAACTCAGATGTTTTTAAAACTCACAGCCTGTGCACACACACACACACTTCCAGCCCCTGTGCCTCTTCCCTCTTCCTGGATTCACTCAGAGGTTTTTAAAACTCAAAGCTGGTGCACACACAGACACTTCCAGCCCCTCTGCCTCCTCCCTCTTCCTGGATTCACTCAGACGTTTTTAAACCTCAAAGCCTCTGCACAGGGACACATTTACAACCCTCTGCCTCTTCCCTCTTCCTGGATTCACTCAGAGGTTTTTAAAACTAACAGCCTGTGCACACACACACACACTTCCAGCCCCTGTGCCTCTTCCCTCTTCCTGGATTCACTCAGACGTTTTTAAAACTCACAGCCTGTGCACAGGCACACAGTTCCAGCCCCTCTACCGCTTCCTTGTTCCTGGATTCACTCAGATGTTTTTAAAACACACAGCCTATGCACACACACACACTTCCAGTCCTGCTGCATCTTCCCTCTTCCGGGATTCACTCAGAGGTTTTTAAAACTCAACGCCTCTTCACAGGGACACACTTAAAACCCTATGCCTCTTCCCTCTTCCTGGATTCACTCAGAGGTTTTTAAAACTCACAGCCGGTGCACAGGGACACACTTACAACCCTCTACCTCTTCCCGCTTCCTGGATTAACTCAGATGTTTTTAAAACTCACAGCCTGTGCACACACACACACTTCCAGCCCCTGTGCCTCTTCCCTCTTCCTGGATTCACTCAGAGGTTTTTAAAACTCAAAGCTGGTGCACACACAGACACTTCCAGCCCCTCTGCCTCCTCCCTCTTCCTGGATTCACTCAGACGTTTTTAAACCTCAAAGCCTGTGCACAGGCACATACTTCCAGCCCCTCTGCCTCTTCCTGGATTCACTCAGAGGTTTTTAAAAGTCACAGCCTCTGCACAGGGACACACTTACAACCCTCTGCCTCTTCCCTCTTCCTGGATTCACTCAGAGGTTTTTAAAACTAACAGCCTGTGCACGCACACACACACTTCCAGCCCCTGTGCCTCTTCCCTCTTCCTGGATTCACTCAGACGTTTTTAAAACTCACAGCCTGTGCCCAGGCACACAGTTCCAGCCCCTCTACAGCTTCCTTGTTCCTGGATTCACTCAGTTGTTTTTAAAACACACAGCCTGTGCACACACAAACACTTCCAGCCCCTGTACCTCTTCCCTCTTCCTGGATTCACTCAGACGTTTTTAAAACTCACAGCCTGTGCAAAGGCACACACTTCCAGACCCTCTGCCTCTTCCCTCTTCCTGGATTCACTCAGAGGTTTTTAAAACTCACACGCACACACTTCCAGCGCCTGTACCTCTACCCTCTTCCTGGATTCACTCAGAGGTTTTTAAAACTCACAGCCTCTGCACAGGGACACAGTTCCAGCCCCTCTACCTATTCCTGGATTCACTCAGAGGTTTTTAAAACTCACAGCCTCTGCACAGGGACACACTTACAACCCTCTGCCTCTTCCCTCTTCCTGGATTCACTCAGAGGTTTTTAAAACTCACAGCCGGTGCACAGGGACACACTTACAACCCTCTGCCTCTTCCCTTTTCCTGGATTCACTCAGACGTTTTTAAAACTCACAGCCTGTGCACAGGCACACAGTTCCAGCCCCTCTACCGCTTCCTTGTTCCTTGATTAAGTCAGATGTTTTTAAAACACACAGCCTGTGCACACACACACACTTCCAGACCCGCTGCATCTTCCCTCTTCCGGGATTCACTCAGAGGTTTTTAAAACTCAAAGCCTCTTCACAGGGACACACTTAAAACCCTATGCCTCTTCCCTCTTCCTGGATTCACTCAGAGGTTTTTAAAACTCACAGGCACACACTTCCAGCACCTGTACCTCTTCCCTCTTCCTGGATTCACTAAGATGTTCTTAAAACTCACAGCTTGTGCACACAAACAGACTTCCAGCGCCTGTGCCTCTTCACTCTTCCTGGATTCACTCAGACGTTTTTAAAACTCACAGCCTGTGCACACACACACACTTCCAGCCCCTGTACCACTTCCGTGTTCCTGGATTAACTCAGACGTTTTTAAAACTCACAGCCTTTGCAAACACACACACTTCCAGCCCCTGTGCCTCTTCCTTGTTCCTGGATTCATTCAGACGTTTTAAAAACTCACAGCTTCTGCACAGGGACACACTTCCAGACCCTCTGCCTCGTCCCTCTTCCTGGATTCACTCAGATGTTTTAAAACACACAGCCTTTGCAAACACACACACTTCCAGCCCCTGTGCCTCTTCCTTGTTCCTGGATTCATTCAGACGTTTTAAAAACTCACAGCTTCTGCACAGGGACACACTTCCAGACCCTCTGCCTCTTCCCTCTTCCTGGATTCACTCAGAGGTTTTTAATACTCAGAGCCTGTGCAGAGCACCCAGACGTCCAGCCACTCTGTCACTTCTCTCTTCCTGGATTCACTCAGAGGTTTTTAAAACTCAAAGCCTCTGCATAGGGACACACTTAAAACCCTATGCCTCGAGTTCCGGTTCCGGCGGCGGCGGCGACGGGCAGCTCTTTGCCCGCTCCGGCTCCCCGGTGGGCTTCCCCACTCCTTGGGGGGCACAGGACACCCCGCAGAGGGGTCCTGCCGGAGGGGCGGCATCGCGGAGGTCTCCTGCAGCGGCGGCAGCCGGCGGGGGCTCTCTCGCGCGCCCAAGGCACCGGGGAGCAAGCTCGGAGGGCGCATCGCGTTTCCACGCCTCGCGCCTCGCTACAAGCCGACTGGAGAATGCTACAATTGAAGGAAGCAGCTGCGGTGCGGTGAGGTTGCCTCTCTCTTCATCCCCTACTTTGCATGAAGATTTGATTCAGCTTTTAAAACTTTAAAACAACTTTCGGAGCATTTTGGAGGTGCGGCTGGAGGGAGGGGGGTTTTCCCCCCCCCCTTGGACAAGCGGCAAGAAACAATTTTGCTCTCAGCCCCCGGGGAAGGAGGAGGGGGGAGAGCCAACGAATGAAGCCTCACTTAGGCTGAGATGATTTTCTTTTCAATTTAATTTTACATATTACAATGATTTGAGGACTTTTGGAACTTTTTAAAACTTTGTTACGCCTCTGTGCCCAAAACTGGCAGGGCAAGATGGCACACTTCCGTTGTCTTTATGAACTCTGAAACCTGACTCCACCTTTAAAATTCAGGCTTCCGGTCTTTGTCTCCGTGTCTCCCAGAGGAACCTCTTGTGGATTGGTATTTTTTTAACCTTCTAGGGGAAATTTTCTATCTATTGCCAGACTTATTGGAGAGATTCTCTTCTGCCTGGTTATTCTGCTCCCGGATTCACCTGGCTACCCTTCTTTTCTAATTGCTTACTTCATATTTGGACTGAACTTTTAACGTTATAAAGGATGGCATCTAAAAGACCCCCTCCTGGAAAACCTGGCTTTGCCACTTCTGCTCCAACATCCGCAACATCCAGTCCAGCCACACAGTCAAAGATAACAGAACTGATGCAACATAAGACTACAGAGATGGACTTTCAACAAATGCTTCAACAAATTCTACAGGGCCAGGAGGAAATCAAGAAACAGTTAAGGGAAATGAAAGATGAAATTAAAGAAAATCAAGCCCAAATATATAAGAACTCACAAAGACTGAATCTTGTGGAAGGGGGGGTGGAGGAGGTGAGGGGGGTGGTGGAAGCTGTGCAGAAAGGGAACAAAGATCTTGACATCCAACAGATGAAATTAGAATTTGAGAGAATGTCCTATTATCTTAGATTTCAAAATGTTATAGAAGAAGATGGGGAAAATATAAGGGACATCATGACAAACATTCTGGCTGACTATACACACAAAGAAAAACAACAGATGGGGTGGGATATAGATCTGGTTTATAGAGTGAACTCAGCTTATGCTAGAACACACAATTTACCCAGGGAGGTTCACATTAAATTCCTTAGAAAAACCACAAGAGATGAAATTCTGGGTGTACAAAGGGGGCAAGCATTGACATATCATGATATGGAGATAACCATTCTGAAGCAGATCCCTAAGAAGATTAGAGAAAAAAGAAAAAATTATTCGCAATTAGCGAATAAATTATACCAGAAAGGGGTGTGGTTTAGATGGTTGATGCCTGAAGGTATGCTGATATTCTGGGAGGAGACAAGAATCAGAATTAATTCACCCATAGAGGCGCAGGCCTTTATGGAAAAAAATAAAACACTCCTAGAGAAACCACCAGACACTACAACGGACACGCAGGACACGGGAGGGGCCAGAGCTCTGCCAGTGGAGGGAGATGGGGCAATAGCAAGAAGACTCAGATCACAGAAATAAATATGAAAATCATATTATTATAAATTGACCGAAAGTGAAAATGGAATTATATTTGGATTTTATATTGTAATGTTTAATTTGATTGAATTTAATAATAGAACTAATATGCTGATTATAATCAATTATATACTAATGCATTATATATAAATGTACGCTATGGGTATGGAGGGAGGGGGGCCTCACACACTTTGCAACTGCCAAAATTTGTATACCTGTCCATTTACCCTTTTCCCTATAAATTTTGAAAAACCAATAAATTTTATTACAAAAAACCCTATGCCTCTTCCCTCTTCCTGGATTCACTCAGAGGTTTTTAAAACTCAAAGCCTCTGCACATGGACACACTTACAACCCTCTGCCTCGTCCCTCTTCCTGGATTCACTCAGATGTTTTAAAACAAACAGCCTGTGCACAGGGACACACTTACAACCCTCTGCCTCTTCCCTCTTCCTGGATTCACTCAGAGGTTTTTAAAACTCACAGCCTCTGCACAGGGACACACTTACAACCCTCTGCCTCTTCCCTCTTCCTGGATTCACTCAGAGGTTTTTAAAACTCAAAGCCTCTGCACAGGGACACACTTAAAACCCTATGCCTCTTCCCTCTTCCTGGATTCACTCAGAGGTTTTTAAAACTCACAGCCGGTGCACAGGCACACACTTACAACCCTCTGCCTCTTCCCGCTTCCTGGATTAACTCAGATGTTTTTAAAACTCACAGACTGTGCACACACACACACTTCCAGCCCCTGTGCCTCTTCCCTCTTCCTGGATTCACTCAGAGGTTTTTAAAACTCAAAGCTGGTGCACAAACAGACACTTCCAGCCCCTCTGCCTCCTCCCTCTTCCTGGATTCACTCAGACGTTTTTAAACCTCAAAGCCTGTGCACAGGCACATACTTCCAGCCCCTCTGCCTCTTCCTGGATTCACTCAGAGGTTTTTAAAACTCACAGCCTCTGCACAGGGACACACTTACAACCCTCTGCCTCTTCCCTCTTCCGGGATTTACTCAGAGGTTTTTAAAACTCAAAGCCTCTGCACAGGGACACACTTAAAACCCTATGCCTCTTCCCTCTTCCTGGATTCACTCAGGGGTTTTTAAAACTCACAGGCACACACTTCCAGCGCCTGTACCTCTTCCCTCTTCCTGGATTCACTCAGATGTTCTTAAAACTCACAGCTTGTGCACACAAACAGACTTCCAGCTCCTGTGCCTCTTCCCTCTTCCTGGATTCACTCAGAGGTTTTTAAAACTCACAGCCTGTGCACACACACACACTTCCAGCCCCTGTACCACTTCCGTGTTCCTGGATTAACTCAGATGTTTTTAAAACTCACAGCCTTTGGAAACACACACACTTCCAGCCCCTGTGCCTCTTCCCTCTTCCTGGATTCATTCAGACGTTTTAAAAACTCACAGCCTGTGCACAGGCACATACTTCCAGCCCCTCTGCCTCTTCCTGGATTCACTCAGAGGTTTTTAAAACTCACAGCCTCTGCACAGGGACACACTTACAACGCTCTGCCTCTTCCCTCTTCCTGGATTCACTCAGAGGTTTTTAAAACTCAAAGCCTCTGCACAGGGACACACTTCCAGACCCTCTGCCTCTTCCCTCTTCCTGGATTCACTCAGAGGTTTTTAAAACTAACAGCCTGTGCACGCACACACACACTTCCAGCCCCTGTGCCTCTTCCCTCTTCCTGGATTCACTCAGACGTTTTTAAAACTCACAGCCTGTGCACAGGCACAAAGTTCCAGCCCCTCTACCACTTCCTTGTTCCTGGATTCACTCAGTTGTTTTTAAAACACACAGCCTGTGCACACACACACACTTCCAGACCCGCTGCATCTTCCCGATTCCGGGATTCACTCAGAGGTTTTTAAAACTCAAAGCCTCTGCACAGGGACACACTTAAAACCCTATACCTCTTCCCTCTTCCTGGATTCACTCAGAGGTTTTTAAAACTCACAGGCACACACTTCCAGCGCCTGTACCTCTTCCCTCTTCCTGGATTCACTCAGATGTTCTTAAAACTCACAGCTTGTGCACACAAACAGACTTCCAGCCCCTGTGCCTCTTCCCTCTTCCTGGATTCACTCAGACGTTTTTAAAACTCACAGCTTGTGCACACACACACACTTCCAGCCCCTGTACCACTTCCGTGTTCCTGGATTAACTCAGATGTATTTAAAACTCACAGCCTGTGCACAGGGACACACTTACAAGCCTCTACCTCTTCCCTCTTCCTGGATTCACTCAGAGGTTTTTAAAACTCACAGCCTCTGCACAGGGACACACTTACAACCCTCTGCCTCGTCCCTCTTCCTGGATTCACTCAGATGTTTTAAAACAAACAGTCTGTGCACAGGGACACACTTAAAACCCTCTGCCTCTTCCCTCTTCCTGGATTCACTCAGAGGTTTTTAAAACTCACAGCCTCTGCACAGGGACACACTTACAACCCTCTGCCTCTTCCCTCTTCCTGGATTCACTGAGAGGTTTTTAAAACTCAAAGCCTCTGCACAGGGACACACTTAAAACCCTATGCCTCTTCCCTCTTCCTGGATTCACTCAGAGGTTTTTAAAACTCACAGCCGGTGCACAGGCACACACTTACAACCCTCTGCCTCTTCCCGCTTCCTGGATTAACTCAGATGTTTTTAAAACTCACAGCCTGTGCACACACATACAATTCCAGCCCCTGTGCCTCTTCCCTCTTCCTGGATTCACTCAGAGGTTTTTAAAACTCAAAGCTGGTGCACACACAGACACTTCCAGCCCCTCTGCCTCCTCCCTCTTCCTGGATTCACTCAGACGTTTTTAAACCTCAAAGCCTGTGCACAGGGACATACTTCCAGCCCCTCTGCTTCTTCTTGGATTCACTCAGAGGTTTTTAAAACTCACAGCCTGTGCAAAGGCACACACTTCCAGACCCTCTGCCTCTTCCCTCTTCCTGGATTCACTCAGAGGTTTTTAAAACTCACAGGCACACACTTCCAGCGCCTGTACCTCTACCCTCTTCCTGGATTCACTCAGATGTTCTTAAAACTCACAGCTTGTGCACACAAACAGACTTCCAGCCCCTGTGCCTCTTCCCTCTTCCTGGATTCATTCAGACGTTTTAAAAACTCACAGCCTCTGTACAGGGACACACTTACAACCCTCTGCCTCGTCCCTCTTCCTGGATTCACTCAGAGGTTTTTAAAACTCAAAGCCTCTGCATACGGACACACTTAAAACCCTATGCCTCTTCCCTCTTCCTGGATTCACTCAGAGGTTTTTAAAACTCACAGCCTCTGCACAGGGACACACTTACAACGCTCTGCCTCTTCCCTCTTCCTGGATTCACTCAGAGGTTTTTAAAACTCAAAGCCTCTGCACAGGGACACACTTCCAGACCCTCTGCCTCTTCCCTCTTCCTGGATTCACTCAGAGGTTTTTAAAACTCAAAGCCTCTGCACAGGGACAGATTTACAACCCTCTGCCTCTTCCCTCTTCCTGGATTCACTCAGAGGTTTTTAAAACTAACAGCCTGTACACACACACACACACACTTCCAGCCCCTGTGCCTCTTCCCTCTTCCGGGATTCACTCAGACGTTTTTAAATCTCAAAGCCTCTGCACATGGACACACTTACAACCCTCTGCCTCGTCCCTCTTCCTGGATTCACTCAGATGTTTTAAAACAAACAGCCTGTGCACAGGGACACACTTACAACCCTCTGCCTCTTCCCTCTTCCTGGATTCACTCAGAGGTTTTTAAAACTCACAGCCTCTGCAGAGGGACACACTTACAACCCTCTGCCTCTTCCCTCTTCCTGGATTCACTCAGAGGTTTTTAAAAGTCAAAGCCTCTGCACAGGGACACACTTAAAACCCTATGCCTCTTCCCTCTTCCTGGATTCACTCAGAGGTTTTTAAAACTCAAAGCCTCTGCACAGGGACAGATTTACAACCCTCTGCCTCTTCCCTCTTCCTGGATTCACTCAGAGGTTTTTAAAACTAACAGCCTGTGCACACACACACACACTTCCAGCCCCTGTGCCTCTTCCCTCTTCCTGGATTCACTCAGATGTTTTAAAACAAACAGCCTGTGCACAGGGACACACTTACAACCCTCTGCCTCTTCCCTCTTCCTGGATTCACTCAGAGGTTTTTAAAACTCACAGCCTCTGCAGAGGGACACACTTACAACCCTCTGCCTCTTCCCTCTTCCTGGATTCACTCAGAGGTTTTTAAAACTCAAAGCCTCTGCACAGGGACACACTTAAAACCCTATGCCTCTTCCCTCTTCCTGGATTCACCCAGAGGTTTTTAAAACTCACAGCCGGTACACACTTACAACCCTCTGCCTCTTCCCGCTTCCTGGATTAACTCAGATGTTTTTAAAACTCACAGCCTGTGCACACACACACACTTCCAGCCCCTGTGCCTCTTCCCTCTTCCTGGATTCACTCAGAGGTTTTTAAAACTCAAAGCTGGTGCACAAACAGACACTTCCAGCCCCTCTGCCTCCTCCCTCTTCCTGGATTCACTCAGACGTTTTTAAACCTCAAAGCCTGTGCACAGGCACATACTTCCAGCCCCTCTGCCTCTTCCTGGATTCACTCAGAGGTTTTTAAAACTCACAGCCTTTGCAAACACACACACTTCCAGCCCCTGTGCCTCTTCCCTCTTCCTGGATTCATTCAGACGTTTTAAAAACTCACAGCCTGTGCACAGGAACACACTTCCAGACCCTCTGCCTCTTCCCTCTTCCTGGATTCACTCAGAGGTTTTTAAAACTAACAGCCTGTGCACGCACACACACACTTCCAGCCCCTGTGCCTCTTCCCTCTTCCTGGATTCACTCAGACGTTTTTAAAACTCACAGCCTGTGCACACACACACACTTCCAGCCTGTGCACACACACACACTTCCAGACCCGCTGCATCTTCCCTCTTCCGGGATTCACTCAGAGGTTTTTAAAACTCAAAGCCTCTGCACAGGGACAAACTTAAAACCCTATGCCTCTTCCCTCTTCCAGGATTCACTCAGAGGTTTTTAAAACTCACAGGCACACACTTCCAGCGCCTGTACCTCTTCCCTCTTCCTGGATTCACTCAGATGTTCTTAAAACTCACAGCTTGTGCACACAAACAGACTTCCAGCCCCTGTGCCTCTTCCCTCTTCCTGGATTCACTCAGACGTTTTCAAAACTCACAGCCTGTGCACACACACACACTTCCAGCCCATGTACCACTTCCGTGTTCCTGGATTAACTCAGATGTTTTTAAAACTCACAGCCTGTGCACAGGCACACACTTACAACTCTCTGCCTCGTCCCTCTTCCTGGATTCACTCAGATGTTTTAAAACACACAGCCTTTGCAAACACACACACTTCCAGCCCCTGTGCCTCTTCCCTCTTCCTGGATTCATTCAGACGTTTTAAAAACTCACAGCCTGTGCACAGGAACACACTTCCAGACCCTCTGCCTCTTCCCTCTTCCTGGATTCACTCAGAGGTTTTTAAAACTCAAAGCCTGTGCACAGGCACATGCTTCCAGCCCCTCTGCCTCTTCCTGGATTCACTCAGAGGTTTTTAAAACTCACAGCCTCTGTACAGGTACACACTTACAACCCTCTGCCTCTTCCCTCTTCCTGGATTCACTCAGAGGTTTTTAAAACTAACAGCCTGTGCACGCACACACACACTTCCAGCCCCTTTGCCTCTTCCCTCTTCCTGGATTCACTCAGATGTTCTTAAAACTCACAGCTTGTGCACACAAACAGACTTCCAGCCCCTGTGCCTCTTCCCTCTTCCTGGATTCACTCAGACGTTTTTAAAACTCACAGCCTGTGCACACACACACACTTCCAGCCCCTGTACCACTTCCGTGTTCCTGGATTAACTCAGATGTTTTTAAAACTCACAGCCTGTGCACAGGGACACACTTACAAGCCTCTACCTCTTCCCTCTTCCTGGATTCACTCAGAGGTTTTTAAAACTCACAGCCTCTGCACAGGGACACACTTCCAGACCCTCTGCCTCTTCCCTCTTCCTGGATTCACTCAGAGGTTTTTAAAACTCAAAGCCTCTGCACAGGGACACACTTACAACCCTCTGCCTCGTCCCTCTTCCTGGATTCACTCAGATGTTTTAAAACAAACAGCCTGTGCACAGGGACACACTTAAAACCCTCTGCCTCTTCCCTCTTCCTGGATTCACTCAGAGGTTTTTAAAACTCACAGCCTCTGCACAGGGACACACTTACAACCCTCTGCCTCTTCCCTCTTCCTGGATTCACTCAGAGGTTTTTAAAACTCAAAGCCTCTGCACAGGGACACACTTAAAACCCTATGCCTCTTCCCTCTTCCTGGATTCACTCAGAGGTTTTTAAAACTCACAGGCACACACTTCCAGCACCTGTACCTCTTCCCTCTTCCTGGATTCACTAAGATGTTCTTAAAACTCACAGCTTGTGCACACAAACAGACTTCCAGCGCCTGTGCCTCTTCACTCTTCCTGGATTCACTCAGACGTTTTTAAAACTCACAGCCTGTGCACACACACACACTTCCAGCCCCTGTACCACTTCCGTGTTCCTGGATTAACTCAGACGTTTTTAAAACTCACAGCCTTTGCAAACACACACACTTCCAGCCCCTGTGCCTCTTCCTTGTTCCTGGATTCATTCAGACGTTTTAAAAACTCACAGCTTCTGCACAGGGACACACTTCCAGACCCTCTGCCTCGTCCCTCTTCCTGGATTCACTCAGATGTTTTAAAACACACAGCCTTTGCAAACACACACACTTAGGGCCCCTGTGCCTCTTCCTTGTTCCTGGATTCATTCAGACGTTTTAAAAACTCACAGCTTCTGCACAGGGACACACTTCCAGACCCTCTGCCTCTTCCCTCTTCCTGGATTCACTCAGAGGTTTTTAATACTCAGAGCCTGTGCAGAGCACCCAGACGTCCAGCCACTCTGTCACTTCTCTCTTCCTGGATTCACTCAGAGGTTTTTAAAACTCAAAGCCTCTGCATAGGGACACACTTAAAACCCTATGCCTCTTCCCTCTTCCTGGATTCACTCAGAGGTTTTTAAAACTCACAGCCTCTGCACAGGGACACACTTACAACGCTCTGCCTCTTCCCTCTTCCTGGATTCACTCAGAGGTTTTTAAAACTCAAAGCCTCTGCACATGGACACACTTACAACCCTCTGCCTCGTCCCTCTTCCTGGATTCACTCAGAGGTTTTTAAAACTCACAGCCTCTGCACAGGGACACACTTCCAGACCCTCTGCCTCTTCCCTCTTCCTGGATTCACTCAGATGTTTTTAAAACACACAGCCTGTGCACACACACACACTTCCAGACCCGCTGCATCTTCCCTCTCCCTGGATTCACTCAGAGGTTTTTAAAACTCACAGGCACACACTTCCAGCACCTGTACCTCTTCCCTCTTCCTGGATTCACTCAGATGTTTTTAAACCTCAAAGCCTGTGCACAGGGACATACTTCCAGCCCCTCTGCTTCTTCCTGGATTCACTCAGAGGTTTTTAAAACTCACAGCCTCTGCACAGGGACACACTTACAACCCTCTGCCTCTTCCCTCTTCCTGGATTCACTCAGAGGTTTTTAAAACTCACAGCCTCTGCACAGGGACACACTTACAACCCTCTGCCTCTTCCCTCTTCCTGGATTCACTCAGAGGTTTTTAAAACTCAAAGCCTCTGCACAGGGACAAACTTAAAACCCTATGCCTCTTCCCTCTTCCTGGATTCACTCAGAGGTTTTTAAAACTCACAGCCGGTGCACAGGCACACACTTACAACCCTCTGCCTCTTCCCGCTTCCTGGATTAACTCAGATGTTTTTAAAACTCACAACCTGTGCACACACACACACTTCCAGCCCCTGTGACTCTTCCCTCTTCCTGGATTCACTCAGAGGTTTTTAAAACTCAAAGCTGGTGCACAAACAGACACTTCCAGCCCCTCTGCCTCCTCCCTCTTCCTGGATTCACTCAGACGTTTTTAAACCTCAAAGCCTGTGCACAGGCACATACTTCCAGCCCCTCTGCCTCTTCCTGGATTCACTCAGAGGTTTTTAAAACTCACAGCCTCTGCACAGGGACACACTTACAACCCTCTTCCTCTTCCCTCTTCCGGGATTCACTCAGAGGTTTTTAAAACTCAAAGCCTCTGCACAGGCACACACTTCCAGCGCCTGTACCTCTTAATAATAATAATAATAAATTTGGATTTATTAGCCGCTCCCTTTCCAAGTAGGACTCGGGGCGGCGTACAATGGAGCATAAAACATAAAAAATATATAACAACACCAAACGTACATACATACACAACATACCTACATACATACACGGAGGAGGAAACAAATTACATCAATAGACAGTTAAAAATCAACTTTAAAATACCCCAATTGTAAAAACCCAATAAAAATTAATATTTAAGGACAATTTAAAACAGTTTGGAGGAATGGGAAAATTACGATTGCGATTGAGCCAGGCCGGATAATTGAAAGAGGTGGGTCTTCAGCTGTACACGGAAGGAGCGGAGATCGGAAGTAATCCTGATGTCACGGGGGAGGTCATTCCACAGGGCTGGGCCCATCACAGAGAAGGCTCTGCTCCTGGGTGTCGCCCCCCGACACTGTTTGGCGGACGGCACCCGGAGAAGTCCCTCTCTGTGTGCGCGAATTGGTCGTAGGGATGTGTGGGGCAGGATGCGATCCTGCATATAACTAGGCCCTGTGCCATGGAGCGCTTTAAAGATCATAATCAAAACCTTGAAACGCACTCGGTAGACCACAGGCAGCCAGTGCAGCTCGCGCAGGAGAGGTGTTACAGGGGAGTATCTAGTCCTCCCCATAATCACCCGCGCGGCCGCGTTCTGGACCAACTGTAGTCTCCGAGTGCATCTCAAGGGAAGCCCCATGTAGAGAGCATTGCAGTAATCCAGGCGAGACGTCACTAGCGCATGGGTGACTGTGCGTAGGGCATCCCGGTCCAATAAGGGGCGCAATTGGCGCATCAGGCGAACCTGATGGAACGCCCCCCTTGCCACGGCTGTTACATGGTTGTCCATGGACAGCCGGGCATCCAGGAGGACGCCCAAATTGCGCACCTGTTCCATGGGGGCTAGTTGGACGCCCCCGATGGCCAGAGATGGAAGCACCTGGTTGAACCGGGAGGCCGGAAGCCACAGCCACTCCGTCTTGGAAGGGTTGAGTTTTAGTCGGTTGCCATCCATCCAGACCCGTAAGGCCTCCAGACACCGGGACATCATTTCGACGGCCTCATTGGGGTGGTTCGGAGTGGAAATGTATAGCTGAGTATCATCAGCATACAGATGATATCCCACTCCAAAACCACGGATGATCTCGCCCAGCGGTTTCATATATGTGTTGAACAGGAGAGGCGAGAGCACCGATCCCTGTGGCACTCCACATGTGAGTGGCCTCCGGGTCGAACTCTGCTCCCCTGTCAACACACGTTGCGTCCGACCAGAGAGGTAGGAGCCAAACCACCGTAAAACGGTGCCCCTGACTCCCAGCCCCTCTAGCCGGTGCAACAGGATACCATGGTCGATGGTATCGAACGCCGCCGAGAGATCTAATAGGACCAGGATAGAGGAACAACCCCTATCTCTGGCCCTCCAGAGATCATCAACCAATGCGACCAAGGCCGTCTCCGTGCTGTGCCCGGGTCGGAAGCCGGACTGGCGCGGGTCTAGATAATCATTTTCCTCCAGGTGACGTGGGAACTGCTGTGCTACCACACTCTCTACAACCTTCGCTAAAAAGGAAGGTTGGAGACTGGACGATAATTGACTAGGTCCGTTGGGTCCAGGGAAGGCTTCTTGAGCAGGGGCCTCACCACCGCCTCTTCCCTCTTCCTGGATTCACTCAGATGTTCTTAAAACTCACAGCTTGTGCACACAAACAGACTTCCAGCCCCTGTGCCTCTTCCCTCTTCCTGGATTCACTCAGACGTTTTTAAAACTCACAGCCTGTGCACACACACACACTTCCAGCCCCTGTACCACTTCCGTGTTCCTGGATTAACTCAGATGTTTTTAAAACTCACAGCCTGTGCACAGGCACACACTTACAACCCTCTGCCTCGTCCCTCTTCCTGGATTCACTCAGATGTTTTAAAACACACAGCCTTTGCAAACACACACACTTCCAGCCCCTGTGCCTCTTCCCTCTTCCTGGATTCATTCAGACGTTTTAAAAACTCACAGCCTGTGCACAGGAAGACACTTCCAGACCCTCTGCCTCTTCCCTCTTCCTGGATTCACTCAGAGATTTTTAAAACTCAAAGCCTGTGCACAGGCACATACTTCCAGCCCCTCTGCCTCTTCCTGGATTCACTCAGAGGTTTTTAAAACTCACAGCCTCTGCACAGGGACACACTTACAACCCTCTGCCTCTTCCCTCTTCCTGGATTCACTCAGAGGTTTTTAAAACTAACAGCCTGTGCACGCACACACACACTTCCAGCCCCTGTGCCTCTTCCCTCTTCCTGGATTCACTCAGACGTTTTTAAAACTCACAGCCTGTGCACAGGCACAAAGTTCCAGCCCCTCTACCACTTCCTTGTTCCTGGATTCACTCAGTTGTTTTTAAAACACACAGCCTGTGCACACACACACAATTCCAGACCCGCTGCATCTTCCCTCTTCCGGGATTCACTCAGAGGTTTTTAAAACTCAAAGCCTCTGCACAGGGACACACTTAAAACCCTATACCTCTTCCCTCTTCCTGGATTCACTCAGAGGTTTTTAAAACTCACAGGCACACACTTCCAGCGCCTGTACCTCTTCCCTCTTCCTGGATTCACTCAGATGTTCTTAAAACTCACAGCTTGTGCACACAAACAGACTTCCAGCCCCTGTGCCTCTTCCCTCTTCCTGGATTCACTCAGAAGTTTTTAAAACTCACAGCTTGTGCACACACACACACTTCCAGCCCCTGTACCACTTCCGTGTTCCTGGATTAACTCAGATGTATTTAAAACTCACAGCCTGTGCACAGGGACACACTTACAAGCCTCTACCTCTTCCCTCTTCCTGGATTCACTCAGAGGTTTTTAAAACTCACAGCCTCTGCACAGGGACACACTTACAACCCTCTGCCTCGTCCCTCTTCCTGGATTCACTCAGATGTTTTAAAACAAACAGTCTGTGCACAGGGACACACTTAAAACCCTCTGCCTCTTCCCTCTTCCTGGATTCACTCAGAGGTTTTTAAAACTCACAGCCTCTGCACAGGGACACACTTACAACCCTCTGCCTCTTCCCTCTTCCTGGATTCACTCAGAGGTTTTTAAAACTCACAGCCGGTGCACAGGCACACACTTACAACCCTCTGCCTCTTCCCGCTTCCTGGATTAACTCAGATGTTTTTAAAACTCACAGCCTGTGCACACACATACAATTCCAGCCCCTGTGCCTCTTCCCTCTTCCTGGATTCACTCAGAGGTTTTTAAAACTCAAAGCTGGTGCACACACAGACACTTCCAGCCCCTCTGCCTCCTCCCTCTTCCTGGATTCACTCAGACGTTTTTAAACCTCAAAGCCTGTGCACAGGGACATACTTCCAGCCCCTCTGCTTCTTCCTGGATTCACTCAGAGGTTTTTAAAACTCACAGCCTGTGCACACACAAACACTTCCAGCCCCTGTACCTCTTCCCTCTTCCTGGATTCACTCAGACGTTTTTAAAACTCACAGCCTGTGCAAAGGCACACACTTCCAGACCCTCTGCCTCTTCCCTCTTCCTGGATTCACTCAGAGGTTTTTAAAACTCACAGGCACACACTTCCAGCGCCTGCACCTCTACCCTCTTCCTGGATTCACTCAGATGTTCTTAAAACTCACAGCTTGTGCACACAAACAGACTTCCAGCCCCTGTGCCTCTTCCCTCTTCCTGGATTCATTCAGACGTTTTAAAAACTCACAGCCTCTGTACAGGGACACACTTACAACCCTCTGCCTCGTCCCTCTTCCTGGATTCACTCAGAGGTTTTTAAAACTCAAAGCCTCTGCATACGGACACACTTAAAACCGTATGCCTCTTCCCTCTTCCTGGATTCACTCAGAGGTTTTTAAAACTCACAGCCTCTGCACAGGGACACACTTACAACGCTCTGCCTCTTCCCTCTTCCTGGATTCACTCAGAGGTTTTTAAAACTCAAAGCCTCTGCACAGGGACACACTTCCAGACCCTCTGCCTCTTCCCTCTTCCTGGATTCACTCAGAGGTTTTTAAAACTCAAAGCCTCTGCACAGGGACAGATTTACAACCCTCTGCCTCTTCCCTCTTCCTGGATTCACTCAGAGGTTTTTAAAACTAACAGCCTGTGCACACACACACACACTTCCAGCCCCTGTGCCTCTTCCCTCTTCCTGGATTCACTCAGACGTTTTTAAATCTCAAAGCCTCTGCACATGGACACACTTACAACCCTCTGCCTCGTCCCTCTTCCTGGATTCACCCAGATGTTTTAAAACAAACAGCCTGTGCACAGGGACACACTTACAACCCTCTGCCTCTTCCCTCTTCCTGGATTCACTCAGAGGTTTTTAAAACTCACAGCCTCTGCAGAGGGACACACTTACAACCCTCTGCCTCTTCCCTCTTCCTGGATTCACTCAGAGGTTTTTAAAACTCAAAGCCTCTGCACAGGGACACACTTAAAACCCTATGCCTCTTCCCTCTTCCTGGATTCACTCAGAGGTTTTTAAAACTCACAGCCGGTGCACAGGCACACACTTACAACCCTCTGCCTCTTCCCGCTTCCTGGATTAACTCAGATGTTTTTAAAACTCACAGCCTGTGCACACACACACACTTCCAGCCCCTGTGCCTCTTCCCTCTTCCTGGATTCACTCAGAGGTTTTTAAAACTCAAAGCTGGTGCACAAACAGACACTTCCAGCCCCTCTGCCTCCTCCCTCTTCCTGGATTCACTCAGACGTTTTTAAACCTCAAAGCCTGTGCACAGGCACATACTTCCAGCCACTCTGCCTCTTCCTGGATTCACTCAGAGGTTTTTAAAACTCACAGCCTTTGCAAACACACACACTTCCAGCCCCTGTGCCTCTTCCCTCTTCCTGGATTCATTCAGACGTTTTAAAAACTCACAGCCTGTGCACAGGAACACACTTCCAGACCCTCTGCCTCTTCCCTCTTCCTGGATTCACTCAGAGGTTTTTAAAACTAACAGCCTGTGCACGCACACACACACTTCCAGCCCCTGTGCCTCTTCCCTCTTCCTGGATTCACTCAGACGTTTTTAAAACTCACAGCCTGTGCACAGGCACACAGTTCCAGCCCCTCTACCGCTTCCTTGTTCCTGGATTCACTCAGTTGTTTTTAAAACACACAGCCTGTGCACACACACACACTTCCAGACCCGCTGCATCTTCCCTCTTCCGGGATTCACTCAGAGGTTTTTAAAACTCAAAGCCTCTGCACAGGGACAAACTTAAAACCCTATGCCTCTTCCCTCTTCCTGGATTCACTCAGAGGTTTTTAAAACTCACAGGCACACACTTCCAGCGCCTGTACCTCTTCCCTCTTCCTGGATTCACTCAGATGTTCTTAAAACTCACAGCTTGTGCACACAAACAGACTTCCAGCCCCTGTGCCTCTTCCCTCTTCCTGGATTCACTCAGACGTTTTCAAAACTCACAGCCTGTGCACACACACACACTTCCAGCCCATGTACCACTTCCGTGTTCCTGGATTAACTCAGATGTTTTTAAAACTCACAGCCTGTGCACAGGCACACACTTACAACCCTCTGCCTCGTCCCTCTTCCTGGATTCACTCAAATGTTTTAAAACACACAGCCTTTGCAAACACACACACTTCCAGCCCCTGTGCCTCTTCCCTCTTCCTGGATTCATTCAGACGTTTTAAAAACTCACAGCCTGTGCACAGGAACACACTTCCAGACCCTCTGCCTCTTCCCTCTTCCTGGATTCACTCAGAGGTTTTTAAAACTCAAAGCCTGTGCACAGGCACATGCTTCCAGCCCCTCTGCCTCTTCCTGGATTCACTCAGAGGTTTTTAAAACTCACAGCCTCTGCACAGGGACACACTTACAACCCTCTGCCTCTTCCCTCTTCCTGGATTCACTCAGAGGTTTTTAAAACTAACAGCCTGTGCACGCACACACACACTTCCAGCCCCTTTGCCTCTTCCCTCTTCCTGGATTCACTCAGATGTTCTTAAAACTCACAGCTTGTGCACACAAACAGACTTCCAGCCCCTGTGCCTCTTCCCTCTTCCTGGATTCACTCAGACGTTTTTAAAACTCACAGCCTGTGCACACACACACACTTCCAGCCCCTGTACCACTTCCGTGTTCCTGGATTAACTCAGATGTTTTTAAAACTCACAGCCTGTGCACAGGGACACACTTACAAGCCTCTACCTCTTCCCTCTTCCTGGATTCACTCAGAGGTTTTTAAAACTCACAGCCTCTGCACAGGGACACACTTCCAGACCCTCTGCCTCTTCCCTCTTCCTGGATTCACTCAGAGGTTTTTAAAACTCAAAGCCTCTGCACAGGGACACACTTACAACCCTCTGCCTCGTCCCTCTTCCTGGATTCACTCAGATGTTTTAAAACAAACAGCCTGTGCACAGGGACACACTTAAAACCCTCTGCCTCTTCCCTCTTCCTGGATTCACTCAGAGGTTTTTAAAACTCACAGCCTCTGCACAGGGACACACTTACAACCCTCTGTCTCTTCCCTCTTCCTGGATTCACTCAGAGGTTTTTAAAACTCAAAGCCTGTGCACAGGGACACACTTAAAACCCTCTGCCTCTTCCCTCTTCCTGGATTCACTCAGAGGTTTTTAAAACTCACAGCCTCTGCACAGGCACACACTTACAACCCTCTGCCTCTTCCCGCTTCCTGGATTAACTCAGATGTTTTTAAAACTCACAGCCTGTGCACACACATACAATTCCAGCCCCTGTGCCTCTTCCGTCTTCCTGGATTCACTCAGAGGTTTTTAAAACTCAAAGCTGGTGCACACACAGACACTTCCAGCCCCTCTGCCTCCTCCCTCTTCCTGGATTCACTCAGACGTTTTTAAACCTCAAAGCCTGTGCACAGGGACATACTTCCAGCCCCTCTGCTTCTTCCTGGATTCACTCAGAGGTTTTTAAAACTCACAGCCTGTGCACACACAAACACTTCCAGCCCCTGTACCTCTTCCCTCTTCCTGGATTCACTCAGAGGTTTTTAAAACTCACAGCCTGTGCAAAGGCACACACTTCCAGCCCCTCTGCCTCCTCCCTCTTCCTGGATTCACTCAGACGTTTTTAAACCTCAAAGCCTGTGCACAGGGACATACTTCCAGCCCCTCTGCTTCTTCCTGGATTCACTCAGAGGTTTTTAAAACTCACAGCCTGTGCACACACAAACACTTCCAGCCCCTGTACCTCTTCCTTCTTCTTGGATTCACTCAGAGGTTTTTAAAACTCACAGGCACACACTTCCAGCGCCTGTACCTCTACCCTCTTCCTGGATTCACTCAGATGTTCTTAAAACTCACAGCTTGTGCACACAAACAGACTTCCAGCCCCTGTGCCTCTTCCCTCTTCCTGGATTCATTCAGACGTTTTAAAAACTCACAGCCTCTGTACAGGGACACACTTACAACCCTCTGCCTCGTCCCTCTTCCTGGATTCACTCAGAGGTTTTTAAAACTCAAAGCCTCTGCATAGGGACACACTTAAAACCCTATGCCTCTTCCCTCTTCCTGGATTCACTCAGAGGTTTTTAAAACTCACAGCCTCTGCACAGGGACACACTTACAACGCTCTGCCTCTTCCCTCTTCCTGGATTCACTCAGAGGTTTTTAAAACTCAAAGCCTCTGCACAGGGACACACTTCCAGACCCTCTGCCTCTTCCCTCTTCCTGGATTCACTCAGAGGTTTTTAAAACTCAAAGCCTCTGCAGAGGGACACATTTACAACCCTCTGCCTCTTCCCTCTTCCTGGATTCACTCAGAGGTTTTTAAAACTAACAGCCTGTGCACACACACACACACTTCCAGCCCCTGTGCCTCTTCCCTCTTCCTGGATTCACTCAGACGTTTTTAAAACTCACAGCCTGTGCACAGGCACACAGTTCCAGCCCCTCTACCGCTTCCTTGTTCCTGGATTCACTCAGATGTTTTTAAAACACACAGCCTGTGCACACACACACACTTCCAGACCCGCTGCATCTTCCCTCTTCCTGGATTCACTCAGAGGTTTTTAAAACTCACAGGCACACACTTCCAGCACCTGTACCTCTTCCCTCTTCCTGGATTCACTCAGATGTTCTTAAAACTCACAGCCTGTGCACAGGGACACACTTACAAGCCTCTACCTCTTCCCTCTTCCTGGATTCACTCAGAGGTTTTTAAAACTCACAGCCTCTGCACAGGGACACACTTCCAGACCCTCTGCCTCTTCCCTCTTCCTGGATTCAATCAGAGGTTTTTAAAACTCAAAGCCTCTGCACAGGGACACACTTACAACCCTCAGCCTCGTCCCTCTTCCTGGATTCACTCAGATGTTTTAAAACAAACAGCCTGTGCACAGGGACACACTTAAAACCCTCTGCCTCTTCCCTCTTCCTGGATTCACTCAGAGGTTTTTAAAACTCACAGCCTCTGCACAGGGACACACTTACAACCCTCTGCCTCTTCCCTCTTCCTGGATTCACTCAGAGGTTTTTAAAACTCAAAGCCTCTGCACAGGGACACACTTAAAACCCTATGCCTCTACCCTCTTCCTGGATTCACTCAGAGGTTTTTAAAACTCACAGCCGGTGCACAGGCACACACTTACAACCCTCTGCCTCTTCCCGCTTCCTGGATTAACTCAGATGTTTTTAAAACTCACAGCCTGTGCACACACACACACTTCCAGCCCCTGTGCCTCTTCCCTCTTCCTGGATTCACTCAGAGGTTTTTAAAACTCAAAGCTGGTGCACACACAGACACTTCCAGCCCCTCTTCCTCCTCCCTCTTCCTGGATTCACTCAGACGTTTTTAAACCTCAAAGCCTGTGCACAGGGACATACTTCCAGCCCCTCTGCTTCTTCCTGGATTCACTCAGAGGTTTTTAAAACTCACAGCCTGTGCACACTCAAACACTTCCAGCCCCTGTACCTCTTCCCTCTTCCTGGATTCACTCAGACGTTTTTAAAACTCACAGCCTGTGCAAAGGGACACACTTCCAGATCCTCTGCCTCTTCCCTCTTCCTGGATTCACTCAGAGGTTTTTAAAACTCACAGGCACATACTTCCAGCGCCTGTACCTCTACCATCTTCCTGGATTCACTCAGATGTTCTTAAAACTCACAGCTTGTGCACACAAACAGACTTCCAGCCCCTGTGCCTCTTCCCTCTTCCTGGATTCATTCAGACGTTTTAAAAACTCTCAGCCTCTCTACAGGGACACACTTACAACCCTCTGCCTCGTCCCTCTTCCTGGATTCACTCAGAGGTTTTTAAAACTTAAAGCCTCTGCATAGGGACACACTTAAAACCCTATGCCTCTTCCCTCTTCCTGGATTCACTCAGAGGTTTTTAAAACTCACAGCCTCTGCACAGGGACACACTTACAACCCTCTGCCTCTTCCCTCTTCCTGGATTCACTCAGAGGTTTTTAAAACTAACAGCCTGTGCACACACACACACACTTCCAGCCCCTGTACCTCTTCCCTCTTCCTGGATTCACTCAGACGTTTTTAAAACTCACAGCCTGTGCACAGGCACACAGTTCCAGCCCCTCTACCGCGTCCTTGTTCCTGGATTCACTCAGATGTTTTTAAAACACACAGCCTGTGCACACACACACACTTCCAGACCCGCTGCATCTTCCCTCTTCCGGGATTCACTCAGAGGTTTTTAAAACTCAAAGCCTCTTCACAGGGACACACTTAAAACCATATGCCTCTTCCCTCTTCCTGGATTCACTCAGAGGTTTTTAAAACTCACAGGCACACACTTCCAGCGCCTGTGCCTCTTCCCTCTTGCTGGATTCACTCAGACGTTTTTAAAACTCACAGCCTGTGCACACACACACACACTTCCAGCCCCTGTACCACTTCCGTGTTCCTGGATTAACTCAGAGGTTTTTAAAACTCACAGCCTGTGCACAGGCACACACTTACAACCCTCTGCCTCATCCCTCTTCCTGGATTCACTCAGATGTTTTAAAACACACAGCCTTTGCAAACACACACACTTCCAGCCCCTGTGCCTCTTCCCTCTTCCTGGATTCATTCAGACGTTTTAAAAACTCACAGCCTCTGCACAGGGACACACTTCCAGACCCTCTGCCTCTTCCCTCTTCCTGGATTCACTCAGAGGTTTTTAAATCTCAAAGCCTCTGCACAGGGACACACTTACAACCCTCTGCCTCGTCCCTCTTCCTGGATTCACTCAGATGTTTTAAAACAAACAGCCTGTGCACAGGGACACACTTACAACCCTCTGCCGCTTCCCTCTTCCTGGATTCACTCAGAGGTTTTTAAAACTCACAGCCTCTGCACAGGGACACACTTCCAGCCCCTGTGCCTCTTCCCTCTTCCTGGATTCATTCAGACGTTTTAAAAACTCACAGCCTCTGCACAGGGACACACTTCCAGACCCTCTGCCTCTTCCCTCTTCCTGGATTCACTCAGAGGTTTTTAAATCTCAAAGCCTCTGCACAGGGACACACTTACAACCCTCTGCCTCGTCCCTCTTCCTGGATTCACTCAGATGTTTTAAAACAAACAGCCTGTGCACAGGGACACACTTACAACCCTCTGCCTCTTCCCTCTTCCTGGATTCACTCAGAGGTTTTTAAAACTCACAGCCTCTGCACAGGGACACACTTACAACCCTCTGCCTCTTCCCTCTTCCTGGATTCACTCAGAGGTTTTTAAAACTCAAAGCCTCTGCACAGGGACACACTTAAAACCCTATGCCTCTTCCCTCTTCCTGGATTCACTCAGAGGTTTTTAAAACTCACAGCCGGTGCACAGGCACACACTTACAACCCTCTGCCTCTTGCCGCTTCCTGGATTAACTCAGATGTTTTTAAAACTCACAGCCTGTGCACACATACACACTTCCAGCCCCTGTGCCTCTTCCCTCTTCCTGGATTCACTCAGAGGTTTTTAAAACTCAAAGCTGGTGCACACACAGACACTTCCAGCCCCTCTGCCTCCTCCCTCTTCCTGGATTCACTCAGACGTTTTTAAAACTCACAGCCTCTGCACAGGGACACACTTACAACCCTCTGCCTCTTCCCTTTTCCTGGATTCACTCAGAGGTTTTTAAAACTCACAGCCTGTGCACACACACACACTTCCAGCCCCTGTACCACTTCCGTGTTCCTGGATTAACTCAGATGTTTTTAAAACTCACAGCCTGTGCACAGGGACACACTTACAAGCCTCTACCTCTTCCCTCTTCCTGGATTCACTCAGAGGTTTTTAAAACTCACAGCCTCTGCACAGGGACACACTTCCAGACCCTCTGCCTCTTCCCTCTTCCTGGATTCACTCAGAGGTTTTTAAAACTCAAAGCCTCTGCACAGGGACACACTTACAACCCTCTGCCTCGTCCCTCTTCCTGGATTCACTCAGATGTTTTAAAACAAACAGCCTGTGCACAGGGACACACTTAAAACCCTCTGCCTCTTCCCTCTTCCTGGATTAACTCAGATGTTTTTAAAACTCACAGCCTGTGCACACACACACACTTCCAGCCCCTGTGCCTCTTCCCTCTTCCTGGATTCACTCAGAGGTTTTTAAAACTCAAAGCTGGTGCACACACAGACACTTCCAGCCCCTCTTCCTCCTCCCTCTTCCTGGATTCACTCAGACGTTTTTAAACCTCAAAGCCTGTGCACAGGGACATACTTCCAGCCCCTCTGCTTCTTCCTGGATTCACTCAGAGGTTTTTAAAACTCACAGCCTGTGCACACACAAACACATCCAGCCCCTGTACCTCTTCCCTCTTCCTGGATTCACTCAGACGTTTTTAAAACTCACAGCCTGTGCAAAGGCACACACTTCCAGACCCTCTGCCTCTTCCCTCTTCCTGGATTCACTCAGAGGTTTTTAAAACTCACAGGCACACACTTCCAGCGCCTGTACCTCTACCCTCTTCCTGGATTCACTCAGACGTTTTTAAAACTCTCAGCCTCTGTACAGGGACACACTTACAACCCTCTGCCTCGTCCCTCTTCCTGGATTCACTCAGAGGTTTTTAAAACTCAAAGCCTCTGCATAGGGACACACTTAAAACCCTATGCCTCTTCCCTCTTCCTGGATTCACTCAGAGGTTTTTAAAACTCACAGCCTCTGCACAGGGACACACTTACAACGCTCTGCCTCTTCCCTCTTCCTGGATTCACTCAGAGGTTTTTAAAACTCAAAGCCTCTGCACAGGGACACACTTCCAGACCCTCTGCCTCTTCCCTCTTCCTGGATTCACTCAGAGGTTTTTAAAACTCAAAGCCTCTGCACAGGGACACATTTACAACCCTCTGCCTCTTCCCTCTTCCTGGATTCACTCAGAGGTTTTTAAAACTAACAGCCTGTGCACACACACACACACTTCCAGCCCCTGTACCTCTTCCCTCTTCCTGGATTCACTCAGACGTTTTTAAAACTCACAGCCTGTGCACAGGCACACAGTTCCAGCCCCTCTACCGCGTCCTTGTTCCTGGATTCACTCAGATGTTTTTAAAACACACAGCCTGTGCACACACACACACTTCCAGACCCGCTGCATCTTCCCTCTTTCGGGATTCACTCAGAGGTTTTTAAAACTCAAAGCCTCTTCACAGGGACACACTTAAAACCATATGCCTATTCCCTCTTCCTGGATTCACTCAGAGGTTTTTAAAACTCACAGGCACACACTTCCAGCACCTGTACCTCTTCCCTCTTCCTGGATTCACTCAGATGTTCTTAAAACTCACAGCTTGTGCACACAAGCAGACTTCCAGCGCCTGTGCCTCTTCCCTCTTCCTGGATTCACTCAGACGTTTTTAAAACTCACAGACTGTGCACACACACACACACCTCCAGCCCCTGTACCACTTCCGTGTTCCTGGATTAACTCAGAGGTTTTTAAAACTCACAGCCTGTGCACAGGCACACACTTACAACCCTCTGCCTCGTCCCTCTTCCTGGATTCACTCAGATGTTTTAAAACACACAGCCTTTGCAAACACACACACTTCCAGCCCCTGTGCCTCTTCCCTCTTCCTGGATTCATTCAGACGTTTTAAAAACTCACAGCCTCTGCACAGGGACACACTTCCAGACCCTCTGCCTCTTCCCTCTTCCTGGATTCACTCAGAGGTTTTTAAATCTCAAAGCCTCTGCACAGGGACACACTTACAACCCTCTGCCTCGTCCCTCTTCCTGGATTCACTCAGATGTTTTAAAACAAACAGCCTGTGCACAGGGACACACTTACAACCCTCTGCCTCTTCCCTCTTCCTGGATTCACTCAGAGGTTTTTAAAACTCACAGCCTCTGCACAGGGACACACTTCCAGCCCCTGTGCCTCTTCCCTCTTCCTGGATTCACTCAGAGGTTTTTAAAGCTCACAGCCGGTGCACAGGCACACACTTACAACCCTCTGCCTCTTCCCGCTTCCTGGATTAACTCAGATGTTTTTAAAACTCACAGCCTCTGCACAGGGACACACTTCCAGCCCCTGTGCCTCTTCCCTCTTCCTGGATTCACTCAGAGGTTTTTAAAACTCACAGCCGGTGCACAGGCACACACTTACAACCCTCTGCCTCTTCCCGCTTCCTGGATTAACTCAGATGTTTTTAAAACTCACAGCCTGTGCACACACACACACTTACAACCCTCTGCCTCCTCCCTCTTCCTGGATTCACTCAGACGTTTTTAAACCTCAAAGCCTGTGCACAGGCACATACTTCCAGCCCCTCTGCCTATTCCTGGATTCACTCAGAGGTTTTTAAAACTCACAGCCTCTGCACGCACACACACACTTCCAGCCCCTGTGCCTCTTCCCTCTTCCTGGATTCACTCAGACGTTTTTAAAACTCACAGCCTGTGCACAGGCACACAGTTCCAGCCCCTCTACCGCTTCCTTGTTCCTGGATTCACTCGGTTGTTTTTAAAACACACAGCCTGTGAACACACACACACTTCCAGACCCGCTGCATCTTCCCTCTTCCGGGATTCACTCAGAGGTTTTTAAAACTCAAAGCCTCTGCACAGGGACACACTTAAAACCCTATGCCTCTTCCCTCTTCCTGGATTCACTCAGAGGTTTTTAAAACTCACAGGCACACACTTCCAGCGCCTGTACCTCTTCCCTCTTCCTGGATTCACTCAGATGTTCTTAAAACTCACAGCTTGTGCACACAAACAGACTTCCAGCCCCTGTGCCTCTTCCCTCTTCCTGGATTCACTCAGATGTTTTAAAACACACAGCCTTTGCAAACACACACACTTCCAGCCCCTGTGCCTCTTCCCTCTTCCTGGATTCATTCAGACGTTTTAAAAACTCACAGCCTGTGCACAGGAACACACTTCCAGACCCTCTGCCTCTTCCCTCTTCCTGGATTCACTCAGAGGTTTTTAAAACTCACAGCCTCTGCACAGGGACACACTTACAACCCTCTGCCTCTTCCCTTTTCCTGGATTCACTCAGAGGTTTTTAAAACTAACAGCCTGTGCACGCACACACACTTCCAGCCCCTGTACCACTTCCGTGTTCCTGGATTAACTCAGATGTTTTTAAAACTCACAGCCTGTGCACAGGGACACACTTACAAGCCTCTACCTCTTCCCTCTTCCTGGATTCACTCAGAGGTTTTTAAAACTCACAGCCTCTGCACAGGGACACACTTCCAGACCCTCTGCCTCTTCCCTCTTCCTGGATTCACTCAGAGGTTTTTAAATCTCAAAGCCTCTGCACAGGGACACACTTACAACCCTCTGCCTCGTCCCTCTTCCTGGATTCACTCAGATGTTTTAAAACAAACAGCCTGTGCACAGGGACACACTTCCAGCCCCTCTGCCTCCTCCCTCTTCCTGGATTCACTCAAACGTTTTTAAACCTCAAAGCCTGTGCACAGGGACATACTTCCAGCCCCTCTGCTTCTTCCTGGATTCACTCAGAGGTTTTTAAAACTCACAGCCTGTGCACACACAAACACTTCCAGCCCCTGTACCTCTTCCCTCTACCTGGATTCACTCAGACGTTTTTAAAACTCACAGCCTGTGCAAAGGCACAATCTTCCAGACCCTCTGCCTCTTCCCTCTTCCTGGATTCACTCAGACGTTTTTAAAACTCACAGGCACACACTTCCAGCGCCTGTACCTCTACCCTCTTCCTGGATTCACTCAGATGTTCTTAAAACTCACAGCTTGTGCACACAAACAGACTTCCAGCCCCTGTGCCTCTTCCCTCTTCCTGGATTCATTCAGACGTTTTAAAAACTCACAGCCTCTGTACAGGGACACACTTACAACGCTCTGCCTCTTCCCTCTTCCTGGATTCACTCAGAGGTTTTTAAAACTCAAAGCCTCTGCACAGGGACACACTTCCATCCCCTCTGCCTCTCCCCTCTTCCTGGATTCACTCAGACTTTTTTAAGACTCACAGACTGTGCACATGCACACACTTCCAGCCACTCTGCCTCTTCCCTCTTCCTGGATTCAATGAGACGTTTTTAAAACTTACAGAATGTGCACACGCACACACTTCCAGCCCCTCTTCCTCTCCTCTCTTCCTGGATTCACTCAGACGTTTTTAAAAATCACAGACTGTGCACACACACACACACTTCCATCCCCTCTGCCTCTCCCCTCTTCCTTGATTCACTCAGACTTTTTTAATACTCACAGCCTATGCACACGGACACAGGTCCAGCCACTCTGCCTCTTCCCTATTCCTGGATTCACTCAGACGTTTTTAAAACTCACAGAATGTGCACACGCACACACTTCCATCCCCTCTGCCTCTCCCCTCTTCCTGGATTCACTCAGACTTTTTTAAGACTCACAGACTGTGCACACGTACACACTTCCAGCCCCTCGGCCTCTTCCTTCTTCCTGGATTCACTCAGACTTTTTTAAGACTCACATACTGTGCACACGTACACACTTCCAGCCACTCTGCCTCTTCCCTCTTCCTGGATTCACTCAGACGTTTTTAATACTCAGAGCCTGTGCACAGCACCCAGACGTCCAGCCACTCTGTCACTTCTCTCTTCCTGGATTCACTCAGACGTTTTTAAAACTCACAGCCTGTGCACACACACACACTTCCAGCCCCTCTGCCTCTTCCTGGATTCACTCAGAGGTTTTTAAAACTCACAGCCTCTGCACAGGGACACACTTACAACCCTCTGCCTCTTCCCTCTTCCAGGATTCACTCAGAGGTTTTTAAAACTCAAAGCCTCTGCACAGGCACACACTTCCAGCGCCTGTACCTCTTAATAATAATAATAATAAATTTGGATTTATTAGCCGCTCCCTTTCCAAGTAGGACTCGGGGCGGCGTACAATGGAGCATAAAACATAAAAAATATATAACAACACCAAACGTACATACATACACAACATACCTACATACATACACGGAGGAGGAAACAAATTACATCAATAGACAGTTAAAAATCAACTTTAAAATACCCCAATTGTAAAAACCCAATAAAAATTAATATTTAAGGACAATTTAAAACAGTTTGGAGGAATGGGAAAATTACGATTGCGATTGAGCCAGGCCGGATAATTGAAAGAGGTGGGTCTTCAGCTGTACACGGAAGGAGCGGAGATCGGAAGTAATCCTGATGTCACGGGGGAGGTCATTCCACAGGGCTGGGCCCATCACAGAGAAGGCTCTGCTCCTGGGTGTCGCCCCCCGACACTGTTTGGCGGACGGCACCCGGAGAAGTCCCTCTCTGTGTGCGCGAATTGGTCGTAGGGATGTGTGGGGCAGGATGCGATCCTGCATATAACTAGGCCCTGTGCCATGGAGCGCTTTAAAGATCATAATCAAAACCTTGAAACGCACTCGGTAGACCACAGGCAGCCAGTGCAGCTCGCGCAGGAGAGGTGTTACAGGGGAGTATCTAGTCCTCCCCATAATCACCCGCGCGGCCGCGTTCTGGACCAACTGTAGTCTCCGAGTGCATCTCAAGGGAAGCCCCATGTAGAGAGCATTGCAGTAATCCAGGCGAGACGTCACTAGCGCATGGGTGACTGTGCGTAGGGCATCCCGGTCCAATAAGGGGCGCAATTGGCGCATCAGGCGAACCTGATGGAACGCCCCCCTTGCCACGGCTGTTACATGGTTGTCCATGGACAGCCGGGCATCCAGGAGGACGCCCAAATTGCGCACCTGTTCCATGGGGGCTAGTTGGACGCCCCCGATGGCCAGAGATGGAAGCACCTGGTTGAACCGGGAGGCCGGAAGCCACAGCCACTCCGTCTTGGAAGGGTTGAGTTTTAGTCGGTTGCCATCCATCCAGACCCGTAAGGCCTCCAGACACCGGGACATCATTTCGACGGCCTCATTGGGGTGGTTCGGAGTGGAAATGTATAGCTGAGTATCATCAGCATACAGATGATATCCCACTCCAAAACCACGGATGATCTCGCCCAGCGGTTTCATATATGTGTTGAACAGGAGAGGCGAGAGCACCGATCCCTGTGGCACTCCACATGTGAGTGGCCTCCGGGTCGAACTCTGCTCCCCTGTCAACACACGTTGCGTCCGACCAGAGAGGTAGGAGCCAAACCACCGTAAAACGGTGCCCCTGACTCCCAGCCCCTCTAGCCGGTGCAACAGGATACCATGGTCGATGGTATCGAACGCCGCCGAGAGATCTAATAGGACCAGGATAGAGGAACAACCCCTATCTCTGGCCCTCCAGAGATCATCAACCAATGCGACCAAGGCCGTCTCCGTGCTGTGCCCGGGTCGGAAGCCGGACTGGCGCGGGTCTAGATAATCATTTTCCTCCAGGTGACGTGGGAACTGCTGTGCTACCACACTCTCTACAACCTTCGCTAAAAAGGAAGGTTGGAGACTGGACGATAATTGACTAGGTCCGTTGGGTCCAGGGAAGGCTTCTTGAGCAGGGGCCTCACCACCGCCTCTTCCCTCTTCCTGGATTCACTCAGATGTTCTTAAAACTCACAGCTTGTGCACACAAACAGACTTCCAGCCCCTGTGCCTCTTCCCTCTTCCTGGATTCACTCAGACGTTTTTAAAACTCACAGCCTGTGCACACACACACACTTCCAGCCCCTGTACCACTTCCGTGTTCCTGGATTAACTCAGATGTTTTTAAAACTCACAGCCTGTGCACAGGCACACACTTACAACCCTCTGCCTCGTCCCTCTTCCTGGATTCACTCAGATGTTTTAAAACACACAGCCTTTGCAAACACACACACTTCCAGCCCCTGTGCCTCTTCCCTCTTCCTGGATTCATTCAGACGTTTTAAAAACTCACAGCCTGTGCACAGGAAGACACTTCCAGACCCTCTGCCTCTTCCCTCTTCCTGGATTCACTCAGAGATTTTTAAAACTCAAAGCCTGTGCACAGGCACATACTTCCAGCCCCTCTGCCTCTTCCTGGATTCACTCAGAGGTTTTTAAAACTCACAGCCTCTGCACAGGGACACACTTACAACCCTCTGCCTCTTCCCTCTTCCTGGATTCACTCAGAGGTTTTTAAAACTAACAGCCTGTGCACGCACACACACACTTCCAGCCCCTGTGCCTCTTCCCTCTTCCTGGATTCACTCAGACGTTTTTAAAACTCACAGCCTGTGCACAGGCACAAAGTTCCAGCCCCTCTACCACTTCCTTGTTCCTGGATTCACTCAGTTGTTTTTAAAACACACAGCCTGTGCACACACACACAATTCCAGACCCGCTGCATCTTCCCTCTTCCGGGATTCACTCAGAGGTTTTTAAAACTCAAAGCCTCTGCACAGGGACACACTTAAAACCCTATACCTCTTCCCTCTTCCTGGATTCACTCAGAGGTTTTTAAAACTCACAGGCACACACTTCCAGCGCCTGTACCTCTTCCCTCTTCCTGGATTCACTCAGATGTTCTTAAAACTCACAGCTTGTGCACACAAACAGACTTCCAGCCCCTGTGCCTCTTCCCTCTTCCTGGATTCACTCAGAAGTTTTTAAAACTCACAGCTTGTGCACACACACACACTTCCAGCCCCTGTACCACTTCCGTGTTCCTGGATTAACTCAGATGTATTTAAAACTCACAGCCTGTGCACAGGGACACACTTACAAGCCTCTACCTCTTCCCTCTTCCTGGATTCACTCAGAGGTTTTTAAAACTCACAGCCTCTGCACAGGGACACACTTACAACCCTCTGCCTCGTCCCTCTTCCTGGATTCACTCAGATGTTTTAAAACAAACAGTCTGTGCACAGGGACACACTTAAAACCCTCTGCCTCTTCCCTCTTCCTGGATTCACTCAGAGGTTTTTAAAACTCACAGCCTCTGCACAGGGACACACTTACAACCCTCTGCCTCTTCCCTCTTCCTGGATTCACTCAGAGGTTTTTAAAACTCACAGCCGGTGCACAGGCACACACTTACAACCCTCTGCCTCTTCCCGCTTCCTGGATTAACTCAGATGTTTTTAAAACTCACAGCCTGTGCACACACATACAATTCCAGCCCCTGTGCCTCTTCCCTCTTCCTGGATTCACTCAGAGGTTTTTAAAACTCAAAGCTGGTGCACACACAGACACTTCCAGCCCCTCTGCCTCCTCCCTCTTCCTGGATTCACTCAGACGTTTTTAAACCTCAAAGCCTGTGCACAGGGACATACTTCCAGCCCCTCTGCTTCTTCCTGGATTCACTCAGAGGTTTTTAAAACTCACAGCCTGTGCACACACAAACACTTCCAGCCCCTGTACCTCTTCCCTCTTCCTGGATTCACTCAGACGTTTTTAAAACTCACAGCCTGTGCAAAGGCACACACTTCCAGACCCTCTGCCTCTTCCCTCTTCCTGGATTCACTCAGAGGTTTTTAAAACTCACAGGCACACACTTCCAGCGCCTGCACCTCTACCCTCTTCCTGGATTCACTCAGATGTTCTTAAAACTCACAGCTTGTGCACACAAACAGACTTCCAGCCCCTGTGCCTCTTCCCTCTTCCTGGATTCATTCAGACGTTTTAAAAACTCACAGCCTCTGTACAGGGACACACTTACAACCCTCTGCCTCGTCCCTCTTCCTGGATTCACTCAGAGGTTTTTAAAACTCAAAGCCTCTGCATACGGACACACTTAAAACCCTATGCCTCTTCCCTCTTCCTGGATTCACTCAGAGGTTTTTAAAACTCACAGCCTCTGCACAGGGACACACTTACAACGCTCTGCCTCTTCCCTCTTCCTGGATTCACTCAGAGGTTTTTAAAACTCAAAGCCTCTGCACAGGGACACACTTCCAGACCCTCTGCCTCTTCCCTCTTCCTGGATTCACTCAGAGGTTTTTAAAACTCAAAGCCTCTGCACAGGGACAGATTTACAACCCTCTGCCTCTTCCCTCTTCCTGGATTCACTCAGAGGTTTTTAAAACTAACAGCCTGTGCACACACACACACACTTCCAGCCCCTGTGCCTCTTCCCTCTTCCTGGATTCACTCAGACGTTTTTAAATCTCAAAGCCTCTGCACATGGACACACTTACAACCCTCTGCCTCGTCCCTCTTCCTGGATTCACCCAGATGTTTTAAAACAAACAGCCTGTGCACAGGGACACACTTACAACCCTCTGCCTCTTCCCTCTTCCTGGATTCACTCAGAGGTTTTTAAAACTCACAGCCTCTGCAGAGGGACACACTTACAACCCTCTGCCTCTTCCCTCTTCCTGGATTCACTCAGAGGTTTTTAAAACTCAAAGCCTCTGCACAGGGACACACTTAAAACCCTATGCCTCTTCCCTCTTCCTGGATTCACTCAGAGGTTTTTAAAACTCACAGCCGGTGCACAGGCACACACTTACAACCCTCTGCCTCTTCCCGCTTCCTGGATTAACTCAGATGTTTTTAAAACTCACAGCCTGTGCACACACACACACTTCCAGCCCCTGTGCCTCTTCCCTCTTCCTGGATTCACTCAGAGGTTTTTAAAACTCAAAGCTGGTGCACAAACAGACACTTCCAGCCCCTCTGCCTCCTCCCTCTTCCTGGATTCACTCAGACGTTTTTAAACCTCAAAGCCTGTGCACAGGCACATACTTCCAGCCCCTCTGACTCTTCCTGGATTCACTCAGAGGTTTTTAAAACTCACAGCCTTTGCAAACACACACACTTCCAGCCCCTGTGCCTCTTCCCTCTTCCTGGATTCATTCAGACGTTTTAAAAACTCACAGCCTGTGCACAGGAACACACTTCCAGACCCTCTGCCTCTTCCCTCTTCCTGGATTCACTCAGAGGTTTTTAAAACTAACAGCCTGTGCACGCACACACACACTTCCAGCCCCTGTGCCTCTTCCCTCTTCCTGGATTCACTCAGACGTTTTTAAAACTCACAGCCTGTGCACAGGCACACAGTTCCAGCCCCTCTACCGCTTCCTTGTTCCTGGATTCACTCAGTTGTTTTTAAAACACACAGCCTGTGCACACACACACACTTCCAGACCCGCTGCATCTTCCCTCTTCCGGGATTCACTCAGAGGTTTTTAAAACTCAAAGCCTCTGCACAGGGACAAACTTAAAACCCTATGCCTCTTCCCTCTTCCTGGATTCACTCAGAGGTTTTTAAAACTCACAGGCACACACTTCCAGCGCCTGTACCTCTTCCCTCTTCCTGGATTCACTCAGATGTTCTTAAAACTCACAGCTTGTGCACACAAACAGACTTCCAGCCCCTGTGCCTCTTCCCTCTTCCTGGATTCACTCAGACGTTTTCAAAACTCACAGCCTGTGCACACACACACACTTCCAGCCCATGTACCACTTCCGTGTTCCTGGATTAACTCAGATGTTTTTAAAACTCACAGCCTGTGCACAGGCACACACTTACAACCCTCTGCCTCGTCCCTCTTCCTGGATTCACTCAAATGTTTTAAAACACACAGCCTTTGCAAACACACACACTTCCAGCCCCTGTGCCTCTTCCCTCTTCCTGGATTCATTCAGACGTTTTAAAAACTCACAGCCTGTGCACAGGAACACACTTCCAGACCCTCTGCCTCTTCCCTCTTCCTGGATTCACTCAGAGGTTTTTAAAACTCAAAGCCTGTGCACAGGCACATGCTTCCAGCCCCTCTGCCTCTTCCTGGATTCACTCAGAGGTTTTTAAAACTCACAGCCTCTGCACAGGGACACACTTACAACCCTCTGCCTCTTCCCTCTTCCTGGATTCACTCAGAGGTTTTTAAAACTAACAGCCTGTGCACGCACACACACACTTCCAGCCCCTTTGCCTCTTCCCTCTTCCTGGATTCACTCAGATGTTCTTAAAACTCACAGCTTGTGCACACAAACAGACTTCCAGCCCCTGTGCCTCTTCCCTCTTCCTGGATTCACTCAGACATTTTTAAAACTCACAGCCTGTGCACACACACACACTTCCAGCCCCTGTACCACTTCCGTGTTCCTGGATTAACTCAGATGTTTTTAAAACTCACAGCCTGTGCACAGGGACACACTTACAAGCCTCTACCTCTTCCCTCTTCCTGGATTCACTCAGAGGTTTTTAAAACTCACAGCCTCTGCACAGGGACACACTTCCAGACCCTCTGCCTCTTCCCTCTTCCTGGATTCACTCAGAGGTTTTTAAAACTCAAAGCCTCTGCACAGGGACACACTTACAACCCTCTGCCTCGTCCCTCTTCCTGGATTCACTCAGATGTTTTAAAACAAACAGCCTGTGCACAGGGACACACTTAAAACCCTCTGCCTCTTCCCTCTTCCTGGATTCACTCAGAGGTTTTTAAAACTCACAGCCTCTGCACAGGGACACACTTACAACCCTCTGTCTCTTCCCTCTTCCTGGATTCACTCAGAGGTTTTTAAAACTCAAAGCCTGTGCACAGGGACACACTTAAAACCCTCTGCCTCTTCCCTCTTCCTGGATTCACTCAGAGGTTTTTAAAACTCACAGCCTCTGCACAGGCACACACTTACAACCCTCTGCCTCTTCCCGCTTCCTGGATTAACTCAGATGTTTTTAAAACTCACAGCCTGTGCACACACATACAATTCCAGCCCCTGTGCCTCTTCCGTCTTCCTGGATTCACTCAGAGGTTTTTAAAACTCAAAGCTGGTGCACACAGAGACACTTCCAGCCCCTCTGCCTCCTCCCTCTTCCTGGATTCACTCAGACGTTTTTAAACCTCAAAGCCTGTGCACAGGGACATACTTCCAGCCCCTCTGCTTCTTCCTGGATTCACTCAGAGGTTTTTAAAACTCACAGCCTGTGCACACACAAACACTTCCAGCCCCTGTACCTCTTCCCTCTTCCTGGATTCACTCAGAGGTTTTTAAAACTCACAGCCTGTGCAAAGGCACACACTTCCAGCCCCTCTGCCTCCTCCCTCTTCCTGGATTCACTCAGACGTTTTTAAATCTCAAAGCCTGTGCACAGGGACATACTTCCAGCCCCTCTGCTTCTTCCTGGATTCACTCAGAGGTTTTTAAAACTCACAGCCTGTGCACACACAAACACTTCCAGCCCCTGTACCTCTTCCTTCTTCCTGGATTCACTCAGAGGTTTTTAAAACTCACAGGCACACACTTCCAGCGCCTGTACCTCTACCCTCTTCCTGGATTCACTCAGATGTTCTTAAAACTCACAGCTTGTGCACACAAACAGACTTCCAGCCCCTGTGCCTCTTCCCTCTTCCTGGATTCATTCAGACGTTTTAAAAACTCACAGCCTCTGTACAGGGACACACTTACAACCCTCTGCCTCGTCCCTCTTCCTGGATTCACTCAGAGGTTTTTAAAACTCAAAGCCTCTGCATAGGGACACACTTAAAACCCTATGCCTCTTCCCTCTTCCTGGATTCACTCAGAGGTTTTTAAAACTCACAGCCTCTGCACAGGGACACACTTACAACGCTCTGCCTCTTCCCTCTTCCTGGATTCACTCAGAGGTTTTTAAAACTCAAAGCCTCTGCACAGGGACACACTTCCAGACCCTCTGCCTCTTCCCTCTTCCTGGATTCACTCAGAGGTTTTTAAAACTCAAAGCCTCTGCAGAGGGACACATTTACAACCCTCTGCCTCTTCCCTCTTCCTGGATTCACTCAGAGGTTTTTAAAACTAACAGCCTGTGCACACACACACACACTTCCAGCCCCTGTGCCTCTTCCCTCTTCCTGGATTCACTCAGACGTTTTTAAAACTCACAGCCTGTGCACAGGCACACAGTTCCAGCCCCTCTACCGCTTCCTTGTTCCTGGATTCACTCAGATGTTTTTAAAACACACAGCCTGTGCACACACACACACTTCCAGACCCGCTGCATCTTCCCTCTTCCTGGATTCACTCAGAGGTTTTTAAAACTCACAGGCACACACTTCCAGCACCTGTACCTCTTCCCTCTTCCTGGATTCACTCAGATGTTCTTAAAACTCACAGCCTGTGCACAGGGACACACTTACAAGCCTCTACCTCTTCCCTCTTCCTGGATTCACTCAGAGGTTTTTAAAACTCACAGCCTCTGCACAGGGACACACTTCCAGACCCTCTGCCTCTTCCCTCTTCCTGGATTCAATCAGAGGTTTTTAAAACTCAAAGCCTCTGCACAGGGACACACTTACAACCCTCAGCCTCGTCCCTCTTCCTGGATTCACTCAGATGTTTTAAAACAAACAGCCTGTGCACAGGGACACACTTAAAACCCTCTGCCTCTTCCCTCTTCCTGGATTCACTCAGAGGTTTTTAAAACTCACAGCCTCTGCACAGGGACACACTTACAACCCTCTGCCTCTTCCCTCTTCCTGGATTCACTCAGAGGTTTTTAAAACTCAAAGCCTCTGCACAGGGAAACACTTAAAACCCTATGCCTCTACCCTCTTCCTGGATTCACTCAGAGGTTTTTAAAACTCACAGCCGGTGCACAGGCACACACTTACAACCCTCTGCCTCTTCCCGCTTCCTGGATTAACTCAGATGTTTTTAAAACTCACAGCCTGTGCACACACACACACTTCCAGCCCCTGTGCCTCTTCCCTCTTCCTGGATTCACTCAGAGGTTTTTAAAACTCAAAGCTGGTGCACACACAGACACTTCCAGCCCCTCTTCCTCCTCCCTCTTCCTGGATTCACTCAGACGTTTTTAAACCTCAAAGCCTGTGCACAGGGACATACTTCCAGCCCCTCTGCTTCTTCCTGGATTCACTCAGAGGTTTTTAAAACTCACAGCCTGTGCACACTCAAACACTTCCAGCCCCTGTACCTCTTCCCTCTTCCTGGATTCACTCAGACGTTTTTAAAACTCACAGCCTGTGCAAAGGGACACACTTCCAGATCCTCTGCCTCTTCCCTCTTCCTGGATTCACTCAGAGGTTTTTAAAACTCACAGGCACATACTTCCAGCGCCTGTACCTCTACCATCTTCCTGGATTCACTCAGATGTTCTTAAAACTCACAGCTTGTGCACACAAACAGACTTCCAGCCCCTGTGCCTCTTCCCTCTTCCTGGATTCATTCAGACGTTTTAAAAACTCTCAGCCTCTGTACAGGGACACACTTACAACCCTCTGCCTCGTCCCTCTTCCTGGATTCACTCAGAGGTTTTTAAAACTTAAAGCCTCTGCATAGGGACACACTTAAAACCCTATGCCTCTTCCCTCTTCCTGGATTCACTCAGAGGTTTTTAAAACTCACAGCCTCTGCACAGGGACACACTTACAACCCTCTGCCTCTTCCCTCTTCCTGGATTCACTCAGAGGTTTTTAAAACTAACAGCCTGTGCACACACACACACACTTCCAGCCCCTGTACCTCTTCCCTCTTCCTGGATTCACTCAGACGTTTTTAAAACTCACAGCCTGTGCACAGGCACACAGTTCCAGCCCCTCTACCGCGTCCTTGTTCCTGGATTCACTCAGATGTTTTTAAAACACACAGCCTGTGCACACACACACACTTCCAGACCCGCTGCATCTTCCCTCTTCCGGGATTCACTCAGAGGTTTTTAAAACTCAAAGCCTCTTCAAAGGGACACACTTAAAACCATATGCCTCTTCCCTCTTCCTGGATTCACTCAGAGGTTTTTAAAACTCACAGGCACACACTTCCAGCGCCTGTGCCTCTTCCCTCTTGCTGGATTCACTCAGACGTTTTTAAAACTCACAGCCTGTGCACACACACACACACTTCCAGCCCCTGTACCACTTCCGTGTTCCTGGATTAACTCAGAGGTTTTTAAAACTCACAGCCTGTGCACAGGCACACACTTACAACCCTCTGCCTCGTCCCTCTTCCTGGATTCACTCAGATGTTTTAAAACACACAGCCTTTGCAAACACACACACTTCCAGCCCCTGTGCCTCTTCCCTCTTCCTGGATTCATTCAGACGTTTTAAAAACTCACAGCCTCTGCACAGGGACACACTTCCAGACCCTCTGCCTCTTCCCTCTTCCTGGATTCACTCAGAGGTTTTTAAATCTCAAAGCCTCTGCACAGGGACACACTTACAACCCTCTGCCTCGTCCCTCTTCCTGGATTCACTCAGATGTTTTAAAACAAACAGCCTGTGCACAGGGACACACTTACAACCCTCTGCCGCTTCCCTCTTCCTGGATTCACTCAGAGGTTTTTAAAACTCACAGCCTCTGCACAGGGACACACTTCCAGCCCCTGTGCCTCTTCCCTCTTCCTGGATTCATTCAGACGTTTTAAAAACTCACAGCCTCTGCACAGGGACACACTTCCAGACCCTCTGCCTCTTCCCTCTTCCTGGATTCACTCAGAGGTTTTTAAATCTCAAAGCCTCTGCACAGGGACACACTTACAACCCTCTGCCTCGTCCCTCTTCCTGGATTCACTCAGATGTTTTAAAACAAACAGCCTGTGCACAGGGACACACTTACAACCCTCTGCCTCTTCCCTCTTCCTGGATTCACTCAGAGGTTTTTAAAACTCACAGCCTCTGCACAGGGACACACTTACAACCCTCTGCCTCTTCCCTCTTCCTGGATTCACTCAGAGGTTTTTAAAACTCAAAGCCTCTGCACAGGGACACACTTAAAACCCTATGCCTCTTCCCTCTTCCTGGATTCACTCAGAGGTTTTTAAAACTCACAGCCGGTGCACAGGCACACACTTACAACCCTCTGCCTCTTGCCGCTTCCTGGATTAACTCAGATGTTTTTAAAACTCACAGCCTGTGCACACATACACACTTCCAGCCCCTGTGCCTCTTCCCTCTTCCTGGATTCACTCAGAGGTTTTTAAAACTCAAAGCTGGTGCACACACAGACACTTCCAGCCCCTCTGCCTCCTCCCTCTTCCTGGATTCACTCAGACGTTTTTAAACCTCAAAGCCTGTGCACAGGCACATACTTCCAGCCCCTCTGCCTATTCCTGGATTCACTCAGAGGTTTTTAAAACTCACAGCCTCTGCACAGGGACACACTTACAACCCTCTGCCTCTTCCCTTTTCCTGGATTCACTCAGAGGTTTTTAAAACTCACAGCCTGTGCACACACACACACTTCCAGCCCCTGTACCACTTCCGTGTTCCTGGATTAACTCAGATGTTTTTAAAAGTCACAGCCTGTGCACAGGGACACACTTACAAGCCTCTACCTCTTCCCTCTTCCTGGATTCACTCAGAGGTTTTTAAAACTCACAGCCTCTGCACAGGGACACACTTCCAGACCCTCTGCCTCTTCCCTCTTCCTGGATTCACTCAGAGGTTTTTAAAACTCAAAGCCTCTGCACAGGGACACACTTACAACCCTCTGCCTCGTCCCTCTTCCTGGATTCACTCAGATGTTTTAAAACAAACAGCCTGTGCACAGGGACACACTTAAAACCCTCTGCCTCTTCCCTCTTCCTGGATTAACTCAGATGTTTTTAAAACTCACAGCCTGTGCACACAAACACACTTCCAGCCCCTGTGCCTCTTCCCTCTTCCTGGATTCACTCAGAGGTTTTTAAAACTCAAAGCTGGTGCACACACAGACACTTCCAGCCCCTCTTCCTCCTCCCTCTTCCTGGATTCACTCAGACGTTTTTAAACCTCAAAGCCTGTGCACAGGGACATACTTCCAGACCCTCTGCCTCTTCCCTCTTCCTGGATTCACTCAGAGGTTTTTAAAACTCACAGGCACACACTTCCAGCGCCTGTACCTCTACCCTCTTCCTGGATTCACTCAGACGTTTTTAAAACTCTCAGCCTCTGTACAGGGACACACTTACAACCCTCTGCCTCGTCCCTCTTCCTGGATTCACTCAGAGGTTTTTAAAACTCAAAGCCTCTGCATAGGGACACACTTAAAACCCTATGCCTCTTCCCTCTTCCTGGATTCACTCAGAGGTTTTTAAAACTCACAGCCTCTGCACAGGGACACACTTACAACGCTCTGCCTCTTCCCTCTTCCTGGATTCACTCAGAGGTTTTTAAAACTCAAAGCCTCTGCACAGGGACACACTTCCAGACCCTCTGCCTCTTCCCTCTTCCTGGATTCACTCAGAGGTTTTTAAAACTCAAAGCCTCTGCACAGGGACACATTTACAACCCTCTGCCTCTTCCCTCTTCCTGGATTCACTCAGAGGTTTTTAAAACTAACAGCCTGTGCACACACACACACACTTCCAGCCCCTGTACCTCTTCCCTCTTCCTGGATTCACTCAGACGTTTTTAAAACTCACAGCCTGTGCACAGGCACACAGTTCCAGCCCCTCTACCGCGTCCTTGTTCCTGGATTCACTCAGATGTTTTTAAAACACACAGCCTGTGCACACACACACACTTCCAGACCCGCTGCATCTTCCCTCTTCCGGGATTCACTCAGAGGTTTTTAAAACTCAAAGCCTCTTCACAGGGACACACTTAAAACCATATGCCTATTCCCTCTTCCTGGATTCACTCAGAGGTTTTTAAAACTCACAGGCACACACTTCCAGCACCTGTACCTCTTCCCTCTTCCTGGATTCACTCAGATGTTCTTAAAACTCACAGCTTGTGCACACAAGCAGACTTCCAGCGCCTGTGCCTCTTCCCTCTTCCTGGATTCACTCAGACGTTTTTAAAACTCACAGACTGTGCACACACACACACACCTCCAGCCCCTGTACCACTTCCGTGTTCCTGGATTAACTCAGAGGTTTTTAAAACTCACAGCCTGTGCACAGGCACACACTTACAACCCTCTGCCTCGTCCCTCTTCCTGGATTCACTCAGATGTTTTAAAACAAACAGCCTGTGCACAGGGACACACTTACAACCCTCTGCCTCTTCCCTCTTCCTGGATTCATTCAGACGTTTTAAAAACTCACAGCCTCTGCACAGGGACACACTTCCAGACCCTCTGCCTCTTCCCTCTTCCTGGATTCACTCAGAGGTTTTTAAATCTCAAAGCCTCTGCACAGGGACACACTTACAACCCTCTGCCTCGTCCCTCTTCCTGGATTCACTCAGATGTTTTAAAACAAACAGCCTGTGCACAGGGACACACTTACAACCCTCTGCCTCTTCCCTCTTCCTGGATTCACTCAGAGGTTTTTAAAACTCACAGCCTCTGCACAGGGACACACTTCCAGCCCCTGTGCCTCTTCCCTCTTCCTGGATTCACTCAGAGGTTTTTAAAGCTCACAGCCGGTGCACAGGCACACACTTACAACCCTCTGCCTCTTCCCGCTTCCTGGATTAACTCAGATGTTTTTAAAACTCACAGCCTCTGCACAGGGACACACTTCCAGCCCCTGTGCCTCTTCCCTCTTCCTGGATTCACTCAGAGGTTTTTAAAACTCACAGCCGGTGCACAGGCACACACTTACAACCCTCTGCCTCTTCCCGCTTCCTGGATTAACTCAGATGTTTTTAAAACTCACAGCCTGTGCACACACACACACTTACAACCCTCTGCCTCCTCCCTCTTCCTGGAATCACTCAGACGTTTTTAAACCTCAAAGCCTGTGCACAGGCACATACTTCCAGCCCCTCTGCCTATTCCTGGATTCACTCAGAGGTTTTTAAAACTCACAGCCTCTGCACGCACACACACACTTCCAGCCCCTGTGCCTCTTCCCTCTTCCTGGATTCACTCAGACGTTTTTAAAACTCACAGCCTGTGCACAGGCACACAGTTCCAGCCCCTCTACCGCTTCCTTGTTCCTGGATTCACTCGGTTGTTTTTAAAACACACAGCCTGTGAACACACACACACTTCCAGACCCGCTGCATCTTCCCTCTTCCGGGATTCACTCAGAGGTTTTTAAAACTCAAAGCCTCTGCACAGGGACACACTTAAAACCCTATGCCTCTTCCCTCTTCCTGGATTCACTCAGAGGTTTTTAAAACTCACAGGCACACACTTCCAGCGCCTGTACCTCTTCCCTCTTCCTGGATTCACTCAGATGTTCTTAAAACTCACAGCTTGTGCACACAAACAGACTTCCAGCCCCTGTGCCTCTTCCCTCTTCCTGGATTCACTCAGATGTTTTAAAACACACAGCCTTTGCAAACACACACACTTCCAGCCCCTGTGCCTCTTCCCTCTTCCTGGATTCATTCAGACGTTTTAAAAACTCACAGCCTGTGCACAGGAACACACTTCCAGACCCTCTGCCTCTTCCCTCTTCCTGGATTCACTCAGAGGTTTTTAAAACTCACAGCCTCTGCACAGGGACACACTTACAACCCTCTGCCTCTTCCCTTTTCCTGGATTCACTCAGAGGTTTTTAAAACTAACAGCCTGTGCACGCACACACACTTCCAGCCCCTGTACCACTTCCGTGTTCCTGGATTAACTCAGATGTTTTTAAAACTCACAGCCTGTGCACAGGGACACACTTACAAGCCTCTACCTCTTCCCTCTTCCTGGATTCACTCAGAGGTTTTTAAAACTCACAGCCTCTGCACAGGGACACACTTCCAGACCCTCTGCCTCTTCCCTCTTCCTGGATTCACTCAGAGGTTTTTAAATCTCAAAGCCTCTGCACAGGGACACACTTACAACCCTCTGCCTCGTCCCTCTTCCTGGATTCACTCAGATGTTTTAAAACAAACAGCCTGTGCACAGGGACACACTTCCAGCCCCTCTGCCTCCTCCCTCTTCCTGGATTCACTCAAACGTTTTTAAACCTCAAAGCCTGTTCACAGGGACATACTTCCAGCCCCTCTGCTTCTTCCTGGATTCACTCAGAGGTTTTTAAAACTCACAGCCTGTGCACACACAAACACTTCCAGCCCCTGTACCTCTTCCCTCTACCTGGATTCACTCAGACGTTTTTAAAACTCACAGCCTGTGCAAAGGCACACTCTTCCAGACCCTCTGCCTCTTCCCTCTTCCTGGATTCACTCAGACGTTTTTAAAACTCACAGGCACACACTTCCAGCGCCTGTACCTCTACCCTCTTCCTGGATTCACTCAGATGTTCTTAAAACTCACAGCTTGTGCACACAAACAGACTTCCAGCCCCTGTGCCTCTTCCCTCTTCCTGGATTCATTCAGACGTTTTAAAAACTCACAGCCTCTGTACAGGGACACACTTACAACGCTCTGCCTCTTCCCTCTTCCTGGATTCACTCAGAGGTTTTTAAAACTCAAAGCCTCTGCACAGGGACACACTTCCATCCCCTCTGCCTCTCCCCTCTTCCTGGATTCACTCAGACTTTTTTAAGACTCACAGACTGTGCACATGCACACACTTCCAGCCACTCTGCCTCTTCCCTCTTCCTGGATTCAATGAGAGGTTTTTAAAACTTACAGAATGTGCACACGCACACACTTCCAGCCCCTCTTCCTCTCCTCTCTTCCTGGATTCACTCAGACGTTTTTAAAAATCACAGACTGTGCACACACACACACACTTCCATCCCCTCTGCCTCTCCCCTCTTCCTTGATTCACTCAGACTTTTTTAATACTCACAGCCTATGCACACGCACACAGGTCCAGCCACTCTGCCTCTTCCCTATTCCTGGATTCACTCAGACGTTTTTAAAACTCACAGAATGTGCACACGCACACACTTCCATCCCCTCTGCCTCTCCCCTCTTCCTGGATTCACTCAGACTTTTTTAAGACTCACAGACTGTGCACACGTACACACTTCCAGCCCCTCGGCCTCTTCCTTCTTCCTGGATTCACTCAGACTTTTTTAAGACTCACATACTGTGCACACGTACACACTTCCAGCCACTCTGCCTCTTCCCTCTTCCTGGATTCACTCAGACGTTTTTAATACTCAGAGCCTGTGCACAGCACCCAGACGTCCAGCCACTCTGTCACTTCTCTCTTCCTGGATTCACTGAGACGTTTTTAAAACTCACAGCCTGTGCAAACGCACAAACTTCCAGCCCCTCTGCCTCTTCCCTCTTCCTGGATTCACTCAGACTTTTTTAATACTCACAGCCTATGCACACGCACACAGGTCCAGCCACTCTGCCTCTTCCCCCTTCCTGGATTCACTCAGATGTTTTTAAAACTCACAGTCTGTGCACACGCACACACGTCCAGCCACTCTGCCTCTTCCCTCTTCCTGGATTCAATGAGACGATTTTAAAACTCACACAATGTGCACATGCACACACTTCCAGCCACTCTGCCTCTTCCCTCTTCCTGGATTCAATGAGACGTTTTTAAAACTCACAGAATGTGCACACGAACACACTTCCAGCCCCTCTTCCTCTCCCCTCTTCCTGGATTTACTCAGACGTTTTTTATACTCACAGTCTGTGCACAGCATCCTCTGCCACTTCTCTCTTCCTGGATTCACTCCGACGTTTTTAAGACTCACAGACTGTGCACATGTACACACTTCCAGCCCCTCTGCCTCTTCCCTCTTCCTGGATTCACTCAGACTTTTTAAAGACTCACATACTGTGCAAACTTACACACTTCCAGCCACTCTGCCACTTCTCTCTTCCCGGATTCACTCATACGTTTTTAATCCTCACAGCCTGTGCACAGCACCCAAACGTCCAGCCCCTCTGTCTCTTTCCTCTTCCTGGATTCACTCAGACGTTTTTAAAAATCACAGACTGTGCACACACACACACACTTCCATCCCCTCTGCCTCTCCCCTCTTCCTTGATTCACTCAGACTTTTTTAGTACTCACAGCCTATGCACACGCACACAGGTCCAGCCACTCTGCCTCTTCCCTATTCCTGGATTCACTCAGACGTTTTTAAAACTCACAGACTGTGCACACGCACACACTTCCATCCCCTCTGCCTCTCCCCTCTTCCTGGATTCACTCAGACTTTTTTAAGACTCACAGACTGAGCACACGTACACACTTCCAGCCCCTCTGCCTCTTCCTTCTTCCTGGATTCACTCAGACTTTTTAAAGACTCACATACTGTGCACACGTACACACTTTCAGCCACTCTGCCTCTTCCCTCTTCCTGGATTCACTCAGACGTTTTTAATACTCAGAGCCTGTGCACAGCACCCAGCCGTCCAGCCACTCTGCCTCTCCCCTCTTCCTGGATTCACTCAGACTTTTTTAAGACTCACAGACTGTGCACACGTACACACTTCCAGCCCCTCTGCCTCTTCCTTCTTCCTGGATTCACTCAGACTTTTTTAAGACTCACATACTATGCACACGTACACACTTCCAGCCACTCTGCCTCTTCCCTCTTCCTGGATTCACTCATACGTTTTTAATACTCACAGCCTGTGCACACGCACACAGGTCCAGCCACTCTGCCTCTTCCCTCTTCCTGGATTCACTCAGTCGTTTTTAAAACTCACAGACTGTGCACACGCACACACGTCCAGCCACTCTGCCTCTTCCCTCTTCCTGGATTCAATGAGACGATTTTAAAACTCACACAATGTACACATGCACACACTTCCAGCCACTCTGCCTCTTCCCTCTTCCTGGATTCAATGAGACGTTTTTAAAACTCACAGAATGTGCACACGCACACACTTCCAGCCCCTCTTCCTCTCCTCTCTTCCTGGATTCACTCAGATGTTTTTAAAAATCACAGACTGTGCACACACACACACACTTCCATCCCCTCTGCCTCTCCCCTCTTCCTTGATTCACTCAGACTTTTTTAATACTCACAGCCTATGCACACGCACACAGGTCCAGCCACTCTGCCTCTTCCCTATTCCTGGATTCACTCAGACGTTTTTAAAACTCACAGAATGTGCACACGCACACACTTCCATCCCCTCTGCCTCTCCCCTCTTCCTGGATTCACTCAGACTTTTTTAAGACTCACAGACTGTGCACACGTACACACTTCCAGCCCCTCGGCCTCTTCCTTCTTCCTGGATTCACTCAGACGTTTTTAAAACTCACAGCCTGTGCAAACGCACAAACTTCCAGCCCCTCTGCCTCTTCCCTCTTCCTGGATTCACTCAGACTTTTTTAATACTCACAGCCTATGCACACGCACACAGGTCCAGCCACTCTGCCTCTTCCCCCTTCCTGGATTCACTCAGACGTTTTTAAAACTCACAGACTGTGCACACGCACACACGTCCAGCCACTCTGCCTCTTCCCTCTTCCTGGATTCAATGAGACGATTTTAAAACTCACACAATGTGCACATGCACACACTTCCAGCCACTCTGTGTCTTCCCTCTTCCTGGATTCAATGAGACGTTTTTAAAACTCACAGAATGTGCACACGCACACACTTCCAGCCCCTCTTCCTCTCCCCTCTTCCTGGATTTACTCAGACGTTTTTTATACTCACAGTCTGTGCACAGCATCCTCTGCCACTTCTCTCTTCCTGGATTCACTCCGACGTTTTTAAGACTCACAGACTGTGCACATGTACACACTTCCAGCCCCTCTGCCTCTTCCCTCTTCCTGGATTCACTCAGACTTTTTAAAGACTCACATACTGTGCAAACTTACACACTTCCAGCCACTCTGCCACTTCTCTCTTCCCGGATTCACTCATACGTTTTTAATCCTCACAGCCTGTGCACAGCACCCAAACGTCCAGCCCCTCTGTCTCTTTCCTCTTCCTGGATTCACTCAGACGTTTTTAAAAATCACAGACTGTGCACACACACACACACTTCCATCCCCTCTGCCTCTCCCCTCTTCCTTGATTCACTCAGACTTTTTTAGTACTCACAGCCTATGCACACGCACACAGGTCCAGCCACTCTGCCTCTTCCCTATTCCTGGATTCACTCAGACGTTTTTAAAACTCACAGACTGTGCACACGCACACACTTCCATCCCCTCTGCCTCTCCCCTCTTCCTGGATTCACTCAGACTTTTTTAAGACTCACAGACTGAGCACACGTACACACTTCCAGCCCCTCTGCCTCTTCCTTCTTCCTGGATTCACTCAGACTTTTTAAAGACTCACATACTGTGCACACGTACACACTTTCAGCCACTCTGCCTCTTCCCTCTTCCTGGATTCACTCAGACGTTTTTAATACTCAGAGCCTGTGCACAGCACCCAGCCGTCCAGCCACTCTGCCTCTCCCCTCTTCCTGGATTCACTCAGACTTTTTTAAGACTCACAGACTGTGCACACGTACACACTTCCAGCCCCTCTGCCTCTTCCTTCTTCCTGGATTCACTCAGACTTTTTTAAGACTCACATACTATGCACACGTACACACTTCCAGCCACTCTGCCTCTTCCCTCTTCCTGGATTCACTCATACGTTTTTAATACTCACAGCCTGTGCACACGCACACAGGTCCAGCCACTCTGCCTCTTCCCTCTTCCTGGATTCACTCAGTCGTTTTTAAAACTCACAGACTGTGCACACGCACACACGTCCAGCCACTCTTCCTCTTCCCTCTTCCTGGATTCAATGAGACGATTTTAAAACTCACAGAATGTGCACACGCACACACTTCCAGCCCCTCTTCCTCTCCTCTCTTCCTGGATTCACTCAGACGTTTTTAAAAATCACAGACTGTGCACACACACACACACTTCCATCCCCTCTGCCTCTCCCCTCTTCCTTGATTCACTCAGACTTTTTTAATACTCACAGCCTATGCACACGCACACAGGTCCAGCCACTCTGCCTCTTCCCTATTCCTGGATTCACTCAGGCGTTTTTAAAACTCACAGAATGTGCACACGCACACACTTCCATCCCCTCTGCCTCTCCCCTCTTCCTGGATTCACTCAGACTTTTTTAAGACTCACAGACTGTGCACACGTACACACTTCCAGCCCCTCTGCCTCTTCCTTCTTCCTGGATTCACTCAGACTTTTTAAAGACTCACATACTGTGCACACGTACACACTTTCAGCCACTCTGCCTCTTCCCTCTTCCTGGATTCACTCAGACGTTTTTAATACTCAGAGCCTGTGCACAGCACCCAGACGTCCAGCCACTCTGTCACTTCTCTCTTCCTGGATTCACTCAGACGTTTTTAAAACTCACAGCCTGTGCAATCGCACACACTTCCAGCCCCTCTGCCTCTTCCCTCTTCCTGGATTCACTCAGACTTTTTTAATACTCACAGCCTATGCACACGCACAAAGGTCCAGCCACTCTGCCTCTTCCCCCTTCCTGGATTCACTCAGACGTTTTTAAAACTCACAGACTGTGCACACGCACACATGTCCAGCCACTCTGCCTCTTCCCTCTTCCTGGATTCAATGAGACAATTTTAAAACTCACACAATGTACACATGAACACACTTCCAGCCACTCTGCCTCTTCCCTCTTCCTGGATTCAATGAGACGTTTTTAAAACTCACAGAATGTGCACACGCACACACTTCCAGCCCCTCTTCCTCTCCTCTCTTCCTGGATTTACTCAGACATTTTTTATACTCACAGTCTGTGCACAGCATCCTCTGCCACTTCTCTCTTCCTGGATTCACTCAGACGTTTTTAAGACCCACAGACTGTGCACATGTACACACTTCCAGCCCCTCTGCCTCTTCCCTCTTCCTGGATTCACTCAGACTTTTTAAAGACTCACATACTGTGCAAACGTACACAGTTCCAGCCACTCTGCCACTTCTCTCTTCCCGGATTCACTCAGACGTTTTTAATCCTCACAGCCTGTGCACAGCACCCAAACGTCCAGCCCCTCTGTCTCTTTCCTCTTCCTGGATTCACTCAGACGTTTTTAAAAATCACAGACTGTGCACACACACACACACTTCCATCCCCTCTGCCTCTCCCCTCTTCCTTGATTCACTCAGACTTTTTTAATAATCACAGCCTATGCACACGCACACAGGTCCAGCCACTCTGCCTCTTCCCTCTTCCTGGATTCACTCAGACTTTTTTAAAACTCACAGACTGGGCACACGCACACACTTCCATCCCCACTGCCTCTCTCCTCTTCCTTGATTCACTCAGACTTTTTTAATATTCACAGCCTATGCACACAGGTCCAGCCACTCTGCCTCTTCCCTCTTCCTGGATTCACTCAGACGTTTTTAAAACTCACAGACTGTGCACACGCACACACTTCCAGCCCCTCTCCCTCTCCCCTCTTCCTAGATTCACTCAGACGTTTTTCAAACTTTACAGCCTGTACACACGTACACACTTCCAGCCACTATGCCTCTTCACACTTTCTGGATTCACTCAGACGTTTTTAAAACTTTACAGCCTGTACACATGGACGCACTTCCAGCCACTCTGCCTCTTCCCTCTTCCTGGATTCTCTCAGACTTTTTAAAGAATCACAGACTGTGCACACGTACACACTTCCAGCCCCTCTCCCTCTCCCCTCTTCCTGGATTCACTCAGACGTTTTTCAAACTTTACAGCCTGTACACACGTACACACTTCCAGCCCCTCTGTCTCTTCCCTCTTCCTGGATTCACTCAGACGTTTTTAAAACTCACAGACTGTGCACACACAGACACTTCCAACCCCTCTGCCTCTCCCCTATTCCTGGATTCACTCAGACTTTTTTAAGACTCACAGTCTGTGCACATGCACACACGTCCAGCCACTCTGCCTCTTCCCTCTTCCTGGATTCACTCAGACTTTTTAAAGACTCACAGACTGTGCACAGCACCCAAACGTCCATCCCCTCTCCCTCTCCCCTCTTCCTGGATTCACTCAGACGTTTTTAAAACTCACAGACTGTGCACACGCACAAACTTCCAGCCCCTCTGCCTCTTCCCTTTTCCTGGATTCAATGAGACATTTTTAAAACTCACAGAATGTGCACACGCACACACTTCCAGCCCCTCTGCCTCTCTCCTCTTCCTTGTGTCAGGCCTGTAGTCATGTTCTTTTTAGGATCTTTGGCCTGCCACACTTTCTTATAATTTTCTATGCTGTTTCAATAGTGTAGTAGTTGGGAGGGGGGAATAGAAAGGAGTAGGATTGTAGAATGGATTGTTGACATTCTTTTGTAGAAGCCAAGGTCATCTTTTGTCTCCGCACCTCGACACCTGGCCGGAAGAAGATGGGTGTACATGCCAGTGTGGAAGATGATGATTGGAACATGTGATGGATTTGTGGGTGTGGGGAGAGATCATGAACTTTCAACTGGGTGAACCCAGAGGATGTACTTCCAGAGTTGGAATTTTCCATAGCCGTGCTAACATGCCTGCGGAATAAATTGCACCTTTAAGGATGTTTTGCCTTGGACAATGATTTATTTCTGCATGGTATTTAGAACCATAACATTATTCCAACTCTCTCTCTCAAAATAATTCACTAGCACCCCCCCCTCGCAGGGGGGGGGCTGGTGATGGGGGTCTCGGCATTCCCAACGCTGACCGGGAAAGCGTAAATATCAGCGAAGAATTAATGAGAAGCTTTTGGTGATAAGAAGCTGAGTGCGGAACTTCAAAGGCAATGGAATGCTGTTTCCAGTTTAATTGCATCTGGAGGAATGCAGGAGGAGACGCGACAAGACGAAGGAAATCTCAGACGTACTTCTTCAGCAAAAGGGTGAGTGCATGCTCCCCCTCCTTCCCCCCAGCTTGGAAGCAAGGCTTGGGAAAAAAAACCCTAGAACAGAGGTTTGGGCTCCTTCCAGACGCCAATAAATAAAATGGCTTATCACCCTGCAACTAGATGGGAGAAAGATTCCCTTTCAAAATGGGAATTTCAAAGGAGGCAGGAAGAAGGGATTTTTCCAGCATCTGTCACTTGCAAGCCACCACAAATGGGGCTGCAACCAGTAAATGAAGCAAATTGGGCAGTAAATTGGGCTTTCCTCCCAGGACTTGGCTGGAAGAGATGCTACTTACCAACTCCTTTGCCATCAGCATGGGGAAATGCTCCAAGCCAGCAGAGGGCACCTACTTGGCCCATAACTCATCCAAGCCAGCAAAGGGCACCTACTTGGCCCATAACTCCTCCAAGCCAGCAGGAAGGTCCTTGGCATGTAAAACCCCCTAGCCAGCCATCATTGGTTGAGCTGCAACCTGTGAAGCAGGCAACCCCGGGATGGGTCTTAACCCCAGGTCATGGATGGGAGGGATGCCAGTGGGCACCTGCCCTCCCTCAGCAGATGGCACCATGGCAGAAAGCTGGGCCCTGGCCAACCGAGGGATTGACCTCCCCACCGGTTCCAGTCTCTCCTGCAAGGCCCAAAAAGGTTCTTACCAGACCTTCCTACAGAGAAGAAATCTCCATGGAAGAAGGGATTACCAAACAGAGGCCTGCATTGTGGATGGCGGGAAAATGTGCGCCTGCAAGGCCCCAAGTGGTTCTTACCCAACCTTCCTACAGAGTAGCAATCACCAACCTGGAAGACGGGATTACCAAAGAGAGGCCTGCAAGATGGGAAGCGGGACACGGTGTATCTGCAATGCCCAAAAAGGTTCTTACTCCACCTTCCTACAGAGAAGCAATCTCCACCATGGAAGAAGGGTTTACCAAGGGGGCAGCTGCAAGTTGGAGAGCAAGGCAGTGTGATGAAACTGTTCCTGAGTTTAGAGATGTAACTAGGTTCCATTCCTCGTGGGGCCCAATTAAATGCCACCATTGTTGTCAACTTGGCCACAGAGCGTCAGAGTGCTTGGCTCCAGCCCCAATGCCACAAATGTGCGGACCAACCACCACGGCAGTAAAGAGAGGGTCCCAGATGCCACCACAGAAGAGTCATCTGGGCCAACAACCTCTGGAAGAGGATCCCCAACTTAAGGTGAGGAAGTGTCCTACCAAGGGGGAGGCCTCGGAAGAGGAAAAGGGCAGACATTCTCCGGAGGAGGATCCCCAACTTAAGGTGACAAAGAGGCCAACTAAGGGGGAGGCCTCGGAGGGGGAAAAGCCTAAACGACCTCTGGAAGAGGATCCCCAACTTATGGTGACGAAGAGTCCTACCAAGGGGGAGGCCTCGGAGGAGGGAATTGCCGAAGAACAAATGTGTGTACCAGTCGCCAAGGTGGTTAAGAGAGGGCCCCAGATGCCTGCACAGAAAAGTCATCTGGGCAAACGACCTCTGGAAGAGGATCCCCAGCTTAAGGTGACAAAGAGTCCTACCAAGGGGGAGGCCTCGGAGGAGGGAATTGCCGAAGAACAAACGTGTGTACCAATTGCCACGGTGGTTAAGAGAGAGCCCCAGATGCCTGCACAGAAAAGTCATCTGGGCCAACAGCCTCTGGAAGAGGATCCCCAACTTAAAGTGATGAATTGTCCTACCAAGGGGGAGGCCTCGGAGGAGGAACAAGGCCAGCCGTGGATGATTGAATCCAAGAGCCCAGAACCTACAGCACCTGCAGCAGAGAGCCCTAAACGGCCATGGGAAGAGGTCGCAATGGACTTCATCCTGGAACTCCCAGACAGCAGTGGGCATAAAGTGATTTGGACTGTGATTGATTTGTTTTCTAAGCAGGCACACTTCATTGGTTGCTCAGGATTGCCATCCGCAAACGAATTAGCGAAAATGTTTGTGAAACACATTTATCGCCTGCACGGAGTACCCAAGAGGATCATTTCAGACCGCGGAGTCCAGTTCACAACCAAGTTCTGGAGAGAGGTCCTGAGATCCATTGGGTCCACACAAGAATTGAGCTCAGAGGTTCATCCCAGCATGAACGGCGCAGCAGAGGGAGCCAATGCGGTGGTGGAACAATACATCCGGTGTTTTGTGGACTATCAGCAAGACAACTGGTCGGACTTGCTACCCTTCGCCGAAGTGGCGGACAACGATGCGGTCCACAGCAGCAGAGGATTAGCGGGTTTCCAGATTACCAGTGGCATGGAAGTTGTTGCCATGCCTGAGTTGCCTAGAGAACCTCCTTCTTTCATGTCTTTGAGTGAATGGATGGACATGCTAAAGAAAGGTTGGGAGAATATGAAGAAGGCTCCAGCAGTTGCGGCAGAAGCCTAGCAGAAGCAAGATGATCAACATCGCTCGCTCCAAAACCCCTACCGTGTGGGGGACAATGTTTTTGTATCTACCAAATACATAAGATTAGAAATGCTTAGCAAGGAATTGGGTCCAAAATTTCTAGGTCAATTCCCAATAGTGAAGATAGTTAACCCAGTTACAGTTCAACTCAGTCTACCCAGAAGTCTAGGGGAAATTGACCAAGAATTTCATTGTAGCTTGTTGAAACCAGTAATTGGGTCTAACAGAAGAGCATCCACCCAAGCTCAATCTCCTCCTTTAGTGATGGAAGGGGAAACACAATCTGAGGTGGAAAAAATTGTAGATTTCAGGCTGAATAGGGGTCGCTTACAGTACTTAGTGCATTGGAAGGGTTACCCTTGGTCTGAAGTTAATTGGGTAAACAGTGGGAACCTAAAAGTGGAGAAGTTAGTAAAGCAATTCAATGGGAAGTTTCCCGAGAAGTCAAGGGGTTCCCCTGGGTGGAGAAGAGGTGGTTAATTTTGTTATATTAACTTTTATGTAATTCTCTTTGCAGGAAACGTTTTTCTTTTGAGGAGAGGCCGCCTGTCAGGCCTGTAGTTATGTTCTTTTTAGGATCTTTGGCCTGCCACACTTTCTTATAATTTTCTATGCTGTTTCAATAGTGCAGTAGTTGGGAGGGGGGAATAGAAAGGAGTAGGATTGTAGAATGGATTGTTGACATTCTTTTGAAGAAGCCAAGGTCATCTTTTGTCTCCGCACCTCGACACCTGGCCGGAAGAAGATGGGTGTTACATGTCAGCGTGGAAGATGATGATTGGAACATGTGATGGATTTGTGGGTGTGGGGAGAGATCATGAACTTTCAACTGGGTGAACCCAGAGGATGTACTTCCAGAGTTGGAATTTTCCATAGCCGTGCTAACATGCCTGCGGAATAAATTGCACCTTTAAGGATGTTTTGCCTTGGACAATGATTTATTTCTGCATGGTATTTAGAACCATAACACCTTGATTCACTCAGACTTTTTTAATACTCACAGTCTGTGCACACGCACACACGTCCAGCCACTCTGCCTCTTCCCTCTTCCTGGATTCACTCAGACTTTTTAAAGACTCACAGACTGTGCACAGCACCCAAACGTCCATCCCCTCTAGCTCTCCCCTCTTCCGGGATTCACTCAGACGTTTTTAAAACTCACAGACTGTGCACACGCACACACTTCCAGCCCCTCTTCCTCTCCCCTCTTCCTGGATTTACTCAGACGTTTTTAATACTCACAGCCTGTGCACAGCACCCACACGTCCAGCCACTCTGTCACTTCTCTCTTCCTGGATTCACTCAGACGTTTTTAAAACTTTACAGCCTGTGCACACGTACACACTTGCAACCACTCTGCCTCTTCCGTCTTCCTGGATTCACTCAGACGTTTATAATACTCAGAGCCTGTGCACAGCACCCAAACCTCCAGCCCCTCTGTCTCTTCCTTCTTCCTGGATTCACTCAGACGTTTTTAAAAATCACAGACTGTGCACATGTACACACTTCCAGCCCCTCTGCCTCTTCCCTCTTCCTGGATTCACTCAGACTTTTTTAAGACTCACAGACTGTGCACATGTACACACTTCCAGCCCCTCTGCCTCTTCCCTCTTCCTGGATTCACTCAGACTTTTTTAAGACTCACATACTGTGCACACGCACACACTTAAAGCCCCTCTGCCTCTCCCCTCTTCCTGGAATCACTCAGACTTTTTAAAGACTCACAGCCTGTGCACACGCACACAGGTCCAGCCGCTCTGCCTCTTCCCTCTTCCTGGATTCACTCAGACGTTTTTAAAACTCACAGACTGTGCACACGAACACATTTCCAGCCCCTCTCCCTCTCCCCTCTTCCTGGATTCACTCAGACGTTTTTAAAACTCCCAGAGTGTGCACATGAACACACTTCCAGCCATTCTGCCTCTTCCCTCTTCCTGGATTCACTCAGACTTTTTAAAGACTCACAGCCTGTGCACAGCACCCACACGTCCAGCCACTCTGTCACTTCTCTCTTCCTGGATTCACTCAGACGTTTTTCAAACTTTACAGCCTGTGCACACGTACAAACTTCCAGCCCCTCTCCCTCTCCCCACTTGCTGGATTCACTCAGACGTTTTTAAAACTCCCAGAGTGTGCACATGCACACACTTCCAGCCATTCTGCCTCTTCACTCTTCCTGGATTCACTCAGACGTTTTTAATACTCACAGCCTGTGCACATGCACACACTTCCAGCCATTCTGCCTCTTCACTCTTCCTGGATTCACTCAGACGTTTTTAATACTCACAGCCTGTGCACAGCACCCAAACGTCCAGCCACTCTGCCTCTTCCTTCTTCCTGGATTCAATGAGACATTTTAAAAACTCACAGACTGTGCAAAGCACCCAAATGTCCAGCCACTCGCCCTCTCCCTTCTTCCTGGATTCACTCAGACGTTTTTAAAACTCACAGACTGTGCACACGCACACACTTCCAGCCCCTCTGCCTCTTCCCTCTTCTTGGATTCACTCAGACTTTTTTAAAACTCACAGACTGTACACACAGACACACACTTCCAGCCCCTCTTACTCTCCCCTCTTCCTGGATTTACTCAGATGTTTTTAATACTCACAGCCTGTGCACAGCACCCACACGTCCAGCCCCTCTGTCTCTTCCTTCTACCTGAATTCACTCAGACGTTTTTAAAAATCACAGACTGTGCACATGTACACACTTCCAGCCCCTCTGCCTCTTCCCTCTTCCTGGATTCACTCAGACTTTTTTAAGACTCACATACTGTGCACACGTACACACTTCCAGCCCCTCTACCTCTTCCCTCTTCCTGGATTCACTCAGACTTTTTAAATAATCACATACTGTGCACACGTACACACTTCCAGCCACTATGCGTCTTCACTCTTCCTGGATTCACTCAGACGTTTTTAATACTCAGAGCCTGTGCACAGCACCGAAACGTCCATCCCCTCTGTCTCTTCCCTCTTCCTGGATTCACTCAGACGTTTTTAAAACTCACAGACTGTGCACACGCACACACTTCCAGCCCCTCTTCCTCTCCCCTCTTCCTGGATTTACTCAGACGTTTTTAATACTCACAGCCTGTGCACAGCACCCACACGTCCAGCCACTCTGTCACTTCTCTCTTCCTGGATTCACTCAGACGTTTTTAAAACTCACAGCCTGTGCAAACGCACACACTTCCAGCCCCTCTGCCTCTTCCCTCTTCCGGATTTACTCAGATGTTTTAAATGCTCACAGCCTGTGCACAGCACCCACACATCCAGCCCCTCTGTCTCTTCCCTCTACCTGAATTCAGTCAGACATTTTTCAAACTTTACAGCCTGTGCACACGTACATACTTCCAACCACTCTGCCTCTTCCGTCTTCCTGGATTCACTCAGACGTTTTTAATACTCACAGACTGTGCACACGGACACACTTCCAGCCCCTCTGCCTCTCCCCTCTTCCTGGATTCACTCAGACTTTTTTAAGACTCACAGATTGAGCACACGTACACACTTCCAGCCCCTCTCCCTCTCCCCTCCTCCTGGATTCACTCAGACGTTTTTAATACTCACAGCCTGTGCACAGCATCCTCTGCCACATCTCTCTTCCTGGATTCACTCAGACGTTTTTAAAACTCACAGACTGTGCACACGCATACACTTCCAGCCCCTCTCCCTCTCCCATCTTCCTGGATTCACTCAGATATTTTTAAGACTCACAGACTGTGCACACGTACACACTTCCAGCCATTCTGCCTCTTCACTATTCCTGGATTCACTCAGATGTTTTTAAAACTCACACACTGTGCACACGCACACACTTCCAGCCCCTCTGACTCTCCCCTCTTCCTGGATTTACTCAGACGTTTTTAAAACTTTACAGCCTGTGCACACGTACACACTTGCAACCACTATGCCTCTTCACTCTTCCTGGATTCACTCAGACGTTTTTAATACTCACAGCCTGTGCACAGCACCCAAACGTCCATCCCCTCTGTCTCTTCCCTCTTCCTGGATTCACTCAGACGTTTTTAAAAATCACAGACTGTGCACATGTACACACTTCCAGCCCCTCTGCCTCTTCCCTCTTCCTGGATTAACTCAGACTTTTTTAAGACTCACAGACTGTGCACATGTACACACTTCCAGCCCCTCTGCCTCTTCCCTCTTCCTGGATTCACTCAGACTTTTTTAAGACTCACATACTGTGCACACGTACACACTTCCAGCCACTATGCCTCTTCACTCTTCCTGGATTCACTCAGACGTTATTAAAACTCACAGACTGTGCACACGCACACACTTCCAGTCACTCTGCCTCTTCCCTCTTCCTGGATTCAATGAGACATTTTTAAAAGTCACAGACTGTGCACAGCACCCAAACATCCAGCCCCTCGCCCTCTCCCTTCTTCCTGGATTCACTCAGACGTTTTTAAAACTCACAGACTTTGCACACGCACACACTTCCCGCCCCTCTGCCTCTCCCCTCTTCCTGGATTCACTCAGACGTTTTTAAAACTCACAGACTGTGCACACGTACACACTTGCAACCACTATGCCTCTCCCCTCTTCCTGGATTCACTCAGACGTTTTTAAAACTCACAGACTGTGCACACACACACACTTCCAGCCCCTCTCCTTCTCCCCTCTTCCTGGATTCTATGAGACGATTTTAAAACTCACACAATGTGCACACGTACACACTGCAAGCCCCTCTCCCCTCTTCCTGGATTCACTCACACTTTTTTAAGACTCACATACTGTGCACACGTACACACTTCCAGACCCTCTGCCTCTTCCCGCTTCCTGGATTCACTCACACTTTTTTAAGACTCACATACTGTGCACACGTACACACTTCCAGCCCCTCTGCCTCTTCCCTCTTCCTGGATTCACTCACACTTTTTTAAGACTCACAGCCTGTGCACACGCACACACTTCCAGCCCCTCTTCCTCTCCCCTCTTCCTGGATTTACTCAGACGTTTTTAATACTCACAGCCTGTGCACAGCACCCACACGTCCAGCCGCTCTGCCTCTTCCCTCTTCCTGGATTCACTCAGACGTTTATAAAACTCACAGACTGTGCACACGCACACACTTCCAGCCCCTCTTCCTCTCCCCTCTTCCTCGATTTACTCAGACGTTTTTAATACTCACAGCCTGTGCACAGCACCCACACGTCCAGCCACTCTGTCACTTCTCTCTTCCTGGATTCACTCAGACATTTTTCAAACTTTACAGCCTGTGCACACGTACACACTTCCAGCCCCTCTCCCTCTCCCCTCTTCCTGGATTCACTCAGACGTTTTTAAAACTCCCAGAGTGTGCACATGCACACACTTCCAGCCATTCTGCCTCTTCACTCTTCCTGGATTAACTCAGACGTTTTTAATACTCACAGCCTGTGCACAGCACCCACACTTCCAGCCCCTCTCCCTCTCCCCTCTTCCTGGATTCACTCAGACGTTTTTAAAACTCCCAGAGTGTGCACATGCACACACTTCCAGCCATTCTGCCTCTTCACTCTTCCTGGATTAACTCAGACGTTTTTAATACTCACAGCCTGTGCACAGCACCCAAACGTCCAGCCCCTCTGCCTCTTCCCTCTTCCTGGATTCACTCAGACGTTTTTAATGCTCACAGCCTGTGCACAGCACCCACACGTCCAGCCCCTCTGTCTCTTCCCTCTACCTGAATTCAGTCAGACTTTTTTCAAACTTTACAGCCTGTGCACACGTACACACTTCCAACCACTCTGCCTCTTCCATCTTCCTGGATTCACTCAGACGTTTTTAATACTCACAGCCTGTGCACAGCACCCACACGTCCAGCCACTCTGTCACTTCTCTCTTCCTGGATTCACTCAGACGTTTTTCAAACTTTACAGCCTGTGCACACGTACACACTTCCAGCCCCTCTCCCTCTCCCCTCTTCCTGGATTCACTCAGACGTTTTTAAAACTCCCAGAGTGTGCACATGCACACACTTCCAGCCATTCTGCCTCTTCACTCTTCCTGGATTAACTCAGACGTTTTTAATACTCACAGCCTGTGCACAGCACCCAAACGTCCAGCCCCTCTGCCTCTTCCCTCTTCCTGGATTCACTCAGACGTTTTTAATGCTCACAGCCTGTGCACAGCACCCACACGTCCAGCCCCTCTGTCTCTTCCCTCTACCTGAATTCAGTCAGACTTTTTTCAAACTTTACAGCCTGTGCACACGTACACACTTCCAACCACTCTGCCTCTTCCATCTTCCTGGATTCACTCAGACTTTTTTAAGACTCACAGACTGTGCACACGTACACACTTCCAGCCCCTCTGCCTCTTCCCTCTTCCTGGATTCACTCAGACTTTTTTAAAACTCACAGACTGTGCACACACAGACACACTTCCAGCCCCTCTTACTCTCCCCTCTTCCTGGATTTACTCAGACGTTTTTAATACTCACAGCCTGTTCACAGCACCCACACGTCCAGCCCCTCTGTCTCTTCCCTCTTCCTGAATTCACTCAGACGTTTTTAAAACTTTACAGCCTGTGCAAACGCACACACTTCCAGTCACTCTGCCTCTTCCCTCTTCCTGGATTCACTCATACATTTTTAAAACTCACAGACTGTGCACACGAACACACTTCCAGCCCCTCTTCCTCTCCCCTCTTCCTGGATTTACTCAGACGTTTTTAATACTCTCAGCCTGTGCACAGCACCCACACATCCAGCCACTCTGTCACTTCTCTCTTCCTGGATTCACTCAGACGTTTTTAAAACTCACATCCTGTGCAAACGCACACACTTCCAGGCCCTCTGCCTCTTCCCTCTACCTGAATTCAGTCAGACGTTTTTCAAACTTTACAGCCTGTGCACACGTACACACTTCCAACCACTCTGCCTCTTCCGTCTTCCTGGATTCACTCAGACTTTTTTAAGACTCACAGACTGTGCCCACGTACACACTTCCAGCCCCTCTACCTCTTCCCTCTTCCTGGATTCACTCAGACATTTTAAAGACTCACATACTGTGCACACGTACACACTTCCAGCCACTATGCCTCTTCCCCCTTCCTGGATTCACTCAGACGTTTTTAATGCTCACAGCCTGTGCACAGCACCCACACGTCCAGCCGCTCTGTCTCTTCCCTCTACCTGAATTCAGTCAGACGTTTTTCAAACTTTACAGCCTGTGCACACGTACACACTTCCAACCACTCTGCCTCTTCCGTCTTCCTGGATTCACTCAGACTTTTTTAATACTCACAGACTGTGCACACGTACACACTTCCAGCCCCTCTACCTCTTCCCTCTTCCTGGATTCACTCAGACTTTTTAAAGACTCACATACTGTGCACACGTACACACTTCCAGCCACTATGCCTCTTCACTCTTCCTGGATTCACTCAGACGTTTTTAATACTCAGAGCCTGTGCACAGCACCCAAACCTCCAGCCCCTCTGTCTCTTCCCTCTTCCTGGATTCACTCAGTTGTTTTTAAAAATCACAGACTGTGCACAGCACCCACACGTCCAGCCACTCTGTCACTTCTCTCTTCCTGGATTCACTCAGACGTTTTTAAAACTCACAGCCTGTGCAAACGCACACACTTCCAGCCCCTCTGCCTCTTCCCTCTTCCTGGATTCACTCAGACTTTTTTAAGACTCACATACTGTGCACACGTACACACTTCCAGCCCCTCTGCCTCTTCCCTCTTCCTGGATTCACTCACACTTTTTTAAGGCTCACATACTGTGCACACGTACACACTTCCAGCCCCTCTTCCACTCCCCTCTTACTGGATTCACTCAGACGTTTTAAATGCTCACAGCCTGTGCACAGCACCCACACGTACACACGTACACACTTCCAGCCCCTCTGCCTCTTCCCTCTTCCTGGATTCACTCAGACGTTTTTAAAACTCACAGACTGTGCACACGTACACACTTCCAGCCCCTCTTCCTCTCCCGTCTTCCTGGATTTACTCAGACGTTTTTAATACTCACAGCCTGTGCACAGCACCCACACGTCCAGCCACTCTGTCACTTCTCTCTTCCTGGATTCACTCAGACGTTTTTAATGCTCACAGCCTGTGCACAGCACCCACACGTCCAGCCCCTCTTTCTCTTCCCTCTACCTGAATTCAGTCAGACGTTTTTCAAACTTTACAGCCTGTGCACACGTACACACTTCCAACCACTCTGCCTCTTCCGTCTTCCTGGATTCACTCAGACTTTTTTAAGACTCACAGACTGTGCCCACGTACACACTTCCAGCTCCTCTACCTCTTCCCTCTTGCTGGATTCACTCAGACTTTTTAAAGACTCACAGCCTGTGCACAGCACCCACACGTCCACACGTACACACTTCCAGCCCCTCTGCCTCTTCCCTCTTCCTGGATTCACTCAGACGTTTTTAAAACTCACAGACTGTGCACACGCACACACTTCCAGCCCCTCTCCCTCTCCCCTCTTCCTGGATTTACTCAGACGTTTTTAATACTCACAGCCTGTGCACAGCACCCACACGTCCAGCCACTCTGTCACTTCTCTCTTCCTGGATTCACTCAGACGTTTTTAAAACTCACAGCCTGTGCAAACGCACACACTTCCAGCCCCTCTGCCTCTTCCCTCTTCCTGGATTCACTCAGACGTTTTAAATGCTCACAGCCTGTGCACAGCACCCACACGTCCACACGTGCACACTTCCAGCCCCTCTGTCTCTTTCCTCAACCTGAATTCATTCAGACGTTTTTAAAACGTTACAGCCTGTGCAAACGCACACACTTCCAGCCACTCTGCCTCTTCCCTCTTCCTGGATTCACTCAGACTTTTTAAAGACTCACAGACTGTGCACAGCACCCAAACGTCCATCCCCTCTCCCTCTCCCCTCTTCCTTGATTCACTCAGACGTTTTTAAAACTCACAGACTGTGCACACGCACACACTTCCAGCCCCTCTTCCTCTCCCCTCTTCCTGGATTTACTCAGACATTTTTAATACTCACAGCCTGTGCACAGCACCCACACGTCCAGCCACTCTGTCACTTCTCTCTTCCTGGATTCACTCAGACGTTTTTAAAACTCACAGCCTGTGCAAACGCACACACTTCCAGCCCCTCTGCCTCTTCCCTCTTCCTGGATTCACTCAGACGTTTTAAATGCTCACAGCCTGTGCACAGCACCCACACGTCCACACGTACACACTTCCAGCCACTCTGCCTCTTCCCTCTTCCTGGATTCACTCAGACGTTATAAACTCACAGCCTGTGCACACACAGACACACTTCAAGCCCCTCTGCCTCTTCTCTCTTCCTGGATTCACTCAGACATTTAAAAACTCACAGGCTGTGCACACACACGAACACACTTCCAAACCCACTGCCTCGTCCCTCTTCCTGTATTTACTCAGACGTTTTAAAACTCACAGCCTGTGCACAGCACACACTTCCAGCCTCTCTGCCTCTTCCCTCTTCCTTGATTCACTCAGATGTTTTAAAACTCACAGCCTGCACACACACGCAGACTCTTACAGCCCCTCTGCCTCTTCACTCTTCCTTGATTCACTCAGATGTTTTAAAACTCACAGCCTGTGCACACACACACACTTCCAGCCCCTCTGCCTTTTCCCTCTTCCTGGATTCACTCAGAGGTTTTTAAAGCTCACAGCCTATGCACACACACACACTTCTAGCCCCTCTGCCTTTTCCCTCTTCCTGGATTCACTCACACATTTTAAAACTCACACTCTGTGCACACACACACACTCTTTCAGCCCCTCTGCATTTTCCCTCTTTCTGGATTCACTCAGACGTTTTAAAACTCCCAGCCTGTGCACACACAAACACTTCCAGCCCCTCTGCCTCTTCCCTCTTCCTAGATTCAGTCAGACATTTTGAAACTTACAGCCTGTGCACACACATACACTTCCAGCCCCACTGCCTTGTCCCTCTTCCTGGATTCACTCAGAGATTTTTAAAATGCACAGCCTGTGAACACACACAGACTTGCAGCCCATCTGCCTCTTCCCTCTTCCTTGATTCACTCAGACGTTATAAAACTCACAGGCTGTGCACACACAGACACACTTCAAGCCCCTCTGCCTCTTCTCTCTTCCTGGATTCACTCAGACATTTAAAAACTCACAGGCTGTGCACACACACGAACACACTTCCAGCCCCTATGCCTCTTCCCTCTTCCTGGATTCACTCAGACATTTTAAAACTCACAGCCTGTGCACACAAACACACACACACTTCCAGCCCCTCTGCTTCTTCCCTGCTCCTGGATTCACTCAGAGGATTTTTAAAACTTACAGCCTGTGCACACACATACACTTCCAGCCCCACTGCCTCGTCCCTCTTCCTGGATTAACTCAGACATTTTAAAACTCACAGCCTGTGCACACAAACACACACACACTTCCAGCCCCTCTGCCTCTTCCCTCTTCCTTGATTCACTCAGATGTTTTAAAACTCACAGCCTGTGCACACATACACACTTCTAGCCCCTCTGCCTTTTCCCTCTTACTGGATTCACTCAGACATTTTAAAACTCACAGCCTGTGCAGAGCACACACTTCCAGACCCTCTTCCTGGATTCACTCAGAGATTTTTAAAATGCACAGCCTGTGAACACACACAGACTTCCAGCCCATCTGCCTCTTCCCTCTTCCTTGATTCACTCAGACGTTATAAACTCACAGCCTGTGCACACACAGACACACTTCAAGCCCCTCTGCCTCTTCTCTCTTCCTGGATTCACTCAGACATTTAAAAACTCACAGGCTGTGCACACACACGAACACACTTCCAAACCCACTGCCTCGTCCCTCTTCCTGTATTTACTCAGACGTTTTAAAACTCACAGCCTGTGCACAGCACACACTTCCAGCCCCTCTGCCTCTTCCCTCTTCCTTGATTCACTCAGATGTTTTAAAACTCACAGCCTGCACACACACGCAGACTCTTACAGCCCCTCTGCCTCTTCACTCTTCCTTGATTCACTCAGATGTTTTAAAACTCACAGACTGTGCACACGCACACACTTCCAGTCACTCTGCCTCTTCCCTCTTCCTGGATTCAATGAGACATTTTTAAAAGTCACAGACTGTGCACAGCACCCAAACATCCAGCCCCTCGCCCTCTCCCTTCTTCCTGGATTCACTCAGACGTTTTTAAAACTCACAGACTTTGCACACGCACACACTTCCCGCCCCTCTGCCTCTCCCCTCTTCCTGGATTCACTCAGACGTTTTTAAAACTCACAGACTGTGCACACGTACACACTTGCAACCACTATGCCTCTCCCCTCTTCCTGGATTCACTCAGACGTTTTTAAAACTCACAGACTGTGCACACACACACACTTCCAGCCCCTCTTCCTCTCCCCTCTTCCTGGATTTACTCAGACATTTTTAATACTCACAGCCTGTGCACAGCACCCACACGTCCAGCCACTCTGTCACTTCTCTCTTCCTGGATTCACTCAGACGTTTTTAAAACTCACAGCCTGTGCAAACGCACACACTTCCAGCCCCTCTGCCTCTTCCCTCTTCCTGGATTCACTCAGACGTTTTAAATGCTCACAGCCTGTGCACACACAGACACACTTCAAGCCCCTCTGCCTCTTCTCTCTTCCTGGATTCACTCAGACATTTAAAAACTCACAGCCTGTGTACAGCACCCACACGTCCACACGTACACACTTCCAGCCACTCTGCCTCTTCCCTCTTCCTGGATTCACTCAGACGTTATAAACTCACAGCCTGTGCACACACAGACACACTTCAAGCCCCTCTGCCTCTTCTCTCTTCCTGGATTCACTCAGACATTTAAAAACTCACAGGCTGTGCACACACACGAACACACTTCCAAACCCACTGCCTCGTCCCTCTTCCTGTATTTACTCAGACGTTTTAAAACTCACAGCCTGTGCACAGCACACACTTCCAGCCTCTCTGCCTCTTCCCTCTTCCTTGATTCACTCAGATGTTTTAAAACTCACAGCCTGCACACACACGCAGACTCTTACAGCCCCTCTGCCTCTTCACTCTTCCTTGATTCACTCAGATGTTTTAAAACTCACAGCCTGTGCACACACACACACTTCCAGCCCCTCTGCCTTTTCCCTCTTCCTGGATTCACTCAGAGGTTTTTAAAGCTCACAGCCTATGCACACACACACACTTCTAGCCCCTCTGCCTTTTCCCTCTTCCTGGATTCACTCACACATTTTAAAACTCACACCCTGTGCACACACACACACTCTTTCAGCCCCTCTGCATTTTCCCTCTTTCTGGATTCACTCAGACGTTTTAAAACTCCCAGCCTGTGCACACACAAACACTTCCAGCCCCTCTGCCTCTTCCCTCTTCCTAGATTCAGTCAGACATTTTAAAACTTACAGCCTGTGCACACACATACACTTCCAGCCCCACTGCCTTGTCCCTCTTCCTGGATTCACTCAGAGATTTTTAAAATGCACAGCCTGTGAACACACACAGACTTGCAGCCCATCTGCCTCTTCCCTCTTCCTTGATTCACTCAGACGTTATAAAACTCACAGGCTGTGCACACACAGACACACTTCAAGCCCCTCTGCCTCTTCTCTCTTCCTGGATTCACTCAGACATTTAAAAACTCACAGGCTGTGCACACACACGAACACACTTCCAGCCCCTATGCCTCTTCCCTCTTCCTGGATTCACTCAGACATTTTAAAACTCACAGCCTGTGCACACAAACACACACACACTTCCAGCCCCTCTGCTTCTTCCCTGCTCCTGGATTCACTCAGAGGATTTTTAAAACTTACAGCCTGTGCACACACATACACTTCCAGCCCCACTGCCTCGTCCCTCTTCCTGGATTAACTCAGACATTTTAAAACTCACAGCCTGTGCACACAAACACACACACACTTCCAGCCCCTCTGCCTCTTCCCTCTTCCTTGATTCACTCAGATGTTTTAAAACTCACAGCCTGTGCACACATACACACTTCTAGCCCCTCTGCCTTTTCCCTCTTACTGGATTCACTCAGACATTTTAAAACTCACAGCCTGTGCACAGCACACACTTCCAGACCCTCTTCCTGGATTCACTCAGAGATTTTTAAAATGCACAGCCTGTGAACACACACAGACTTCCAGCCCATCTGCCTCTTCCCTCTTCCTTGATTCACTCAGACGTTATAAACTCACAGCCTGTGCACACACAGACACACTTCAAGCCCCTCTGCCTCTTCTCTCTTCCTGGATTCACTCAGACATTTAAAAACTCACAGGCTGTGCACACACACGAACACACTTCCAAACCCACTGCCTCGTCCCTCTTCCTGTATTTACTCAGACGTTTTAAAACTCACAGCCTGTGCACAGCACACACTTCCAGCCCCTCTGCCTCTTCCCTCTTCCTTGATTCACTCAGATGTTTTAAAACTCACAGCCTGCACACACACGCAGACTCTTACAGCCCCTCTGCCTCTTCACTCTTCCTTGATTCACTCAGATGTTTTAAAACTCACAGACTGTGCACACGCACACACTTCCAGTCACTCTGCCTCTTCCCTCTTCCTGGATTCAATGAGACATTTTTAAAAGTCACAGACTGTGCACAGCACCCAAACATCCAGCCCCTCGCCCTCTCCCTTCTTCCTGGATTCACTCAGACGTTTTTAAAACTCACAGACTTTGCACACGCACACACTTCCCGCCCCTCTGCCTCTCCCCTCTTCCTGGATTCACTCAGACGTTTTTAAAACTCACAGACTGTGCACACGTACACACTTGCAACCACTATGCCTCTCCCCTCTTCCTGGATTCACTCAGACGTTTTTAAAACTCACAGACTGTGCACACACACACACTTCCAGCCCCTCTCCTTCTCCCCTCTTCCTGGATTCTATGAGACGATTTTAAAACTCACACAATGTGCACACGTACACACTACAAGCCCCTCTCCCCTCTTCCTGGATTCACTCACACTTTTTTAAGACTCACATACTGTGCACACGTACACACTTCCAGACCCTCTGCCTCTTCCCGCTTCCTGGATTCACTCAGACTTTTTTAAGACTCACATACTGTGCACACGTACACACTTCCAGCCCCTCTGCCTCTTCCCTCTTCCTGGATTCACTCACACTTTTTTAAGACTCACAGCCTGTGCACACGCACACACTTCCAGCCCCTCTTCCTCTCCCCTCTTCCTGGATTTACTCAGACGTTTTTAATACTCACAGCCTGTGCACAGCACCCACACGTCCAGCCGCTCTGCCTCTTCCCTCTTCCTGGATTCACTCAGACGTTTATAAAACTCACAGACTGTGCACACGCACACACTTCCAGCCCCTCTTCCTCTCCCCTCTTCCTCGATTTACTCAGACGTTTTTAATACTCACAGCCTGTGCACAGCACCCACACGTCCAGCCACTCTGTCACTTCTCTCTTCCTGGATTCACTCAGACGTTTTTCAAACTTTACAGCCTGTGCACACGTACACACTTCCAGCCCCTCTCCCTCTCCCCTCTTCCTGGATTCACTCAGACGTTTTTAAAACTCCCAGAGTGTGCACATGCACACACTTCCAGCCATTCTGCCTCTTCACTCTTCCTGGATTAACTCAGACGTTTTTAATACTCACAGCCTGTGCACAGCACCCAAACGTCCAGCCCCTCTGCCTCTTCCCTCTTCCTGGATTCACTCAGACGTTTTTAATGCTCACAGCCTGTGCACAGCACCCACACGTCCAGCCCCTCTGTCTCTTCCCTCTACCTGAATTCAGTCAGACTTTTTTCAAACTTTACAGCCTGTGCACACATACACACTTCCAACCACTCTGCCTCTTCCATCTTCCTGGATTCACTCAGACGTTTTTAATACTCACAGCCTGTGCACAGCACCCACACGTCCAGCCACTCTGTCACTTCTCTCTTCCTGGATTCACTCAGACGTTTTTCAAACTTTACAGCCTGTGCACACGTACACACTTCCAGCCCCTCTCCCTCTCTCCTCTTCCTGGATTCACTCAGACGTTTTTAAAACTCCCAGAGTGTGCACATGCACACACTTCCAGCCATTCTGCCTCTTCACTCTTCCTGGATTAACTCAGACGTTTTTAATACTCACAGCCTGTGCACAGCACCCAAACGTCCAGCCCCTCTGCCTCTTCCCTCTTCCTGGATTCACTCAGACGTTTTTAATGCTCACAGCCTGTGCACAGCACCCACACGTCCAGCCCCTCTGTCTCTTCCCTCTACCTGAATTCAGTCAGACTTTTTTCAAACTTTACAGCCTGTGCACACGTACACACTTCCAACCACTCTGCCTCTTCCATCTTCCTGGATTCACTCAGACTTTTTTAAGACTCACAGACTGTGCACACGTACACACTTCCAGCCCCTCTGCCTCTTCCCTCTTACTGGATTCACTCAGACTTTTTTAAAACTCACAGACTGTGCACACACAGACACACTTCCAGCCCCTCTTACTCTCCCCTCTTCCTGGATTTACTCAGACGTTTTTAATACTCACAGCCTGTTCACAGCACCCACACGTCCAGCCCCTCTGTCTCTTCCCTCTACCTGAATTCACTCAGACGTTTTTAAAACTTTACAGCCTGTGCAAACGCACACACTTCCAGTCACTCTGCCTCTTCCCTCTTCCTGGATTCACTCATACATTTTTAAAACTCACAGAATGGGCACACGAACACACTTCCAGCCCCTCTTCCTCTCCCCTCTTCCTGGATTTACTCAGACGTTTTTAATACTCTCAGCCTGTGCACAGCACCCACACATCCAGCCACTCTGTCACTTCTCTCTTCCTGGATTCACTCAGACGTTTTTAAAACTCACATCCTGTGCAAACGCACACACTTCCAGCCCCTCTGCCTCTTCCCTCTACCTGAATTCAGTCAGACGTTTTTCAAACTTTACAGCCTGTGCACACGTACACACTTCCAACCACTCTGCCTCTTCCGTCTTCCTGGATTCACTCAGACTTTTTTAAGACTCACAGACTGTGCCCACGTACACACTTCCAGCCCCTCTACCTCTTCCCTCTTCCTGGATTCACTCAGACATTTTAAAGACTCACATACTGTGCACACGTACACACTTCCAGCCACTATGCCTCTTCCCCCTTCCTGGATTCACTCAGACGTTTTTAATGCTCACAGCCTGTGCACAGCACCCACACGTCCAGCCGCTCTGTCTCTTCCCTCTACCTGAATTCAGTCAGACGTTTTTCAAACTTTACAGCCTGTGCACACGTACACACTTCCAACCACTCTGCCTCTTCCGTCTTCCTGGATTCACTCAGACTTTTTTAATACTCACAGACTGTGCACACGTACACACTTCCAGCCCCTCTACCTCTTCCCTCTTCCTGGATTCACTCAGACTTTTTAAAGACTCACATACTGTGCACACGTACACACTTCCAGCCACTATGCCTCTTCACTCTTCCTGGATTCACTCAGACGTTTTTAATACTCAGAGCCTGTGCACAGCACCCAAACCTCCAGCCCCTCTGTCTCTTCCCTCTTCCTGGATTCACTCAGTTGTTTTTAAAAATCACAGACTGTGCACAGCACCCACACGTCCAGCCACTCTGTCACTTCTCTCTTCCTGGATTCACTCAGACGTTTTTAAAACTCACAGCCTGTGCAAACGCACACACTTCCAGCCCCTCTGCCTCTTCCCTCTTCCTGGATTCACTCAGACTTTTTTAAGACTCACAGCCTGTGCACAGCACCCACACGTACACACGTACACACTTCCAGCCCCTCTGCCTCTTCCCTCTTCCTGGATTCACTCACACTTTTTTAAGGCTCACATACTGTGCACACGTACACACTTCCAGCCCCTCTTCCACTCCCCTCTTCCTGGATTCACTCAGACGTTTTAAATGCTCACAGCCTGTGCACAGCACCCACACGTCCACACGTACACACTTCCAGCCCCTCTGCCTCTTCCCTCTTCCTGGATTCACTCAGACGTTTTTAAAACTCACAGACTGTGCACACGTACACACTTTCAGCCCCTCTTCCTCTCCCGTCTTCCTGGATTTACTCAGACGTTTTTAATACTCACAGCCTGTGCACAGCACCCACACGTCCAGCCACTCTGTCACTTCTCTCTTCCTGGATTCACTCAGACGTTTTTAATGCTCACAGCCTGTGCACAGCACCCACACGTCCAGCCCCTCTTTCTCTTCCCTCTACCTGAATTCAGTCAGACGTTTTTCAAACTTTACAACCTGTGCACACGTACACACATCCAACCACTCTGCCTCTTCCGTCTTCCTGGATTCACTCAGACTTTTTTAAGACTCACAGACTGTGCCCACGTACACACTTCCAGCCCCTCTACCTCTTCCCTCTTGCTGGATTCACTCAGACTTTTTAAAGACTCACAGCCTGTGCACAGCACCCACACGTCCACACGTACACACTTCCAGCCCCTCTGCCTCTTCCCTCTTCCTGGATTCACTCAGACGTTTTTAAAACTCACAGACTGTGCACACGCACACACTTCCAGCCCCTCTCCCTCTCCCCTCTTCCTGGATTTACTCAGACGTTTTTAATACTCACAGCCTGTGCACAGCACCCACACGTCCAGCCACTCTGTCACTTCTCTCTTCCTGGATTCACTCAGACGTTTTTAAAACTCACAGCCTGTGCAAACGCACACACTTCCAGCCCCTCTGCCTCTTCCCTCTTCCTGGATTCACTCAGACGTTTTAAATGCTCACAGCCTGTGCACAGCACCCACACGTCCACACGTGCACACTTCCAGCCCCTCTGCCTCTTCCCTCTTCCTGGATTCACTCAGACGTTTTTAAAACTCACAGACTGTGCACACGCACACACTTCCAGCCCCTCTCCCTCTCCCCTCTTCCTGGATTTACTCAGACGTTTTTAATACTCACAGCCTGTGCACAGCACCCACACGTCCAGCCACTCTGTCACTTCTCTCTTCCTGGATTCACTCAGACGTTTTTAAAACTCACAGCCTGTGCAAACGCACACACTTCCAGCCCCTCTGCCTCTTCCCTCTTCCTGGATTCACTCAGACGTTTTAAATGCTCACAGCCTGTGCACAGCACCCACACGTCCACACGTACACACTTCCAGCCCCTCTGCCTCTTCCCTCTTCCTGGATTCACTCAGACGTTTTTAAAACTCACAGACTGTGCACACGCACACACTTCCAGCCCCTCTCCCTCTCCCCTCTTCCTGGATTTACTCAGACGTTTTTAATACTCACAGCCTGTGCACAGCACCCACACGTCCAGCCACTCTGTCACTTCTCTCTTCCTGGATTCACTCAGACGTTTTTAAAACTCACAGCCTGTGCAAACGCACACACTTCCAGCCCCTCTGCCTCTTCCCTCTTCCTGGATTCACTCAGACGTTTTAAATGCTCACAGCCTGTGCACAGCACCCACACGTCCACACGTGCACACTTCCAGCCCCTCTGCCTCTTCCCTCTTCCTGGATTCACTCAGACGTTTTTAAAACTCACAGACTGTGCACACGCACACACTTCCAGCCCCTCTCCCTCTCCCCTCTTCCTGGATTTACTCAGACGTTTTTAATACTCACAGCCTGTGCACAGCACCCACACGTCCAGCCACTCTGTCACTTCTCTCTTCCTGGATTCACTCAGACGTTTTTAAAACTCACAGCCTGTGCAAACGCACACACTTCCAGCCCCTCTGCCTCTTCCCTCTTCCTGGATTCACTCAGACGTTTTAAATGCTCACAGCCTGTGCACAGCACCCACACGTCCACACGTGCACACTTCCAGCCCCTCTGTCTCTTTCCTCAACCTGAATTCATTCAGACGTTTTTAAAACGTTACAGCCTGTGCAAACGCACACACTTCCAGCCACTCTGCCTCTTCCCTCTTCCTGGATTCACTCAGACTTTTTAAAGACTCACAGACTGTGCACAGCACCCAAACGTCCATCCCCTCTCCCTCTCCCCTCTTCCTTGATTCACTCAGACGTTTTTAAAACTCACAGACTGTGCACAGCACCCACACGTCCAGCCACTCTGTCACTTCTCTCTTCCTGGATTCACTCAGACGTTTTTAAAACTCACAGCCTGTGCAAACGCACACACTTCCAGCCCCTCTGCCTCTTCCCTCTTCCTGGATTCACTCAGACTTTTTTAAGACTCACATACTGTGCACACGTACACACTTCCAGCCCCTCTGCCTCTTCACTCTTCCTGGATTCACTCACACTTTTTTAAGACTCAAAGCCTGTACACACGCACACATGTCCAGCCGCTCTGCCTCTTCCGTCTTCCTGGATTCACTCAGACGTTTTTAAAACTCACAGACTGTGCCCACGTACACACTTCCAGCCCCTCTACCTCTTCCCTCTTGCTGGATTCACTCAGACTTTTTAAAGACTCACAGCCTGTGCACAGCACCCACACGTACACACGTACACACTTCCAGCCCCTCTGCCTCTTCCCTCTTCCTGGATTCACTCAGACGTTTTTAAAACTCACAGACTGTGCACACGTACACACTTCCAGCCCCTCTTCCTCTCCCGTCTTCCTGGATTTACTCAGAAGTTTTTAATACTCACAGCCTGTGCACAGCACCCACACGTCCAGCCACTCTGTCACTTCTCTCTTCCTGGATTCACTCAGACGTTTTTAATGCTCACAGCCTGTGCACAGCACCCACACGTCCAGCCCCTCTTTCTCTTCCCTCTACCTGAATTCAGTCAGACGTTTTTCAAACTTTACAGCCTGTGCACACGTACACACTTCCAACCACTCTGCCTCTTCCGTCTTCCTGGATTCACTCAGACTTTTTTAAGACTCACAGACTGTGCCCACGTACACACTTCCAGCCCCTCTACCTCTTCCCTCTTGCTGGATTCACTCAGACTTTTTAAAGACTCACAGCCTGTGCACAGCACCCACACGTCCACACGTACACACTTCCAGCCCCTCTGCCTCTTCCCTCTTCCTGGATTCACTCAGACGTTTTTAAAACTCACAGACTGTGCACACGCACACACTTCCAGCCCCTCTCCCTCTCCCCTCTTCCTGGATTTACTCAGACGTTTTTAATACTCACAGCCTGTGCACAGCACCCACACGTCCAGCCACTCTGTCACTTCTCTCTTCCTGGATTCACTCAGACGTTTTTAAAACTCACAGCCTGTGCAAACGCACACACTTCCAGCCCCTCTGCCTCTTCCCTCTTCCTGGATTCACTCAGACGTTTTAAATGCTCACAGCCTGTGCACAGCACCCACACGTCCACACGTGCACACTTCCAGCCCCTCTGTCTCTTTCCTCAACCTGAATTCATTCAGACGTTTTTAAAACGTTACAGCCTGTGCAAACGCACACACTTCCAGCCACTCTGCCTCTTCCCTCTTCCTGGATTCACTCAGACTTTTTAAAGACTCACAGACTGTGCACAGCACCCAAACGTCCATCCCCTCTCCCTCTCCCCTCTTCCTTGATTCACTCAGTCGTTTTTAAAACTCACAGACTGTGCACAGCACCCACACGTCCAGCCACTCTGTCACTTCTCTCTTCCTGGATTCACTCAGACGTTTTTAAAACTCACAGCCTGTGCAAACGCACACACTTCCAGCCCCTCTGCCTCTTCCCTCTTCCTGGATTCACTCAGACTTTTTTAAGACTCACATACTGTGCACACGTACACACTTCCAGCCCCTCTGCCTCTTCACTCTTCCTGGATTCACTCACACTTTTTTAAGACTCAAAGCCTGTGCACACGCACACATGTCCAGCCGCTCTGCCTCTTCCGTCTTCCTGGATTCACTCAGACGTTTTTAAAACTCACAGACTGTGCCCACGTACACACTTCCAGCCCCTCTACCTCTTCCCTCTTGCTGGATTCACTCAGACTTTTTAAAGACTCACAGCCTGTGCACAGCACCCACACGTACACACGTACACACTTCCAGCCCCTCTGCCTCTTCCCTCTTCCTGGATTCACTCAGACGTTTTTAAAACTCACAGACTGTGCACACGTACACACTTCCAGCCCCTCTTCCTCTCCCGTCTTCCTGGATTTACTCAGACGTTTTTAATACTCACAGCCTGTGCACAGCACCCACACGTCCAGCCACTCTGTCACTTCTCTCTTCCTGGATTCACTCAGACGTTTTTAATGCTCACAGCCTGTGCACAGCACCCACACGTCCAGCCCCTCTTTCTCTTCCCTCTACCTGAATTCAGTCAGACGTTTTTCAAACTTTACAGCCTGTGCACACGTACACACTTCCAACCACTCTGCCTCTTCCGTCTTCCTGGATTCACTCAGACTTTTTTAAGACTCACAGACTGTGCCCACGTACACACTTCCAGCCCCTCTACCTCTTCCCTCTTGCTGGATTCACTCAGACTTTTTAAAGACTCACAGCCTGTGCACAGCACCCACACGTCCACACGTACACACTTCCAGCCCCTCTGCCTCTTCCCTCTTCCTGGATTCACTCAGACGTTTTTAAAACTCACAGACTGTGCACACGCACACACTTCCAGCCCCTCTCCCTCTCCCCTCTTCCTGGATTTACTCAGACGTTTTTAATACTCACAGCCTGTGCACAGCACCCACACGTCCAGCCACTCAGTCACTTCTCTCTTCCTGGATTCACTCAGACGTTTTTAAAACTCACAGCCTGTGCAAACGCACACACTTCCAGCCCCTCTGCCTCTTCCCTCTTCCTGGATTCACTCAGACGTTTTAAATGCTCACAGCCTGTGCACAGCACCCACACGTCCACACGTGCACACTTCCAGCCCCTCTGTCTCTTTCCTCAACCTGAATTCATTCAGACGTTTTTAAAACTCACAGCCTGTGCAAACGCACACACTTCCAGCCCCTCTGCCTCTTCCCTCTTCCTGGATTCACTCAGACTTTTTTAAGACTCACATACTGTGCACACGTACACACTTCCAGCCCCTCTGCCTCTTCACTCTTCCTGGATTCACTCACACTTTTTTAAGACTCAAAGCCTGTGCACACGCACACATGTCCAGCCGCTCTGCCTCTTCCGTCTTCCTGGATTCACTCAGACGTTTTTAAAACTCACAGACTGTGCACACGCACACACTTCCAGCCCCTCTTCCTCTCCCCTCTTCCTGGATTTACTCAGACGTTTTTAATACTCACAGCCTGTGCACAGCACCCACACATCCAGCCACTCTGTCACTTCTCTCTTCCTGGATTCACTCAGACGTTTTTCAAACTTTACAGCCTGTACACACGTACACACTTCCAGCCCCTCTCCCCTCTTGCTGGATTCACTCAGACGTTTTTAAAACTCCCAGAGTGTGCACATGCACACACTTCCAGCCATTCTGCCTCTTCAGTCTTCCTGGATTAACTCAGACGTTTTTAATACTCACAGCCTGTGCACAGCACCCAAACGTCCAGCCCCTCTGCCTCTTCCCTCTTCCTGGATTCACTCAGACGTTTTTAATGCTCACAGCCTGTGCACAGCACCCACACGTCCAGCCCCTCTGTCTCTTCCTTCTACCTGAATTCAGTCAGACGTTTTTCAAACTTTACAGCCTGTGCACACGTACACACTTCCAACCACTCTGCCTCTTCCATCTTCCTGGATTCACTCAGACTTTTTTAAGACTCACAGACTGTGCACACGTACACACTTCCAGCCCCTCTGCCTCTTCCCTCTTCCTGGATTCACTCAGACTTTTTTAAAACTCACAGACTGTGCACACACAGACACACTTCCAGCCCCTCTTACTCTCCACTCTTCCTGGATTTACTCAGACGTTTTAAATGCTCACAGCCTGTGCACAGCACCCACACGTCCACACGTCCACACTTCCAGCCCCTCTGCCTCTTCCCTCTTCCTGGATTCACTCTGACGTTTTTAAAACTCACAGACTGTGCACACGCACACACTTCCAGCCCCTCTCCCTCTCCCCTCTTCCTGGATTCACTCAGATGTTTTTAAAACTCACAGCCTGTGCACAGCACCCACAGTTCCAGCCCCTCTGTCTCTTCCCTCAACCTGAATTCATTCAGACGTTTTTAAAACTTTACAGCCTGTGCAAACGCACACACTTCCAGCCACTCTGCCTCTTCCCTCTTCCTGGATTCACTCAGACGTTTTTAAAACTCACAGACTGTGCACACGAACACACTTCCAGCCCCTCTTCCTCTCCCCTCTTCCTGGATTTACTCAGACGTTTTTAATACTCTCAGCATGTGCACAGCACCCACACGTCCAGCCACTCTGTCACTTCTCTCTTCCTGGATTCACTCAGACGTTTTTAAAACTCACAGCTTGTGCAAACGCACACACTTCCAGCCCCTCTGCCTCTTCCCTCTTCCTGGATTCACTCAGACGTTTTTAATGCTCACAGCCTGTGCACAGCACGCACACGTCCAGCCCCTCTTTCTCTTCCCTCTACCTGAATTCAGTCAGACGTTTTTCAAACTTTACAGCCTGTGCACACGTACACACTTCCAACCACTCTGCCTCTTCCGTCTTCCTGGATTCACTCAGACTTTTTTAAGACTCACAGACTGTGCCCACGTACACACTTCCAGCCCCTCTACCTCTTCCCTCTTCCTGGATTCACTCAGACTTTTTAAAGACTCACATACTGTGCACACGTACACACTTCCAGCCACCATGCCTCTTCCCTCTTCCTGGATTCACTCAGACGTTTTTAATGCTCACAGCCTGTGCACAGCACCCACAGGTCCAGCCGCTCTGTCTCTTCCCTCTACCTGAATTCAGTCAGACGTTTTTCAAACTTTTCAGCCTGTGCACACGTACACACTTCCAACCACTCTGCCTCTTCCGTCTTCCTGGATTCACTCAGACTTTTTTAATACTCACAGACTGTGCACACGTACACACTTCCAGCACCTCTACCTCTTCCCTCTTCCTGGATTCACTCAGACTTTTTAAAGACTCACATACTGTGCACACGTACACACTTCCAGCCACTATGCCTCTTCACTCTTCCTGGATTCACTCAGACGTTTTTAATACTCAGACCCTGTGCACAGCACCCAAACCTCCAGCCCCTCTGTCTCTTCCCTCTTCCTGGATTCACTCAGTTGTTTTTAAAAATCACAGACTGTGCACACACACACACTTCCACCCCCTCTGCCTCTCTCCTCTTCCTTGATTCACTCAGACTTTTTTAATACTCACAGTCTGTGCACACGCACACACGTCCAGCCACTCTGCCTCTTCCCTCTTCCTGGATTCACTCAGACTTTTTAAAGACTCACAGACTGTGCACAGCACCCAAACGTCCATCCCCTCTCCCTCTCCCCTCTTCCTTGATTCACTCAGACGTTTTTAAAACTCACAGACTGTGCACACGCACACACTTCCAGCCCCTCTTCCTCTCCCCTCTTCCTGGATTTACTCAGACATTTTTAATACTCACAGCCTGTGCACAGCACCCACACGTCCAGCCACTCTGTCACTTCTCTCTTCCTGGATTCACTCAGACGTTTTTAAAACTCACAGCCTGTGCAAACGCACACACTTCCAGCCCCTCTGCCTCTTCCCTCTTCCTGGATTCACTCAGACGTTTTAAATGCTCACAGCCTGTGCACAGCACCCACACGTCCACACGTACACACTTCCAGCCCCTCTGCCTCTTCCCTCTTCCTGGATTCACTCAGACGTTATAAACTCACAGCCTGTGCACACACAGACACACTTCAAGCCCCTCTGCCTCTTCTCTCTTCCTGGATTCACTCAGACATTTAAAAACTCACAGGCTGTGCACACACACGAACACACTTCCAAACCCACTGCCTCGTCCCTCTTCCTGTATTTACTCAGACGTTTTAAAACTCACAGCCTGTGCACAGCACACACTTCCAGCCTCTCTGCCTCTTCCCTCTTCCTTGATTCACTCAGATGTTTTAAAACTCACAGCCTGCACACACACGCAGACTCTTACAGCCCCTCTGCCTCTTCACTCTTCCTTGATTCACTCAGATGTTTTAAAACTCACAGCCTGTGCACACACACACACTTCCAGCCCCTCTGCCTTTTCCCTCTTCCTGGATTCACTCAGAGGTTTTTAAAGCTCACAGCCTATGCACACACACACACTTCTAGCCCCTCTGCCTTTTCCCTCTTCCTGGATTCACTCACACATTTTAAAACTCACACCCTGTGCACACACACACACTCTTTCAGCCCCTCTGCATTTTCCCTCTTTCTGGATTCACTCAGACGTTTTAAAACTCCCAGCCTGTGCACACACAAACACTTCCAGCCCCTCTGCCTCTTCCCTCTTCCTAGATTCAGTCAGACATTTTAAAACTTACAGCCTGTGCACACACATACACTTCCAGCCCCACTGCCTTGTCCCTCTTCCTGGATTCACTCAGAGATTTTTAAAATGCACAGCCTGTGAACACACACAGACTTGCAGCCCATCTGCCTCTTCCCTCTTCCTTGATTCACTCAGACGTTATAAAACTCACAGGCTGTGCACACACAGACACACTTCAAGCCCCTCTGCCTCTTCTCTCTTCCTGGATTCACTCAGACATTTAAAAACTCACAGGCTGTGCACACACACGAACACACTTCCAGCCCCTATGCCTCTTCCCTCTTCCTGGATTCACTCAGACATTTTAAAACTCACAGCCTGTGCACACAAACACACACACACTTCCAGCCCCTCTGCTTCTTCCCTGCTCCTGGATTCACTCAGAGGATTTTTAAAACTTACAGCCTGTGCACACACATACACTTCCAGCCCCACTGCCTCGTCCCTCTTCCTGGATTAACTCAGACATTTTAAAACTCACAGCCTGTGCACACAAACACACACACACTTCCAGCCCCTCTGCCTCTTCCCTCTTCCTTGATTCACTCAGATGTTTTAAAACTCACAGCCTGTGCACACATACACACTTCTAGCCCCTCTGCCTTTTCCCTCTTACTGGATTCACTCAGACATTTTAAAACTCACAGCCTGTGCACAGCACACACTTCCAGACCCTCTTCCTGGATTCACTCAGAGATTTTTAAAATGCACAGCCTGTGAACACACACAGACTTCCAGCCCATCTGCCTCTTCCCTCTTCCTTGATTCACTCAGACGTTATAAACTCACAGCCTGTGCACACACAGACACACTTCAAGCCCCTCTGCCTCTTCTCTCTTCCTGGATTCACTCAGACATTTAAAAACTCACAGGCTGTGCACACACACGAACACACTTCCAAACCCACTGCCTCGTCCCTCTTCCTGTATTTACTCAGACGTTTTAAAACTCACAGCCTGTGCACAGCACACACTTCCAGCCCCTCTGCCTCTTCCCTCTTCCTTGATTCACTCAGATGTTTTAAAACTCACAGCCTGCACACACACGCAGACTCTTACAGCCCCTCTGCCTCTTCACTCTTCCTTGATTCACTCAGAGGTTTTTAAAACTCACAACCTGGGCATACACACACACACTTCAAGCCCCTCTGCCTCTTCCCTCTTCCTAGATTCACTCAGACATTTTAAAACTCACAGGCTGTGCACACACACGCACACACTTCCAGCCCCTCTGCCTTCTCCCTCTTTTGGATTCAATCAGGGTTTTTAAAACTCACAGCCTGTGCACACACACACACTTCCAGCCCCTCTGCCTTTTCCCTCTTCCTAGATTCACTCAGACATTTTAAAACTCACAGGCTGTGCACACACACGCACACACTTCCAGCCCCTCTGCCTTCTCCCTCTTTTGGATTCAATCAGGGTTTTTAAAACTCACAGCCTGTGCACACACACACACACTTCCAGCCCCTCTGCCTCTTCCCTGTTCCTGGATTCACTCAGAGGTTTTTAAAGCTCACAGCCTGTGCACACAAACACACTTCCAGCCCCTCTGCCTTTTCCCTCTTCCTGGATTCACTCAGAGGTTTTTAAAGCTCACAGCCTATGCACACACACACACTTCTAGCCCCTCTGCCTTTTCCCTCTTCCTTGATTCACTCAGATGTTTTAAAACTCACAGCCTGCACACACACGCAGACTCTTACAGCCCCTCTGCCTCTTCACTCTTCCTTGATTCACTCAGATGTTTTAAAACTCACAGCCTGTGCACACACACACACTTCCAGCCCCTCTGCCTTTTCCCTCTTCCTGGATTCACTCAGAGGTTTTTAAAGCTCACAGCCTATGCACACACACGCAGACACTTGCGGCCCCTCTGCCTCTTCCCTCTTCCTTGATTCACTCAGATGTTTTAAAACTCACAGCCTGTGCACACACACACACTTCTAGCCCCTCTGCCTTTTCCCTCTTCCTGGATTCACTCACACATTTTGAAACTCACACCCTGTGCACACACACACACACTTTCAGCCCCTCTGCATTTTCCCTCTTTCTGGATTCACTCAGACGTTTTAAAACTCCCAGCCTGTGCACACACAAACACTTCCAGCCCCTCTGCCTCTACCCTCTTCCTAGATTCAGTCAGACATTTTAAAACTCACATGCTGTGCACACACACACATACACTTCCAGCCCCACTGCCTTGTCCCTCTTCCTTGATTCACTCAGAGGTTTTTAAAACTCACAACCTGGGCATACACACACACACTTCAAGCCCCTCTGCCTCTTCCCTCTTCCTAGATTCACTCAGACATTTTAAAACTCACAGGCTGTGCACACACACGCACACACTTCCAGCCCCTCTGCCTTCTCCCTCTTTTGGATTCAATCAGGGTTTTTAAAACTCACAGCCTGTGCACACACACACACTTCCAGCCCCTCTGCCTTTTCCCTCTTCCTAGATTCACTCAGACATTTTAAAACTCACAGGCTGTGCACACACACGCACACACTTCCAGCCCCTCTGCCTTCTCCCTCTTTTGGATTCAATCAGGGTTTTTAAAACTCACAGCCTGTGCACACACACACACACTTCCAGCCCCTCTGCCTCTTCCCTGTTCCTGGATTCACTCAGAGGTTTTTAAAGCTCACAGCCTGTGCACACAAACACACTTCCAGCCCCTCTGCCTTTTCCCTCTTCCTGGATTCACTCAGAGGTTTTTAAAGCTCACAGCCTATGCACACACACACACTTCTAGCCCCTCTGCCTTTTCCCTCTTCCTTGATTCACTCAGATGTTTTAAAACTCACAGCCTGCACACACACGCAGACTCTTACAGCCCCTCTGCCTCTTCACTCTTCCTTGATTCACTCAGATGTTTTAAAACTCACAGCCTGTGCACACACACACACTTCCAGCCCCTCTGCCTTTTCCCTCTTCCTGGATTCACTCAGAGGTTTTTAAAGCTCACAGCCTATGCACACACACGCAGACACTTGCGGCCCCTCTGCCTCTTCCCTCTTCCTTGATTCACTCAGATGTTTTAAAACTCACAGCCTGTGCACACACACACACTTCTAGCCCCTCTGCCTTTTCCCTCTTCCTGGATTCACTCACACATTTTGAAACTCACACCCTGTGCACACACACACACACTTTCAGCCCCTCTGCATTTTCCCTCTTTCTGGATTCACTCAGACGTTTTAAAACTCCCAGCCTGTGCACACACAAACACTTCCAGCCCCTCTGCCTCTTCCCTCTTCCTAGATTCAGTCAGACATTTTAAAACTCACATGCTGTGCACACACACACATACACTTCCAGCCCCACTGCCTTGTCCCTCTTCCTGGATTCACTCAGAGGTTTTTAAAACTCACAACCTGGGCATACACACACACACTTCAAGCCCCTCTGCCTCTTCCCTCTTCCTAGATTCACTCAGACATTTTAAAACTCACAGGCTGTCCACACACACGCACACACTTCCAGCCCCTCTGCCTTCTCCCTCTTTTGGATTCAATCAGGGTTTTTAAAACTCACAGCCTGTGCACACACACACACTTCCAGCCCCTCTGCCTTTTCCCTCTTCCTGGATTCACTCAGACATTTTAAAACTCACAGCCTGTGCACAGCACACACACTTCCAGCCCCTCTGCCTTTTCCCTCTTACTGGATTCACTCAGACATTTTAAAACTCACAGCCTGTGCACACACACACACAAACACTTCCAGCCCCTCTGCCTCTTCCCTCTTCCTTGATTCACTCAGACGTTTTAAAACTCACAGCCTGCACACATACGCAGACTCTTACAGCCCCTCTGCCGCTTCCCTCTTCCTTGATTCACTCAGATGTTTTAAAACTCACAGCCTGTGCACACACACACACATCCAGCCCCTCTGCCTTTTCCCTCTTCCTGGATTCACTCAGAGGTTTTTAAAACTCACAGCCTGGGCACACAAAGACATACTTCAAGCCCCTCTGCCTCTTCCCTCTTCCTGGATTCACTCAGACATTTTAAAACTCACAGGCTGTGAACACACACACACACTTCCAGCCCCTCTGCCTTTTCCCTCTTCCTGGATTCACTCAGAGGTTTTTAAAACTCACAGCCTGGGCACACAAAGACATACTTCAAGCCCCTCTGCCTCTTCCCTCTTCCTGGAATCACTCAGACATTTTAAAACTCACAACCTGTGCACAGCACACACTTCCAGCCCCTCTGCTTCTTCCCTGCTCCTGGATTCACTCAGAGGATTTTTAAAACTTACAGCCTGTGCACACACATACACTTCCAGCCGCACTGCCTCGTCCCTCTTCCTGGATTCACTCAGAGATTTTTAAAATGCACAGCCTGTGAACACACACAGACTTGCAGCCCATCTGCCTCTTCCCTCTTCCTTGATTCACTCAGACGTTATAAAACTCACAGGCTGTGCACACACAGACACACTTCAAGCCCCTCTGCCTCTTCTCTCTTCCTGGATTCACTCAGACATTTAAAAACTCACAGGCTGTGCACACACACGAACACACTTCCAGCCCCTATGCCTCTTCCCTCTTCCTGGATTCACTCAGACATTTTAAAACTCACAGCCTGTGCACACAAACACACACACACTTCCAGCCCCTCTGCCTCTTCCCTCTTCCTTGATTCACTCAGATGTTTTAAAACTCACAGCCTGTGCACACATACACACTTCTAGCCCCTCTGCCTTTTCCCTCTTACTGGATTCACTCAGACATTTTAAAACTCACAGCCTGTGCACAGCACACACTTCCAGACCCTCTTCCTGGATTCACTCAGAGATTTTTAAAATGCACAGCCTGTGAACACACACACACTTCCAAACCCACTGCCTCGTCCCTCTTCCTGTATTTACTCAGACGTTTTAAAACTCACAGCCTGTGCACAGCACACACTTCCAGCCCCTCTGCCTCTTCCCTCTTCCTTGATTCACTCAGATGTTTTAAAACTCACAGCCTGCACACACACGCAGACTCTTACAGCCCCTCTGCCTCTTCACTCTTCCTTGATTCACTCAGATGTTTTAAAACTCACAGCCTGTGCACACACACACACTTCCAGCCCCTCTGCCTTTTCCCTCTTCCTGGATTCACTCAGAGGTTTTTAAAGCTCACAGCCTATGCACACACACGCAGACACTTGCGGCCCATCTGCCTCTTCCCTCTTCCTTGATTCACTCAGATGTTTTAAAACTCACAGCCTGTGCACACACACACACTTCTAGCCCCTCTGCCTTTTCCCTCTTCCTGGATTCACTCACACATTTTGAAACTCACACCCTGTGCACACACACACACTCTTTCAGCCCCTCTGCATTTTCCCTCTTTCTGGATTCACTCAGACGTTTTAAAACTCCCAGCCTGTGCACACACACACACTTCCAGCCGCTCTGCCTCTTCCCTCTTCCTAGATTCAGTCAGACATTTTAAAACTCACATGCTGTGCACACACACACATACACTTCCAGCCCCACTGCCTTGTCCCTCTTCCTGGATTCACTCAGAGGTTTTTAAAACTCACAACCTGGGCATACACAGACACACTTCAAGCCCCTCTGCCTCTTCCCTCTTCCTAGATTCACTCAGACATTTTAAAACTCACAGGCTGTGCACACACACGCACACACTTCCAGCCCCTCTGCCTCTTCCCTCTTCCTTGATTCACTCAGATGTTTTAAAACTCACAGCCTGTGCACACACACACACTTCTAGCCCCTCTGCCTTTTCCCTCTTCCTGGATTCACTCACACATTTTGAAACTCACACCCTGTGCACACACACACACTCTTTCAGCCCCTCTGCATTTTCCCTCTTTCTGGATTCACTCAGACGTTTTAAAACTCCCAGCCTGTGCACACACACACACTTCCAGCCGCTCTGCCTCTTCCCTCTTCCTAGATTCAGTCAGACATTTTAAAACTCACATGCTGTGCACACACACACATACACTTCCAGCCCCACTGCCTTGTCCCTCTTCCTGGATTCACTCAGAGGTTTTTAAAACTCACAACCTGGGCATACACAGACACACTTCAAGCCCCTCTGCCTCTTCCCTCTTCCTAGATTCACTCAGACATTTTAAAACTCACAGGCTGTGCACACACACGCACACACTTCCAGCCCCTCTGCCTCTTCCCTCTTCCTTGATTCACTCAGATGTTTTAAAACTCACAGCCTGTGCACACACACACACTTCTAGCCCCTCTGCCTTTTCCCTCTTCCTGGATTCACTCACACATTTTGAAACTCACACCCTGTGCACACACACACACTCTTTCAGCCCCTCTGCATTTTCCCTCTTTCTGGATTCACTCAGACGTTTTAAAACTCCCAGCCTGTGCACACACAAACACTTCCAGCCCCTCTGCCTCTTCCCTCTTCCTAGATTCAGTCAGACATTTTAAAACTCACAACCTGGGCATACACAGACACACTTCAAGCCCCTCTGCCTCTTCCCTCTTCCTAGATTCACTCAGACATTTTAAAACTCACAGGCTGTGCACACACACGCACACACTTCCAGCCCCTCTGCCTTCTCCCTCTTTTGGATTCAATCAGGGTTTTTAAAACTCACAGCCTGTGCACACACACACACTTCCAGCCCCTCTGCCTTTTCCCTCTTCCTGGATTCACTCAGACATTTTAAAACTCACAGCCTGTGCACAGCACACACACTTCCAGCCCCTCTGCCTCTTCCCTCTTCCTTGATTCACTCAGACGTTTTAAAACTCACAGCCTGCACACATACGCAGACTCTTACAGCCCCTCTGCCGCTTCCCTCTTCCTTGATTCACTCAGATGTTTTGAAACTCACAGCCTGTGCACACACACACACATCCAGCCCCTCTGCCTTTTCCCTCTTCCTGGATTCACTCAGAGGTTTTTAAAACTCACAGCCTGGGCACACAAAGACATACTTCAAACCCCTCTGCCTCTTCCCTCTTCCTGGATTCACTCAGACATTTTAAAACTCACAGGCTGTGAACACACACAGACTTCCAGCCCCTCTACCTCATCCCTCTTCCTGGATTTACTCAGTGATTTTTAAAACTCACAGCCTGTGCACAGCACACACACTTCCAGCCCCTCTGCCTCGTCCCTCTTCCTGGATTCACTCAGACATTTTAAAACTCACAGCCTACACACACACGCAGACTCTTGCAGCCCCTCTGCCTCTTCCCTCTTCCTTGATTCACTCAGACGTTATAAAACTCACAGCCTGTGCACACACACACACTTCCAGCCCCTCTGCCTTTTCCCTCTTCCTGGATTCACTCAGAGGTTTTTAAAGCTCACAGCCTATGCACAAACACGCAGAAACTTGCAGCCCCACTGCCTCGTCCCTCTTCCTGGATTCACTCAGAGGTTTTTAAAACTCACAGCCTGGGCACACACACACAGACTTCCAGCCCCTCTACCTTGTCCCTCTTCCTGGATTTACTCAGACATTTTAAAACTCACAGCCTGCACACACACGCAGACACTTGCAGCCCCTCTGCCTCTTCCCTCTTCCTTGATTCACTCAGACGTTATAAAACTCACAGCCTGTGCACACACACACACTTCCAGCCCCTCTGCCTTTTCCCTCTTCCTGGATTCACTCAGAGGTTTTTAAAGCTCACAGCCTGTGCACAAACACGCAGACACTTGCAGCCCCTCTGCCTCTTCCCTCTTCCTTGATTCACTCAGATGTTTTAAAACTCACAGCCTGTGCACACATACACACTTCCAGCCCCTCTGCCTTTTCCCTCTTCCTGGATTCACTCAGACATTTTAAAACTCACAACCTGTGCACAGCACACACTTCCAGCCCCTCTGCTTCTTCCCTGCTCCTGGATTCACTCAGAGGATTTTTAAAACTTACAGCCTGTGCACACACATACACTTCCAGCCCCTCTGCCTTTTCCCTCTTACTGGATTCACTCAGACATTTTAAAACTCACAGCCTGTGCACACACACACACACACTTCTAGCCCCTCTGCCTCTTCCCTCTTCCTTGATTCACTCAGACGTTTTAAAACTCACAGCCTGCACACACACGCAGACTCTTACAGCCCCTCTGCCGCTTCCCTCTTCCTTGATTCACTCAGATGTTTTAAAACTCACAGCCTGTGCACAAACACACACTTCCAGCCCCTCTGCCTTTTCCCTCTTCCTGGATTCACTCAGACATTTTAATACTCACAGCCTGTGCACAGCACACACTTCCAGCCCCTCTCCTTCTTCCCTGTTCCTGGATTCACTCAGAGGTTTTTAAACGTCACAGCCTGTGCACACACACACACTTCCAGCCCCTCTGCCTTTCCCCTCTTCCTGGATTCACTCAGAGGTTTTTAAAGCTCACAGCCTATGCACACACACGCAGACACTTCCAGCCCCTCTGCCTTTTCCCTCTTCCTGGATTCACTCAGATATTTTAAAACTCACAACCTGTGCACAGCACACACTTCCAGCCCCTCTGCTTCTTCCCTGCTCCTGGATTCACTCAGAGGATTTTTAAAACTTACAGCCTGTGCACACACATACACTTCCAGCCCCTCTGCCTTTTCCCTCTTACTGGATTCACTCAGACATTTTAAAACTCACAGCCTGTGCACACACACACACACACTTCCAGCCCCTCTGCCTCTTCCCTCTTCCTTGATTCACTCAGACGTTTTAAAACTCACAGCCTGCACACACACGCAGACTCTTACAGCCCCTCTGCCGCTTCCCTCTTCCTTGATTCACTCAGATGTTTTAAAACTCACAGCCTGTGCACACACACACACTTCCAGCCCCTCTGCCTTTTCCCTCTTCCTGGATTCACTCAGAGGTTTTTAAAACTCACAGCCTGGGCACACAAAGACATACTTCAAGCCCCTCTGCCTCTTCCCTCTTCCTGGATTCACTTAGACATTTTAAAACTCACAGGCTGTGAACACACACAGACTTCCGGCCCCTCTACCTCGTCCCTCTTCCTGGATTTACTCAGAGATTTTTAAAACTCACAGCCTGTGCACAGCACACACACTTCCAGCCCCTCTGCCTCTTCCCTCTTCCTTGATTCACTCAGACGTTATAAAACTCACAGCCTGTGCACACACACACACTTCCAGCCCCTCTGCCTTTTCCCTCTTCCTGGATTCACTCAGAGGTTTTTAAAGCTCACAGCCTATGCACAAACACGCAGACACTTGCAGCCCCACTGCCTCGTCCCTCTTTCTGGATTCACTCAGAGGTTTTTAAAACTCACAACCTGGGCACACACACACAGACTTCCAGCCCCTCTACCTCGTCCCTCTTCCTGGATTTACTCAGAGGTTTTTAAAACTCACAGCCTGGGCACACAAAGACACACTTCAAGCCCCTCTGCCTCTTCTCTCTTCCTGGATTCACTCAGACATTTAAAAACTCACAGGCTGTTCACACACACGCACACACTTCCAGCCCCTCTGCCTCGTCCCTCTTCCTGTATTTACTCAGACGTTTTAAAACTCACAGCCTGTGCACAGCACACACTTCCAGCCCCTCTGCCTCTTCCCTCTTCCTTGATTCACTCAGACGTTTTAAAACTCACAGCCTGCACACACACGCAGACTCTTGCAGCCCCTCTGCCTCTTCCCTCTTCCTTGATTCACTCAGACGTTATAAAACTCACAGCCTGTGCACACACACACACACTTCCAGCCCCTCTGCCTTTTCCCTCTTCCTGGATTCACTCAGACATTTTAAAACTCACAGCCTGTGCACAGCACACACACTTCCAGCCCCTCTGCCTTTTCCCTCTTACTGGATTCACTCAGACATTTTAAAACTCACAGCCTGTGCACACACACAGACACACTTCCAGCCCCTCTGCCTCTTCCCTCTTCCTTGATTCACTCAGACGTTTTAAAACTCACAGCCTGCACACACATAAAGACTCTTACAGCTCCTCTGCCGCTTCCCTCTTCCTTGATTCACTCAGATGTTTTAAAACTCACAGCCTGTGCACACACACACACTTCCAGCCCCTCTGCCTTTTCCCTCTTCCTGGATTCACTCAGAGGTTTTTAAAACTCACAGCCTGGGCACACAAAGACATACTTCAAGCCCCTCTGCCTCTTCCCTCTTCCTGGATTCACTCAGACATTTTAAAACTCACAGGCTGTGAACACACACAGACTTCCGGCCCCTCTACCTCGTCCCTCTTCCTGGATTTACTCAGAGATTTTTAAAACTCACAGCCTGTGCACATCACACACACTTCCAGCCCCTCTGCCTCTTCCCTCTTCCTTGATTCACTCAGATGTTATAAAACTCACAGCCTGTGCACACACACACACTTCCAGCCCCTCTGCCTTTTCCCTCTTCCTGGATTCACTCAGAGGTTTTTAAAGCTCACAGCCTATGCACAAACACACAGACACTTGCAGCCCCACTGCCTCGTCCCTCTTCCTGGATTCACTCAGAGGTTTTTAAAACTCACAGCCTGCACACACACGCAGACTCTTGCAGCCCCTCTGCCTCTTCCCTCTTCCTTGATTCACTCAGACGTTATAAAACTCCCAGCCTGTGCACACACACACACACTTCCAGCCCCTCTGCCTTTTCCCTCTTCCTGGATTCACTCAGAGGTTTTTAAAGCTCACAGCGTATGCACAAACACGCAGACACTTGCAGCCCCTCTGCCTCTTCCCTCTTCCTTGATTCACTCAGATGTTTTAAAACTCACAGCCTGTGCACATATACACACTTCCAGCCCCTCTGCCTTTTCCCTCTTCCTGGATTCACTCAGACATTTTAAAACTCACAACCTGTGCACAGCACACACTTCCAGCCCCTCTGCTTCTTCCCTGCTCCTGGATTCACTCAGAGGATTTTTAAAACTTACAGCCTGTGCACACACATACACTTCCAGCCCCACTGCCTTGTCCCTCTTCCTGGATTCACTCAGAGGTTTTTAAAACTCAGAACCTGGGCATACACATACACACTTCAAGCCCCTCTGCCTCTTCCCTCTTCCTAGATTCACTCAGACGTTATAAAACTCACAGCCTGTGCACACACACACACTTCCAGCCCCTCTACCTTTTCCCTCTTCCTGGATTCACTCAGAGGTTTTTAAAGCTCACACCCTATGCACACACACGCAGACACTTCCAGCCCCTCTGCCTTTTCCCTCTTCCGGGATTCACTCAGATATTTTAAAACTCACAACCTGTGCACAGCACACACTTCCAGCCCCTCTGCTTCTTCCCTGCTCCTGGATTCACTCAGAGGATTTTTAAAACTTACAGCCTGTGCACACACATACACTTCCAGCTCCACTGCCTTGTCCCTCTTCCTGGATTCACTCAGAGGTTTTTAAAACTCACAACCTGGGCATACACATACACACTTCAAGCCCCTCTGCCTCTTCCCTCTTCCTAGATTCACTCAGACGTTATAAAACTCACAGCCTGGGCACACAAAGACATACTTCAAGCCCCTCTGCCTCTTCCCTCTTCCTGGATTCACTCAGACATTTTAAAACTCACAGGCTGTGAACACACACAGACCTCCGGCCCCTCTACCTCGTCCCTCTTCCTTGATTCACTCAGACGTTATAAAACTCACAGCCTGTGCACAAACACGCAGACACTTGCAGCCCCACTGCCTCGTCCCTCTTCCTGGATTCACTCAGAGGTTTTTAAAACTCACAGCCTGGGCACACACACACAGACTTCCAGCCCCTCTACCTCGTCCCTCTTCCTGGATTTACTCAGAGGTTTTTAAAACTCACAGCCTGGGCACACAAAGACACACTTCAAGCCCCTCTGCCTCTTTTCTCTTCCTGGATTCACTCAGACATTTAAAAACTCACAGGCTGTTCACACACGCACACACTTCCAGCCCCTCTGCCTCGTCCCTCTTCCTGTATTTACTCAGACGTTTTAAAACTCACAGCCTGTGCACAGCACACACTTCCAGCCCCTCTGCCTCTTCCCTTTTCCTTGATTCACTCAGACGTTTTAAAACTCACAGCCTGCACACACACGCAGACTCTTGCAGCCCCTCTGCCTCTTCCCTCTTCCTTGATTCACTCAGACGTTATAAAACTCACAGCCTGTGCACACACACACACACTTCCAGCCCCTCTGCCTTTTCCCACTTCCTGGATTCACTCAGAGGTTTTTAAAGCTCACAGCGTATGCACAAACACGCAGACACTTGCAGCCCCTCTGCCTCTTCCCTCTTCCTTGATTCACTCAGATGTTTTAAAACTCATAGCCTGTGCACACATACACAATTCCAGCCCCTCTGCCTTTTCCCTCTTCCTGGATTCACTCAGACATTTTAAAACTCACAACCTGTGCACAGCACACACTTCCAGCCCCTCTGCTTCTTCCCTGCTCATGGATTCACTCAGAGGATTTTTAAAACGTACAGCCTGTGCACACACATACACTTCCAGCCCCACTGCCTTGTCCCTCTTCCTGGATTCACTCAGAGGTTTTTAAAACTCACAACCTGGGCATACACATACACACTTCAAGCCCCTCTACCTTTTCCCTCTTCCTGGATTCACTCAGACATTTTAAAACTCACAGCCTGTGCACACACATACACTTCCAGCCCCTCTGCCTTTTCCCTCTTACTGGATTCACTCAGACATTTTAAAACTCACAGCCTGTGCACACACACACACACACACTTCCAGCCCCTCTGCCTCTTCCCTCTTCCTTGATTCACTCAGACGTTTTAAAACTCACAGCCTGCACACACACGCAGACTCTTACAGCCCCTCTGCCTCTTCCCTCTTCCTTGATTCACTCAGACGTTTTAAAACTCACAGCCTGCACACACAGGCAGACTCTTGCAGCCCCTCTGCGTCTTCCCTCTTCCTTGATTCACTCAGACGTTATAAAACTCACAGCCTGTGCACACACACACACTTCCAGCCCCTCTGCCTTTTCCCTCTTCCTGGATTCACTCAGAGGTTTTTAAAGCTCACAGCCTATGCACAAACACGCAGACACTTGCAGCCCCTCTGCCTCTTCCCTCTTCCTGGATTCACTCAGACATTTTAAAACTCACAGCCTGTGCACAGCACACACACTTCCAGCCCCTCTGCCTCTTCCCTCTTCCTTGATTCACTCAGACGTTTTAAAACTCACAGCCTGCACACACACACAGACTCTTACAGCCCCTCTGCCTCTTCCCTCTTCCTTGATTCACTCAGACGTTTTAAAACTCACAGCCTGCACACACACGCAGACTCTTGCAGCCCCTCTGCCTCTTCCCTCTTCCTTGATTCACTCAGATGTTTTAAAACTCACAGCCTGTGCACACATACACACTTCCAGCCCCTCTGCCTTTTCCCTCTTCCTGGATTCACTCAGATGGTTTTAAGACTCACAGCTGGTGCACATCCACACTCTTCCAGCCCCTCTGCCTCTTCCCTGTTTCTGGATTCACTCAGACATTTTAAAACTCACAGCCTGTGCACAGCACACACTTCCAGCCCCTCTGCCTTTTCCCTCTTCCTGGATTCACTCAGAGGTTTTTAAAACTCACAGCCTGGGCACACAAAGACATACTTCAAGCCCCTCTGCCTCTTCCCTCTTCCTGGATTCACTTAGACATTTTAAAACTCACAGCCTGTGCACAAACACGCAGACACTTGCAGCCCCACTGCCTCGTCCCTCTTTCTGGATTCACTCAGAGGTTTTTAAAACTCACAGCCTGGGCACACACACACAGACTTCCAGCCCCTCTACCTCGTCCCTCTTCCTGGATTTACTCAGAGGTTTTTAAAACTCACAGCCTGGGCACACAAAGACACACTTCAAGCCCCTCTGCCTCTTCCCTCTTCCTAGATTCACTCAGATGTTATAAAACTCACAGCCTTTGCACAGGACACACACTTCAAGCCCCTCTGCCTCTTCCCTCTTCCTGGATTCACTCAGACGTTTTAAAACTCACAGCCTGTGCACACACACACACCTCCAGCCCCTCTGCCTCTTCCCTCTTCCTTGATTCACTCAGACGTTTTAAAACTCACAGCCTGCACACACACGCAGACTCTTGCAGCCCCTCTGCCTCTTTCATCTTCCTTGATTCACTCAGACGTTATAAAACTCACAGCCTGTGCACACACACACACACTTCCAGCCCCACTGCCTCTTCCCTCTTCCTTGATTCACTCAGAGGTTTTTAAAGCTCACAGCCTATGCACACACACGCAGACACTTGCAGCCCCTCTGCCTCTTCCCTCTTCCTTGATTCACTCAGACGTTTTAAAACTCACAGCCTGTGCACACACACACACTTCCAGCCCCTCTGCCTTTTCCCTCTTCCTGGATTCACTCAGAGGTTTTTAAAGCTCACAGCCTGTGCACAAACACGCAGACACTTGCAGCCCCTCTGCCTCTTCCCTCTTCCTTGATTCACTCAGATGTTTTAAAACTCACAGCCTGTGCACACATACACACTTCCAGCCCCTCTGCCTTTTCCCTCTTCCTGGATTCACTCAGACATTTTAATACTCACAGCTTGTGCACAGCACACACTTCCAGCCCCTCTCCTTCTTCCCTGTTCCTAGATTCACTCAGAGGTTTTTAAACGTCACAGCCTGTGCACACACACACACTTCCAGCCCCTCTGCCTTTCCCCTCTTCCTGGATTCACTCAGAGGTTTTTAAAGCTCACAGCCTATGCACACACACGCAGACACTTCCAGCCCCTCTGTTTTTTCCCTCTTCCTGGATTCACTCAGATATTTTAAAACTCACAACCTGTGCACAGCACACACTTCCAGCCCCTCTGCTTCTTCCCTGCTCCTGGATTCACTCAGAGGATTTTTAAAACTTACAGCCTGTGCACACACATACACTTTCAGCCCCTCTGCCTTTTCCCTCTTACTGGATTCACTCAGACATTTTAAAACTCACAGCCTGTGCACACACACACACACACTTCCAGCCCCTCTGCCTCTTCCCTCTTCCTTGATTCACTCAGACGTTTTAAAACTCACAGCCTGCACACACAGGCAGACTCTTACAGCCCCTCTGCCGCTTCCCTCTTCCTTGATTCACTCAGATGTTTTAAAACTCACAGCCTGTGCACACACACACACTTCCAGCCCCTCTGCCTTTTCCCTCTTCCTGGATTCACTCAGAGGTTTTTAAAACTCACAGCCTGGGCACACAAAGACATACTTCAAGCCCCTCTGCCTCTTCCCTCTTCCTGGATTCACTTAGACATTTTAAAACTCACAGCCTGTGCACACACACACACTTCCAGCCCCTCTGCCTTTTCCCTCTTCCTGGATTCACTCAGAGGTTTTTAAAGCTCACAGCCTATGCACAAACACGCAGACACTTGCAGCCCCACTGCCTCGTCCCTCTTTCTGGATTCACTCAGAGGTTTTTAAAACTCACAGCCTGGGCACACACACACAGACTTCCAGCCCCTCTACCTCGTCCCTCTTCCTGGATTTACTCAGAGGTTTTTAAAACTCACAGCCTGGGCACACAAAGACACACTTCAAGCCCCTCTGCCTCTTCTCTCTTCCTGGATTCACTCAGACATTTAAAAACTCACAGGCTGTTCACACACACGCACACACTTCCAGCCCCTCTGCCTCGTCCCTCTTCCTGTATTTACTCAGACGTTTTAAAACTCACAGCCTGCGCACGCACAGCACACACTTCCAGCCCCTCTGCCTCTTCCCTCTTCCTTGATTCACTCAGACGTTTTAAAACTCACAGCCTGCACACACACGCAGACTCTTGCAGCCCCTCTGCCTCTTCCCTCTTCCTTGATACACTCAGACGTTATAAAACTCACAGCCTGTGCACACACACACACTTCCAGCCCCTCTGCCTTTTCCCTCTTCCTGGATTCACTCAGAGGTTTTTAAAGCTCACAGCCTATGCACAAACACGCAGACACTTGCAGCCCCTCTGCCTCTTCCCTCTTCCTGGATTCACTCAGACATTTTAAAACTCACAGCCTGTGCACAGCACACACACTTCCAGCCCCTCTGCCTCTTCCCTCTTCCTTGATTCACTCAGACGTTTTAAAACTCACAGCCTGCACACACACACAGACTCTTACAGCCCCTCTGCCTCTTCCCTCTTCCTTGATTCACTCAGACGTTTTAAAACTCACAGCCTGCACACACACGCAGACTCTTGCAGCCCCTCTGCCTCTTCCCTCTTCCTTGATTCACTCAGATGTTTTAAAACTCACAGCCTGTGCACACATACACACTTCCAGCCCCTCTGCCTTTTCCCTCTTCCTGGATTCACTCAGATGGTTTTAAGACTCACAGCTGGTGCACATCCACACTCTTCCAGCCCCTCTGCCTCTTCCCTGTTTCTGGATTCACTCAGACATTTTAAAACTCACAGCCTGTGCACAGCACACACTTCCAGCCCCTCTGTTTCTTCCCTGCTCCTGGATTCACTCAGAAGATTTTTAAAACTTACAGCCTGTGCACACACATACACTTCCAGCCCCACTGCCTTGTCCCTGTTCCTGGATTCACTCAGAGGTTTTTAAAACTCACAACCTGGGCATACACATACACACTTCAAGCCCCTCTGCCTCTTCCCTCTTCCTAGATTCACTCAGATGTTATAAAACTCACAGCCTTTGCACAGGACACACACTTCAAGCCCCTCTGCCTCTTCCCTCTTCCTGGATTCACTCAGACGTTTTAAAACTCACAGCCTGTGCACACACACACACCTCCAGCCCCTCTGCCTCTTCCCTCTTCCTTGATTCACTCAGACGTTTTAAAACTCACAGCCTGCACACACACGCAGACTCTTGCAGCCCCTCTGCCTCTTTCATCTTCCTTGATTCACTCAGACGTTATAAAACTCACAGCCTGTGCACACACACACACACACTTCCAGCCCCACTGCCTCTTCCCTCTTCCTTGATTCACTCAGAGGTTTTTAAAGCTCACAGCCTATGCACACACACGCAGACACTTGCAGCCCCTCTGCCTCTTCCCTCTTCCTTGATTCACTCAGACGTTTTAAAACTCACAGCCTGTGCACACACACACACTTCCAGCCCCTCTGCCTTTTCCCTCTTCCTGGATTCACTCAGAGGTTTTTAAAGCTCACAGCCTGTGCACAAACACGCAGACACTTGCAGCCCCTCTGCCTCTTCCCTCTTCCTTGATTCACTCAGATGTTTTAAAACTCACAGCCTGTGCACACATACACACTTCCAGCCCCTCTGCCTTTTCCCTCTTCCTGGATTCACTCAGACATTTTAATACTCACAGCTTGTGCACAGCACACACTTCCAGCCCCTCTCCTTCTTCCCTGTTCCTAGATTCACTCAGAGGTTTTTAAACGTCACAGCCTGTGCACACACACACACTTCCAGCCCCTCTGCCTTTCCCCTCTTCCTGGATTCACTCAGAGGTTTTTAAAGCTCACAGCCTATGCACACACACGCAGACACTTCCAGCCCCTCTGCCTTATCCCTCTTCCTGGATTCACTCAGATATTTTAAAACTCACAACCTGTGCACAGCACACACTTCCAGCCCCTCTGCTTCTTCCCTGCTCCTGGATTCACTCAGAGGATTTTTAAAACTTACAGCCTGTGCACACACATACACTTTCAGCCCCTCTGCCTTTTCCCTCTTACTGGATTCACTCAGACATTTTAAAACTCACAGCCTGTGCACACACACACACACACTTCCAGCCCCTCTGCCTCTTCCCTCTTCCTTGATTCACTCAGACGTTTTAAAACTCACAGCCTGCACACACAGGCAGACTCTTACAGCCCCTCTGCCGCTTCCCTCTTCCTTGATTCACTCAGATGTTTTAAAACTCACAGCCTGTGCACACACACACACACTTCCAGCCCCTCTGCCTTTTCCGTCTTCCTGGATTCACTCAGAGGTTTTTAAAACTCACAGCCTGGGCACACAAAGACATACTTCAAGCCCCTCTGCCTCTTCCCTCTTCCTGGATTCACTTAGACATTTTAAAACTCACAGCCTGTGCACACACACACACTTCCAGCCCCTCTGCCTTTTCCCTCTTCCTGGATTCACTCAGAGGTTTTTAAAGCTCACAGCCTATGCACAAACACGCAGACACTTGCAGCCCCACTGCCTCGTCCCTCTTTCTGGATTCACTCAGAGGTTTTTAAAACTCACAGCCTGGGCACACACACACAGACTTCCAGCCCCTCTACCTCGTCCCTCTTCCTGGATTTACTCAGAGGTTTTTAAAACTCACAGCCTGGGCACACAAAGACACACTTCAAGCCCCTCTGCCTCTTCTCTCTTCCTGGATTCACTCAGACATTTAAAAACTCACAGGCTGTTCACACACACGCACACACTTCCAGCCCCTCTGCCTCGTCCCTCTTCCTGTATTTACTCAGACGTTTTAAAACTCACAGCCTGTGCACAGCACACACTTCCAGCCCCTCTGCCTCTTCCCTCTTCCTTGATTCACTCAGACGTTTTAAAACTCACAGCCTGCACACACACGCAGACTCTTGCAGCCCCTCTGCCTCTTCCCTCTTCCTTGATTCACTCAGACGTTATAAAACTCACAGCCTGTGCACACACACACACACTTCCAGCCCCTCTGCCTTTTCCCTCTTCCTGGATTCACTCAGACATTTTAAAACTCACAGCCTGTGCACAGCACACACACTTCCAGCCCCTCTGCCTTTTCCCTCTTACTGGATTCACTCAGACATTTTAAAACTCACAGCCTGTGCACACACACAGACACACTTCCAGCCCCTCTGCCTCTTCCCTCTTCCTTGATTCACTCAGACGTTTTAAAACTCACAGCCTGCACACACACGCAGACTCTTACAGCCCCTCTGCCTCTTCCCTCTTCCTTGATTCACTCAGATGTTTTAAAACTCACAGCCTGTGCACACACACACACTTCCAGCCCCTCTGCCTTTTCCCTCTTCCTGGATTCACTCAGAGGTTTTTAAAACTCACAGCCTGGGCACACAAAGACATACTTCAAGCCCCTCTGCCTCTTCCCTCTTCCTGGATTCACTCAGACATTTTAAAACTCACAGGCTGTGAACACACACAGACTTCCGGCCCCTCTACCTCGTCCCTCTTCCTGGATTTACTCAGAGATTTTTAAAACTCACAGCCTGTGCACAGCACACACACTTCCAGCCCCTCTGCCTCTTCCCTCTTCCTTGATTCACTCAGATGTTATAAAACTCACAGCCTGTGCACACACACACACTTCCAGCCCCTCTGCCTTTTCCCTCTTCCTGGATTCACTCAGAGGTTTTTAAAGCTCACAGCCTATGCACAAACACACAGACACTTGCAGCCCCACTGCCTCGTCCCTCTTCCTGGATTCACTCAGAGGTTTTTAAAACTCACAGCCTGGGCACACACACACAGACTTCCAGCCCCTCTACCTCGTCCCTCTTCCTGGATTTACTCAGAGGTTTTTAAAACTCACAGCCTGGGCACACAAAGACACACTTCAAGCCCCTCTGCCTCTTCTCTCTTCCTGGATTCACTCAGACATTTAAAAACTCACAGGCTGTTCACACACACGCACACACTTCCAGCCCCTCTGCCTCGTCCCTCTTCCTGTATTTACTCAGACGTTTTTAAAGCTCACAGCGTATGCAGAAACACGCAGACACTTGCAGCCCCTCTGCCTCTTCCCTCTTCCTTGATTCACTCAGATGTTTTAAAACTCACAGCCTGTGCACACACACACACTTCCAGCCCCTCTACCTTTTCCCTCTTCCTGGATTCACTCAGAGGTTTTTAAAGCTCACAGCCTATGCACACACACGCAGACACTTCCAGCCCCTCTGCCTTTTCCCTCTTCCTGGATTCACTCAGATATTTTAAAACTCACAACCTGTGCACAGCACACACTTCCAGCCCCTCTGCTTCTTCCCTGCTCCTGGATTCACTCAGAGGATTTTTAAAACTTACAGCCTGTGCACACACATACACTTCCAGCCCCACTGCCTTGTCCCTCTTCCTGGATTCACTCAGAGGTTTTTAAAACTCACAACCTGGGCATACACATACACACTTCAAGCCCCTCTGCCTCTTCCCTCTTCCTAGATTCACTCAGACGTTATAAAACTCACAGCCTGGGCACACAAAGACATACTTCCAGCCCCTCTGCCTCTTCCCTCTTCCTGGATTCACTCAGACGTTTTAAAACTCACAGCCTGCACACACACACAGACTCTTACAGCCCCTCTGCCTCTTCCCTCTTCCTTGATTCACTCAGACGTTGTAAAACTCCCAGCCTGTGCACACACACACACACTTCCAGCCCCTCTGCCTTTTCCCTCTTCCTGGATTCACTCAGAGGTTTTTAAAGCTCACAGCGTATGCAGAAACACGCAGACACTTGCAGCCCCTCTGCCTCTTCCCTCTTCCTTGATTCACTCAGATGTTTTAAAACTCACAGCCTGTGCACACATACACACTTCCAGCCCCTCTGCCTTTTCCCTCTTCCTGGATTCACTCAGATATTTTAAAACTCACAACCTGTGCACAGCACACACTTCCAGCCCCTCTGCTTCTTCCCTGCTCCTGGATTCACTCAGAGGATTTTTAAAACTTACAGCCTGTGCACACACATACACTTCCAGCCCCACTGCCTTGTCCCTCTTCCTGGATTCACTCAGAGGTTTTTAAAACTCACAATCTGGGCATACACATACACACTTCAAGCCCCTCTGCCTCTTCCCTCTTCCTAGATTCACTCAGACGTTATAAAACTCACAGCCTGGGCACACAAAGACATACTTCCAGCCCCTCTGCCTCTTCCCTCTTCCTTGATTCACTCAGACGTTTTAAAACTCACAGCCTGCACACACACACAGACTCTTACAGCCCCTCTGCCTCTTCCCTCTTCCTTGATTCACTCAGACGTTTTAAAACTCACAGCCTGCACACACACGCAGACTCTTGCTGCCCCTCTGCCTCTTCCCTCTTCCTTGATTCACTCAGATGTTTTAAAACTCACAGCCTGTGCACACATACACACTTCCAGCCCCTCTGCCTTTTCCCTCTTCCTGGATTCACTCAGATGGTTTTAAGACTCACAGCTGGTGCACATCCACACTCTTCCAGCCCCTCTGCCTCTTCCCTGTTTCTGGATTCACTCAGACATTTTAAAACTCACAGCCTGTGCACAGCACACACTTCCAGCCCCTCTGTTTCTTCCCTGCTCCTGGATTCACTCAGAGGATTTTTAAAACTTACAGCCTGTGCACACACATACACTTCCAGCCCCACTGCCTTGTCCCTGTTCCTGGATTCACTCAGAGGGTTTTAAAACTCACAACCTGGGCATACACATACACACTTCAAGCCCCTCTGCCTCTTCCCTCTTCCTAGATTCACTCAGATGTTATAAAACTCACAGCCTTTGCACAGGACACACACTTCAAGCCCCTCTGCCTCTTCCCTCTTCCTGGATTCACTCAGACGTTTTAAAACTCACAGCCTGTGCACACACACACACCTCCAGCCCCTCTGCCTCTTCCCTCTTCCTTGATTCACTCAGACGTTTTAAAACTCACAGCCTGCACACACACGCAGACTCTTGCAGCCCCTCTGCCTCTTTCATCTTCCTTGATTCACTCAGACGTTATAAAACTCACAGCCTGCACACACACGCAGACTCTTACAGCCCCTCTGCCGCTTCCCTCTTCCTTGATTCACTCAGATGTTTTAAAACTCACAGCCTGTGCACACACACACACTTCCAGCCCCTCTGCCTTTTCCCTCTTCCTGGATTTACTCAGAGATTTTTAAAACTCACAGCCTGTGCACAGCACACACACTTCCAGCCCCTCTGCCTCTTCCCTCTTCCTTGATTCACTCAGACGTTATAAAACTCACAGCCTGTGCACACACACACACTTCCAGCCCCTCTGCCTTTTCCCTCTTCCTGGATTCACTCAGAGGTTTTTAAAGCTCACAGCCTATGCACAAACACGCAGACACTTGCAGCCCCACTGCCTCGTCCCTCTTTCTGGATTCACTCAGAGGTTTTTAAAACTCACAGCCTGGGCACACACACACAGATTTCCAGCCCCTCTACCTCGTCCCTCTTCCTGGATTTACTCAGAGGTTTTTAAAACTCACAGCCTGGGCACACAAAGACACACTTCAAGCCCCTCTGCCTCTTCTCTCTTCCTGGATTCACTCAGACATTTAAAAACTCACAGGCTGTTCACACACACGCACACACTTCCAGCCCCTCTGCCTCGTCCCTCTTCCTGTATTTACTCAGACGTTTTAAAACTCACAGCCTGTGCACAGCACACACTTCCAGCCCCTCTGCCTCTTCCCTCTTCCTTGATTCACTCAGACGTTTTAAAACTCACAGCCTGCACACACACGCAGACTCTTGCAGCCCCTCTGCCTCTTCCCTCTTCCTTGATTCACTCAGACGTTATAAAACTCACAGCCTGTGCACACACACACACACTTCCAGCCCCTCTGCCTTTTCCCTCTTACTGGATTCTCTCAGACATTTTAAAACTCACAGCCTGTGCACACACACAGACACACTTCCAGCCCCTCTGCCTCTTCCCTCTTCCTTGATTCACTCAGACGTTTTAAAACTCACAGCCTGCACACACACGCAGACTCTTACAGCCCCTCTGCCGCTTCCCTCTTCCTTGATTCACTCAGATGTTTTAAAACTCACAGCCTGTGCACACACACACACTTCCAGCCCCTCTGCCTTTTCCCTCTTCCTGGATTCACTCAGAGGTTTTTAAAACTCACAGCCTGGGCACACAAAGACATACTTCAAGCCCCTCTGCCTCTTCCCTCTTCCTGGATTCACTCAGACATTTTAAAACTCACAGGCTGTGAACACACACAGACTTCCGGCCCCTCTACCTCGTCCCTCTTCCTGGATTTACTCAGAGATTTTTAAAACTCACAGCCTGTGCACAGCACACACACTTCCAGCCCCTCTGCCTCTTCCCTCTTCCTTGATTCACTCAGATGTTATAAAACTCACAGCCTGTGCACACACACACACTTCCAGCCCCTCTGCCTTTTCCCTCTTCCTGGATTCACTCAGAGGTTTTTAAAGCTCACAGCCTATGCACAAACACACAGACACTTGCAGCCCCACTGCCTCGTCCCTCTTCCTGGATTCACTCAGAGGTTTTTAAAACTCACAGCCTGGGCGCACACACACAGACTTCCAGCCCCTCTACCTCGTCCCTCTTCCTGGATTTACTCAGAGGTTTTTAAAACTCACAGCCTGGGCACACAAAGACACACTTCAAGCCCCTCTGCCTCTTCTCTCTTCCTGGATTCACTCAGACATTTAAAAACTCACAGGCTGTTCACACACACGCACACACTTCCAGCCCCTCTGCCTCGTCCCTCTTCCTGTATTTACTCAGACGTTTTAAAACTCACAGCCTGTGCACAGCACACACTTCCAGCCCCTCTGCCTCTTCCCTCTTCCTTGATTCACTCAGACGTTTTAAAACTCACAGCCTGCACACACACGCAGACTCTTGCAGCCCCTCTGCCTCTTCCCTCTTCCTTGATTCACTCAGACGTTATAAAACTCCCAGCCTGTGCACACACACACACACTTCCAGCCCCTCTGCCTTTTCCCTCTTCCTGGATTCACTCAGAGGTTTTTAAAGCTCACAGCGTATGCACAAACACGCAGACACTTGCAGCCCCTCTGCCTCTTCCCTCTTCCTTGATTCACTCAGATGTTTTAAAACTCACAGCCTGTGCACACATACACACTTCCAGCCCCTCTGCCTTTTCCCTCTTCCTGGATTCACTCAGACGTTTTAAAACTCACAACCTGTGCACAGCACACACTTCCAGCCCCTCTGCTTCTTCCCTGCTCCTGGATTCACTCAGAGGATTTTTAAAACTTACAGCCTGTGCACACACATACACTTCCAGCCCCACTGCCTTGTCCCTCTTCCTGGATTCACTCAGAGGTTTTTAAAACTCACAACCTGGGCATACACATACACACTTCAAGCCCCTCTGCCTCTTCCCTCTTCCTAGATTCACTCAGACGTTATAAAACTCACAGCCTGTGCACACACACACACTTCCAGCCCCTCTACCTTTTCCCTCTTCCTGGATTCACTCAGAGGTTTTTAAAGCTCACAGCCTATGCACACACACGCAGACACTTCCAGCCCCTCTGCCTTTTCCCTCTTCCTGGATTCACTCAGATATTTTAAAACTCACAACCTGTGCACAGCACACACTTCCAGCCCCTCTGCTTCTTCCCTGCTCCTGGATTCACTCAGAGGATTTTTAAAACTTACAGCCTGTGCACACACATACACTTCCAGCCCCACTGCCTTGTCCCTCTTCCTGGATTCACTCAGAGGTTTTTAAAACTCACAACCTGGGCATACACATACACACTTCAAGCCCCTCTGCCTCTTCCCTCTTCCTAGATTCACTCAGACGTTATAAAACTCACAGCCTGGGCACACAAAGACATACTTCAAGCCCCTCTGCCTCTTCCCTCTTCCTGGATTCACTCAGACATTTTAAAACTCACAGGCTGTGAACACACACAGACCTCCGGCCCCTCTACCTCGTCCCTCTTCCTGGATTCACTCAGACGTTTTAAAACTCACAGCCTGTGCACACACACACACCTCCAGCCCCTCTGCCTCTTCCCTCTTCCTTGATTCACTCAGACGTTTTAAAACTCACAGCCTGCACACACACGCAGACTCTTGCAGCCCCTCTGCCTCTTTCATCTTCCTTGATTCACTCAGACGTTATAAAACTCACAGCCTGTGCACACACACACACACTTCCAGCCCCACTGCCTCTTCCCTCTTCCTTGATTCACTCAGAGGTTTTTAAAGCTCACAGCCTATGCACAAACACGCAGACACTTGCAGCCCCTCTGCCTCTTCCCTCTTCCTTGATTCACTCAGATGTTTTAAAACTCACAGCCTGTGCACACATACACACTTCCAGCCCCTCTGCCTTTTCCCTCTTCCTGGATTCACTCAGACATTTTAATACTCACAGCTTGTGCACAGCACACACTTCCAGCCCCTCTCCTTCTTCCCTGTTCCTAGATTCACTCAGAGGTTTTTAAACGTCACAGCCTGTGCACACACACACACTTCCAGCCCCTCTGCCTTTCCCCTCTTCCTGGATTCACTCAGAGGTTTTTAAAGCTCACAGCCTATGCACACACACGCAGACACTTCCAGCCCCTCTGCCTTTTCCCTCTTCCTGGATTCACTCAGATATTTTAAAACTCACAACCTGTGCACAGCACACACTTCCAGCCCCTCTGCTTCTTCCCTGCTCCTGGATTCACTCAGAGGATTTTTAAAACTTACAGCCTGTGCACACACATACACTTTCAGCCCCTCTGCCTTTTCCCTCTTACTGGATTCACTCAGACATTTTAAAACTCATAGCCTGTGCACACACACACACACACTTCCAGCCCCTCTGCCTCTTCCCTCTTCCTTGATTCACTCAGACGTTTTAAAACTCACAGCCTGCACACACAGGCAGACTCTTACAGCCCCTCTGCCGCTTCCCTCTTCCTTGATTCACTCAGATGTTTTAAAACTCACAGCCTGTGCACACACACACACTTCCAGCCCCTCTGCCTTTTCCCTCTTCCTGGATTCACTCAGAGGTTTTTAAAGCTCACAGCCTATGCACAAACACGCAGACACTTGCAGCCCCACTGCCTCGTCCCTCTTTCTGGATTCACTCAGAGGTTTTTAAAACTCACAGCCTGGGCACACACACACAGACTTCCAGCCCCTCTACCTCGTCCCTCTTCCTGGATTTACTCAGAGGTTTTTAAAACTCACAGCCTGGGCACACAAAGACACACTTCAAGCCCCTCTGCCTCTTCTCTCTTCCTGGATTCACTCAGACATTTAAAAACTCACAGGCTGTTCACACACACGCACACACTTCCAGCCCCTCTGCCTCGTCCCTCTTCCTGTATTTACTCAGACGTTTTAAAACTCACAGCCTGTGCACAGCACACACTTCCAGCCCCTCTGCCTCTTCCCTCTTCCTTGATTCACTCAGACGTTTTAAAACTCACAGCCTGCACACACACGCAGACTCTTGCAGCCCCTCTGCCTCTTCCCTCTTCCTTGATTCACTCAGACGTTATAAAACTCCCAGCCTGTGCACACACACACACACTTCCAGCCCCTCTGCCTTTTCCCTCTTCCTGGATTCACTCAGAGGTTTTTAAAGCTCACAGCGTATGCACAAACACGCAGACACTTGCAGCCCCTCTGCCTCTTCCCTCTTCCTTGATTCACTCAGATGTTTTAAAACTCACAGCCTGTGCACACATACACACTTCCAGCCCCTCTGCCTTTTCCCTCTTCCTGGATTCACTCAGACATTTTAAAACTCACAACCTGTGCACAGCACACACTTCCAGCCCCTCTGCTTCTTCCCTGCTCCTGGATTCACTCAGAGGATTTTTAAAACTTACAGCCTGTGCACACACATACACTTCCAGCCCCACTGCCTTGTCCCTCTTCCTGGATTCACTCAGAGGTTTTTAAAACTCACAACCTGGGCATACACATACACACTTCAAGCCCCTCTGCCTCTTCCCTCTTCCTAGATTCACTCAGACGTTATAAAACTCACAGCCTGTGCACACACACACACTTCCAGCCCCTCTACCTTTTCCCTCTTCCTGGATTCACTCAGAGGTTTTTAAAGCTCACAGCCTATGCACACACACGCAGACACTTCCAGCCCCTCTGCCTTTTCCCTCTTCCTGGATTCACTCAGATATTTTAAAACTCACAACCTGTGCACAGCACACACTTCCAGCCCCTCTGCTTCTTCCCTGCTCCTGGATTCACTCAGAGGATTTTTAAAACTTACAGCCTGTGCACACACATACACTTCCAGCCCCACTGCCTTGTCCCTCTTCCTGGATTCACTCAGAGGTTTTTAAAACTCACAACCTGGGCATACACATACACACTTCAAGCCCCTCTGCCTCTTCCCTCTTCCTAGATTCACTCAGACGTTATAAAACTCACAGCCTGGGCACACAAAGACATACTTCAAGCCCCTCTGCCTCTTCCCTCTTCCTGGATTCACTCAGACATTTTAAAACTCACAGGCTGTGAACACACACAGACCTCCGGCCCCTCTACCTCGTCCCTCTTCCTGGATTCACTCAGACGTTTTAAAACTCACAGCCTGTGCACACACACACACCTCCAGCCCCTCTGCCTCTTCCCTCTTCCTTGATTCACTCAGACGTTTTAAAACTCACAGCCTGCACACACACGCAGACTCTTGCAGCCCCTCTGCCTCTTCCCTCTTCCTTGATTCACTCAGACGTTATAAAACTCCCAGCCTGTGCACACACACACACACTTCCAGCCCCTCTGCCTTTTCCCTCTTCCTGGATTCACTCAGAGGTTTTTAAAGCTCACAGCCTGTGCACAAACACGCAGACACTTGCAGCCCCTCTGCCTCTTCCCTCTTCCTTGATTCACTCAGATGTTTTAAAACTCACAGCCTGTGCACACATACACACTTCCAGCCCCTCTGCCTTTTCCCTCTTCCTGGATTCACTCAGACATTTTAATACTCACAGCTTGTGCACAGCACACACTTCCAGACCCTCTCCTTCTTCCCTGTTCCTAGATTCACTCAGAGGTTTTTAAACGTCACAGCCTGTGCACACACACACACTTCCAGCCCCTCTGCCTTTCCCCTCTTCCTGGATTCACTCAGAGGTTTTTAAAGCTCACAGCCTATGCACACACACGCAGACACTTCCAGCCCCTCTGCCTTTTCCCTCTTCCTGGATTCACTCAGATATTTTAAAACTCACAACCTGTGCACAGCACACACTTCCAGCCCCTCTGCTTCTTCCCTGCTCCTGGATTCACTCAGAGGATTTTTAAAACTTACAGCCTGTGCACACACACACACTTCCAGCCCCTCTGCCTCTTCCCTCTTCCTTGATTCACTCAGACGTTTTAAAACTCACAGCCTGCACACACAGGCAGACTCTTACAGCCCCTCTGCCGCTTCCCTCTTCCTTGATTCACTCAGATGTTTTAAAACTCACAGCCTGTGCACACACACACACTTCCAGCCCCTCTGCCTTTTCCCTCTTCCTGGATTCACTCAGAGGTTTTTAAAACTCACAGCCTGGGCACACAAAGACATACTTCAAGCCCCTCTGCCTCTTCCCTCTTCCTGGATTCACTTAGACATTTTAAAACTCACAGCCTGTGCACACACACACACTTCCAGCCCCTCTGCCTTTTCCCTCTTCCTGGATTCACTCAGAGGTTTTTAAAACTCACAGCCTGGGCACACAAAGACATACTTCAAGCCCCTCTGCCTCTTCCCTCTTCCTGGATTCACTCAGACATTTTAAAACTCACAGGCTGTGAACACACACAGACTTCCGGCCCCTCTACCTCGTCCCTCTTCCTGGATTTACTCAGAGATTTTTAAAACTCACAGCCTGTGCACAGCACACACACTTCCAGCCCCTCTGCCTCTTCCCTCTTCCTTGATTCACTCAGACGTTTTAAAACTCACAGCCTGTGCACACACACACACTTCCAGCCCCTCTGCCTTTTCCCTCTTCCTGGATTCACTCAGAGGTTTTTAAAGCTCACAGCCTGTGCACAAACACGCAGACACTTGCAGCCCCTCTGCCTCTTCCCTCTTCCTTGATTCACTCAGATGTTTTAAAACTCACAGCCTGTGCACACATACACACTTCCAGCCCCTCTGCCTTTTCCCTCTTCCTGGATTCACTCAGACATTTTAATACTCACAGCTTGTGCACAGCACACACTTCCAGACCCTCTCCTTCTTCCCTGTTCCTAGATTCACTCAGAGGTTTTTAAACGTCACAGCCTGTGCACACACACACACTTCCAGCCCCTCTGCCTTTCCCCTCTTCCTGGATTCACTCAGAGGTTTTTAAAGCTCACAGCCTATGCACACACACGCAGACACTTCCAGCCCCTCTGCCTTTTCCCTCTTCCTGGATTCACTCAGATATTTTAAAACTCACAACCTGTGCACAGCACACACTTCCAGCCCCTCTGCTTCTTCCCTGCTCCTGGATTCACTCAGAGGATTTTTAAAACTTACAGCCTGTGCACACACATACACTTTCAGCCCCTCTGCCTTTTCCCTCTTACTGGATTCACTCAGACATTTTAAAACTCACAGCCTGTGCACACACACACACACACTTCCAGCCCCTCTGCCTCTTCCCTCTTCCTTGATTCACTCAGACGTTTTAAAACTCACAGCCTGCACACACAGGCAGACTCTTACAGCCCCTCTGCCGCTTCCCTCTTCCTTGATTCACTCAGATGTTTTAAAACTCACAGCCTGTGCACACACACACACTTCCAGCCCCTCTGCCTTTTCCCTCTTCCTGGATTCACTCAGAGGTTTTTAAAACTCACAGCCTGGGCACACAAAGACATACTTCAAGCCCCTCTGCCTCTTCCCTCTTCCTGGATTCACTTAGACATTTTAAAACTCACAGCCTGTGCACACACACACACTTCCAGCCCCTCTGCCTTTTCCCTCTTCCTGGATTCACTCAGAGGTTTTTAAAACTCACAGCCTGGGCACACAAAGACATACTTCAAGCCCCTCTGCCTCTTCCCTCTTCCTGGATTCACTCAGACATTTTAAAACTCACAGGCTGTGAACACACACAGACTTCCGGCCCCTCTACCTCGTCCCTCTTCCTGGATTTACTCAGAGATTTTTAAAACTCACAGCCTGTGCACAGCACACACACTTCCAGCCCCTCTGCCTTTTCCCTCTTCCTGGATTCACTCAGAGGTTTTTAAAGCTCACAGCCTATGCACAAACACACAGACACTTGCAGCCCCACTGCCTCGTCCCTCTTCCTGGATTCACTCAGAGGTTTTTAAAACTCACAGCCTGGGCACACACACACAGACTTCCAGCCCCTCTACCTCGTCCCTCTTCCTGGATTTACTCAGAGGTTTTTAAAACTCAAAGCCTGGGCACACAAAGACACACTTCAAGCCCCTCTGCCTCTTCTCTCTTCCTGGATTCACTCAGACATTTAAAAACTCACAGGCTGTTCACACACACGAACACACTTCCAGCCCCTCTGCCTCGTCCCTCTTCCTGTATTTACTCAGACGTTTTAAAACTCACAGCCTGTGCACAGCACACACTTCCAGCCCCTCTGCCTCTTCCCTCTTCCTTGATTCACTCAGACGTTTTAAAACTCACAGCCTGCACACACACGCAGACTCTTGCAGCCCCTCTGCCTCTTCCCTCTTCCTTGATTCACTCAGACGTTATAAAACTCACAGCCTGTGCACACACACACACACTTCCAGCCCCTCTGCCTTTTCCCTCTTCCTGGATTCACTCAGAGGTTTTTAAAGCTCACAGCGTATGCAGAAACACGCAGACACTTGCAGCCCCTCTGCCTCTTCCCTCTTCCTTGATTCACTCAGACATTTTAAAACTCACAACCTGTGCACAGCACACACTTCCAGCCCCTCTGCTTCTTCCCTGCTCCTGGATTCACTCAGAGGATTTTTAAAACTTACAGCCTGTGCACACACATACACTTCCAGCCCCACTGCCTTGTCCCTCTTCCTGGATTCACTCAGAGGTTTTTAAAACTCACAACCTGGGCATACACATACACACTTCAAGCCCCTCTGCCTCTTCCCTCTTCCTAGATTCACTCAGACGTTATAAAACTCACAGCCTGGGCACACAAAGACATACTTCAAGCCCCTCTGCCTCTTCCCTCTTCCTGGATTCACTCAGACATTTTAAAACTCACAGGCTGTGAACACACACAGACCTCCGGCCCCTCTACCTCGTCCCTCTTCCTGGATTCACTCAGACGTTTTAAAACTCACAGCCTGTGCACACACACACACCTCCAGCCCCTCTGCCTCTTCCCTCTTCCTTGATTCACTCAGACGTTTTAAAACTCACAGCCTGCACACACACGCAGACTCTTGCAGCCCCTCTGCCTCTTCCCTCTTCCTTGATTCACTCAGACGTTATAAAACTCCCAGCCTGTGCACACACACACACACTTCCAGCCCCTCTGCCTTTTCCCTCTTCCTGGATTCACTCAGAGGTTTTTAAAGCTCACAGCGTATGCACAAACACGCAGACACTTGCAGCCCCTCTGCCTCTTCCCTCTTCCTTGATTCACTCAGATGTTTTAAAACTCACAGCCTGTGCACACATACACACTTCCAGCCCCTCTGCCTTTTCCCTCTTCCTGGATTCACTCAGACATTTTAAAACTCACAACCTGTGCACAGCACACACTTCCAGCCCCTCTGCTTCTTCCCTGCTCCTGGATTCACTCAGAGGATTTTTAAAACTTACAGCCTGTGCACACACATACACTTCCAGCCCCACTGCCTTGTCCCTCTTCCTGGATTCACTCAGAGGTTTTTAAAACTCACAACCTGGGCATACACATACACACTTCAAGCCCCTCTGCCTCTTCCCTCTTCCTAGATTCACTCAGACGTTATAAAACTCACAGCCTGTGCACACACACACACTTCCAGCCCCTCTACCTTTTCCCTCTTCCTGGATTCACTCAGAGGTTTTTAAAGCTCACAGCCTATGCACACACACGCAGACACTTCCAGCCCCTCTGCCTTTTCCCTCTTCCTGGATTCACTCAGATATTTTAAAACTCACAACCTGTGCACAGCACACACTTCCAGCCCCTCTGCTTCTTCCCTGCTCCTGGATTCACTCAGAGGATTTTTAAAACTTACAGCCTGTGCACACACATACACTTCCAGCCCCACTGCCTTGTCCCTCTTCCTGGATTCACTCAGAGGTTTTTAAAACTCACAACCTGGGCATACACATACACACTTCAAGCCCCTCTGCCTCTTCCCTCTTCCTAGATTCACTCAGACGTTATAAAACTCACAGCCTGAGCACACAAAGACATACTTCAAGCCCCTCTGCCTCTTCCCTCTTCCTGGATTCACTCAGACATTTTAAAACTCACAGGCTGTGAACACACACAGACCTCCGGCCCCTCTACCTCGTCCCTCTTCCTGGATTCACTCAGACGTTTTAAAACTCACAGCCTGTGCACACACACACACCTCCAGCCCCTCTGCCTCTTCCCTCTTCCTTGATTCACTCAGACGTTTTAAAACTCACAGCCTGCACACACACGCAGACTCTTGCAGCCCCTCTGCCTCTTTCATCTTCCTTGATTCACTCAGACGTTATAAAACTCACAGCCTGTGCACAGCACACACTTCCAGCCCCTCTGCCTCTTCCCTCTTCCTTGATTCACTCAGACGTTTTAAAACTCACAGCCTGCACACACACGCAGACTCTTGCAGCCCCTCTGCCTCTTCCCTCTTCCTTGATTCACTCAGACGTTATAAAACTCCCAGCCTGTGCACACACACACACACTTCCAGCCCCTCTGCCTTTTCCCTCTTCCTGGATTCACTCAGAGGTTTTTAAAGCTCACAGCGTATGCACAAACACGCAGACACTTGCAGCCCCTCTGCCTCTTCCCTCTTCCTTGATTCACTCAGATGTTTTAAAACTCACAGCCTGTGCACACATACACACTTCCAGCCCCTCTGCCTTTTCCCTCTTCCTGGATTCACTCAGACGTTTTAAAACTCACAACCTGTGCACAGCACACACTTCCAGCCCCTCTGCTTCTTCCCTGCTCCTGGATTCACTCAGAGGATTTTTAAAACTTACAGCCTGTGCACACACATACACTTCCAGCCCCACTGCCTTGTCCCTCTTCCTGGATTCACTCAGAGGTTTTTAAAACTCACAACCTGGGCATACACATACACACTTCAAGCCCCTCTGCCTCTTCCCTCTTCCTAGATTCACTCAGACGTTATAAAACTCACAGCCTGTGCACACACACACACTTCCAGCCCCTCTACCTTTTCCCTCTTCCTGGATTCACTCAGAGGTTTTTAAAGCTCACAGCCTATGCACACACACGCAGACACTTCCAGCCCCTCTGCCTTTTCCCTCTTCCTGGATTCACTCAGATATTTTAAAACTCACAACCTGTGCACAGCACACACTTCCAGCCCCTCTGCTTCTTCCCTGCTCCTGGATTCACTCAGAGGATTTTTAAAACTTACAGCCTGTGCACACACATACACTTCCAGCCCCACTGCCTTGTCCCTCTTCCTGGATTCACTCAGAGGTTTTTAAAACTCACAACCTGGGCATACACATACACACTTCAAGCCCCTCTGCCTCTTCCCTCTTCCTAGATTCACTCAGACGTTATAAAACTCACAGCCTGGGCACACAAAGACATACTTCAAGCCCCTCTGCCTCTTCCCTCTTCCTGGATTCACTCAGACATTTTAAAACTCACAGGCTGTGAACACACACAGACCTCCGGCCCCTCTACCTCGTCCCTCTTCCTGGATTCACTCAGACGTTTTAAAACTCACAGCCTGTGCACACACACACACCTCCAGCCCCTCTGCCTCTTCCCTCTTCCTTGATTCACTCAGACGTTTTAAAACTCACAGCCTGCACACACACGCAGACTCTTGCAGCCCCTCTGCCTCTTCCCTCTTCCTTGATTCACTCAGACGTTATAAAACTCCCAGCCTGTGCACACACACACACACTTCCAGCCCCTCTGCCTTTTCCCTCTTCCTGGATTCACTCAGAGGTTTTTAAAGCTCACAGCGTATGCACAAACACGCAGACACTTGCAGCCCCTCTGCCTCTTCCCTCTTCCTTGATTCACTCAGATGTTTTAAAACTCACAGCCTGTGCACACATACACACTTCCAGCCCCTCTGCCTTTTCCCTCTTCCTGGATTCACTCAGACATTTTAAAACTCACAACCTGTGCACAGCACACACTTCCAGCCCCTCTGCTTCTTCCCTGCTCCTGGATTCACTCAGAGGATTTTTAAAACTTACAGCCTGTGCACACACATACACTTCCAGCCCCACTGCCTTGTCCCTCTTCCTGGATTCACTCAGAGGTTTTTAAAACTCACAACCTGGGCATACACATACACACATCAAGCCCCTCTGCCTCTTCCCTCTTCCTAGATTCACTCAGACGTTATAAAACTCACAGCCTGTGCACACACACACACTTCCAGCCCCTCTGCCTTTTCCCTCTTCCTGGATTCACTCAGAGGTTTTTAAAGCTCACAGCCTATGCACACACACGCAGACACTTCCAGCCCCTCTGCCTTTTCCCTCTTCCTGGATTCACTCAGATATTTTAAAACTCACAACCTGTGCACAGCACACACTTCCAGCCCCTCTGCTTCTTCCCTGCTCCTGGATTCACTCAGAGGATTTTTAAAACTTACAGCCTGTGCACACACATACACTTCCAGCCCCACTGCCTTGTCCCTCTTCCTGGATTCACTCAGAGGTTTTTAAAACTCACAACCTGGGCATACACATACACACTTCAAGCCCCTCTGCCTCTTCCCTCTTCCTAGATTCACTCAGACATTATAAAACTCACAGCCTGAGCACACAAAGACATACTTCAAGCCCCTCTGCCTCTTCCCTCTTCCTGGATTCACTCAGACATTTTAAAACTCACAGGCTGTGAACACACACAGACCTCCGGCCCCTCTACCTCGTCCCTCTTCCTGGATTCACTCAGACGTTTTAAAACTCACAGCCTGTGCACACACACACACCTCCAGCCCCTCTGCCTCTTCCCTCTTCCTTGATTCACTCAGACGTTTTAAAACTCACAGCCTGCACACACACGCAGACTCTTGCAGCCCCTCTGCCTCTTTCATCTTCCTTGATTCACTCAGACGTTATAAAACTCACAGCCTGTGCACACACACACACACTTCCAGCCCCACTGCCTCTTCCCTCTTCCTTGATTCACTCAGAGGTTTTTAAAGCTCACAGCCTATGCACACACACGCAGACACTTGCAGCCCCTCTGCCTCTTCCCTCTTCCTTGATTCACTCAGACGTTTTAAAACTCACAGCCTGTGCACACACACACACTTCCAGCCCCTCTGCCTTTTCCCTCTTCCTGGATTCACTCAGAGGTTTTTAAAGCTCACAGCCTGTGCACAAACACGCAGACACTTGCAGCCCCTCTGCCTCTTCCCTCTTCCTTGATTCACTCAGATGTTTTAAAACTCACAGCCTGTGCACACATACACACTTCCAGCCCCTCTGCCTTTTCCCTCTTCCTGGATTCACTCAGACATTTTAATACTCACAGCTTGTGCACAGCACACACTTCCAGACCCTCTCCTTCTTCCCTGTTCCTAGATTCACTCAGAGGTTTTTAAACGTCACAGCCTGTGCACACACACACACTTCCAGCCCCTCTGCCTTTCCCCTCTTCCTGGATTCACTCAGAGGTTTTTAAAGCTCACAGCCTATGCACACACACGCAGACACTTCCAGCCCCTCTGCCTTTTCCCTCTTCCTGGATTCACTCAGATATTTTAAAACTCACAACCTGTGCACAGCACACACTTCCAGCCCCTCTGCTTCTTCCCTGCTCCTGGATTCACTCAGAGGATTTTTAAAACTTACAGCCTGTGCACACACATACACTTTCAGCCCCTCTGCCTTTTCCCTCTTACTGGATTCACTCAGACATTTTAAAACTCACAGCCTGTGCACACACACACACACACTTCCAGCCCCTCTGCCTCTTCCCTCTTCCTTGATTCACTCAGACGTTTTAAAACTCACAGCCTGCACACACAGGCAGACTCTTACAGCCCCTCTGCCGCTTCCCTCTTCCTTGATTCACTCAGATGTTTTAAAACTCACAGCCTGTGCACACACACACACTTCCAGCCCCTCTGCCTTTTCCCTCTTCCTGGATTCACTCAGAGGTTTTTAAAACTCACAGCCTGGGCACACAAAGACATACTTCAAGCCCCTCTGCCTCTTCCCTCTTCCTGGATTCACTTAGACATTTTAAAACTCACAGCCTGTGCACACACACACACTTCCAGCCCCTCTGCCTTTTCCCTCTTCCTGGATTCACTCAGAGGTTTTTAAAACTCACAGCCTGGGCACACAAAGACATACTTCAAGCCCCTCTGCCTCTTCCCTCTTCCTGGATTCACTCAGACATTTTAAAACTCACAGGCTGTGAACACACACAGACTTCCGGCCCCTCTACCTCGTCCCTCTTCCTGGATTTACTCAGAGATTTTTAAAACTCACAGCCTGTGCACAGCACACACACTTCCAGCCCCTCTGCCTCTTCCCTCTTCCTTGATTCACTCAGATGTTATAAAACTCACAGCCTGTGCACACACACACACTTCCAGCCCCTCTGCCTTTTCCCTCTTCCTGGATTCACTCAGAGGTTTTTAAAGCTCACAGCCTATGCACAAACACACAGACACTTGCAGCCCCACTGCCTCGTCCCTCTTCCTGGATTCACTCAGAGGTTTTTAAAACTCACAGCCTGGGCACACACACACAGACTTCCAGCCCCTCTACCTCGTCCCTCTTCCTGGATTTACTCAGAGGTTTTTAAAACTCACAGCCTGGGCACACAAACACACACTTCAAGCCCCTCTGCCTCTTCTCTCTTCCTGGATTCACTCAGACATTTAAAAACTCACAGGCTGTTCACACACACGCACACACTTCCAGCCCCTCTGCCTCGTCCCTCTTCCTGTATTTACTCAGACGTTTTAAAACTCACAGCCTGTGCACAGCACACACTTCCAGCCCCTCTGCCTCTTCCCTCTTCCTTGATTCACTCAGACGTTTTAAAACTCACAGCCTGCACACACACGCAGACTCTTGCAGCCCCTCTGCCTCTTCCCTCTTCCTTGATTCACTCAGACGTTATAAAACTCACAGCCTGTGCACACACACACACACTTCCAGCCCCTCTGCCTTTTCCCTCTTCCTGGATTCACTCAGAGGTTTTTAAAGCTCACAGCGTATGCAGAAACACGCAGACACTTGCAGCCCCTCTGCCTCTTCCCTCTTCCTTGATTCACTCAGACATTTTAAAACTCACAACCTGTGCACAGCACACACTTCCAGCCCCTCTGCTTCTTCCCTGCTCCTGGATTCACTCAGAGGATTTTTAAAACTTACAGCCTGTGCACACACATACACTTCCAGCCCCACTGCCTTGTCCCTCTTCCTGGATTCACTCAGAGGTTTTTAAAACTCACAACCTGGGCATACACATACACACTTCAAGCCCCTCTGCCTCTTCCCTCTTCCTAGATTCACTCAGACGTTATAAAACTCACAGCCTGGGCACACAAAGACATACTTCAAGCCCCTCTGCCTCTTCCCTCTTCCTGGATTCACTCAGACATTTTAAAACTCACAGGCTGTGAACACACACAGACCTCCGGCCCCTCTACCTCGTCCCTCTTCCTGGATTCACTCAGACGTTTTAAAACTCACAGCCTGTGCACACACACACACCTCCAGCCCCTCTGCCTCTTCCCTCTTCCTTGATTCACTCAGACGTTTTAAAACTCACAGCCTGCACACACACGCAGACTCTTGCAGCCCCTCTGCCTCTTCCCTCTTCCTTGATTCACTCAGACGTTATAAAACTCCCAGCCTGTGCACACACACACACACTTCCAGCCCCTCTGCCTTTTCCCTCTTCCTGGATTCACTCAGAGGTTTTTAAAGCTCACAGCGTATGCACAAACACGCAGACACTTGCAGCCCCTCTGCCTCTTCCCTCTTCCTTGATTCACTCAGATGTTTTAAAACTCACAGCCTGTGCACACATACACACTTCCAGCCCCTCTGCCTTTTCCCTCTTCCTGGATTCACTCAGACATTTTAAAACTCACAACCTGTGCACAGCACACACTTCCAGCCCCTCTGCTTCTTCCCTGCTCCTGGATTCACTCAGAGGATTTTTAAAACTTACAGCCTGTGCACACACATACACTTCCAGCCCCACTGCCTTGTCCCTCTTCCTGGATTCACTCAGAGGTTTTTAAAACTCACAACCTGGGCATACACATACACACTTCAAGCCCCTCTGCCTCTTCCCTCTTCCTAGATTCACTCAGACGTTATAAAACTCACAGCCTGTGCACACACACACACTTCCAGCCCCTCTACCTTTTCCCTCTTCCTGGATTCACTCAGAGGTTTTTAAAGCTCACAGCCTATGCACACACACGCAGACACTTCCAGCCCCTCTGCCTTTTCCCTCTTCCTGGATTCACTCAGATATTTTAAAACTCACAACCTGTGCACAGCACACACTTCCAGCCCCTCTGCTTCTTCCCTGCTCCTGGATTCACTCAGAGGATTTTTAAAACTTACAGCCTGTGCACACACATACACTTCCAGCCCCACTGCCTTGTCCCTCTTCCTGGATTCACTCAGAGGTTTTTAAAACTCACAACCTGGGCATACACATACACACTTCAAGCCCCTCTGCCTCTTCCCTCTTCCTAGATTCACTCAGACGTTATAAAACTCACAGCCTGAGCACACAAAGACATACTTCAAGCCCCTCTGCCTCTTCCCTCTTCCTGGATTCACTCAGACATTTTAAAACTCACAGGCTGTGAACACACACAGACCTCCGGCCCCTCTACCTCGTCCCTCTTCCTGGATTCACTCAGACGTTTTAAAACTCACAGCCTGTGCACACACACACACCTCCAGCCCCTCTGCCTCTTCCCTCTTCCTTGATTCACTCAGACGTTTTAAAACTCACAGCCTGCACACACACGCAGACTCTTGCAGCCCCTCTGCCTCTTTCATCTTCCTTGATTCACTCAGACGTTATAAAACTCACAGCCTGTGCACACACACACACACTTCCAGCCCCACTGCCTCTTCCCTCTTCCTTGATTCACTCAGAGGTTTTTAAAGCTCACAGCCTATGCACACACACGCAGACACTTGCAGCCCCTCTGCCTCTTCCCTCTTCCTTGATTCACTCAGACGTTTTAAAACTCACAGCCTGTGCACACACACACACTTCCAGCCCCTCTGCCTTTTCCCTCTTCCTGGATTCACTCAGAGGTTTTTAAAGCTCACAGCCTGTGCACAAACACGCAGACACTTGCAGCCCCTCTGCCTCTTCCCTCTTCCTTGATTCACTCAGATGTTTTAAAACTCACAGCCTGTGCACACATACACACTTCCAGCCCCTCTGCCTTTTCCCTCTTCCTGGATTCACTCAGACATTTTAATACTCACAGCTTGTGCACAGCACACACTTCCAGCCCCTCTCCTTCTTCCCTGTTCCTAGATTCACTCAGAGGTTTTTAAACGTCACAGCCTGTGCACACACACACACACTTCCAGCCCCTCTGCCTTTCCCCTCTTCCTGGATTCACTCAGAGGTTTTTAAAGCTCACAGCCTATGCACACACACGCAGACACTTCCAGCCCCTCTGCCTTTTCCCTCTTCCTGGATTCACTCAGATATTTTAAAACTCACAACCTGTGCACAGCACACACTTCCAGCCCCTCTGCTTCTTCCCTGCTCCTGGATTCACTCAGAGGATTTTTAAAACTTACAGCCTGTGCACACACATACACTTTCAGCCCCTCTGCCTTTTCCCTCTTACTGGATTCACTCAGACATTTTAAAACTCACAGCCTGTGCACACACACACACACACTTCCAGCCCCTCTGCCTCTTCCCTCTTCCTTGATTCACTCAGACGTTTTAAAACTCACAGCCTGCACACACAGGCAGACTCTTACAGCCCCTCTGCCGCTTCCCTCTTCCTTGATTCACTCAGATGTTTTAAAACTCACAGCCTGTGCACACACACACACTTCCAGCCCCTCTGCCTTTTCCCTCTTCCTGGATTCACTCAGAGGTTTTTAAAACTCACAGCCTGGGCACACAAAGACATACTTCAAGCCCCTCTGCCTCTTCCCTCTTCCTGGATTCACTTAGACATTTTAAAACTCACAGCCTGTGCACACACACACACTTCCAGCCCCTCTGCCTTTTCCCTCTTCCTGGATTCACTCAGAGGTTTTTAAAACTCACAGCCTGGGCACACAAAGACATACTTCAAGCCCCTCTGCCTCTTCCCTCTTCCTGGATTCACTCAGACATTTTAAAACTCACAGCCTGTGCACACATACACACTTCCAGCCCCTCTGCCTTTTCCCTCTTCCTGGATTCACTCAGACATTTTAAAACTCACAACCTGTGCACAGCACACACTTCCAGCCCCTCTGCTTCTTCCCTGCTCCTGGATTCACTCAGAGGATTTTTAAAACTTACAGCCTGTGCACACACATACACTTCCAGCCCCTCTGCCTTTTCCCTCTTCCTGGATTCACTCAGAGGTTTTTAAAGCTCACAGCCTATGCACAAACACACAGACACTTGCAGCCCCACTGCCTCGTCCCTCTTCCTGGATTCACTCAGAGGTTTTTAAAACTCACAGCCTGGGCACACACACACAGACTTCCAGCCCCTCTACCTCGTCCCTCTTCCTGGATTTACTCAGAGGTTTTTAAAACTCACAGCCTGGGCACACAAAGACACACTTCAAGCCCCTCTGCCTCTTCTCTCTTCCTGGATTCACTCAGACATTTAAAAACTCACAGGCTGTTCACACACACGCACACACTTCCAGCCCCTCTGCCTCGTCCCTCTTCCTGTATTTACTCAGACGTTTTAAAACTCACAGCCTGTGCACAGCACACACTTCCAGCCCCTCTGCCTCTTCCCTCTTCCTTGATTCACTCAGACGTTTTAAAACTCACAGCCTGCACACACACGCAGACTCTTGCAGCCCCTCTGCCTCTTCCCTCTTCCTTGATTCACTCAGACGTTATAAAACTCCCAGCCTGTGCACACACACACACACTTCCAGCCCCTCTGCCTTTTCCCTCTTCCTGGATTCACTCAGAGGTTTTTAAAGCTCACAGCGTATGCAGAAACACGCAGACACTTGCAGCCCCTCTGCCTCTTCCCTCTTCCTTGATTCACTCAGATGTTTTAAAACTCACAGCCTGTGCACACATACACACTTCCAGCCCCTCTGCCTTTTCCCTCTTCCTGGATTCACTCAGACATTTTAAAACTCACAACCTGTGCACAGCACACACTTCCAGCCCCTCTGCTTCTTCCCTGCTCCTGGATTCACTCAGAGGATTTTTAAAACTTACAGCCTGTGCACACACATACACTTCCAGCCCCACTGCCTTGTCCCTCTTCCTGGATTCACTCAGAGGTTTTTAAAACTCACAACCTGGGCATACACATACACACTTCAAGCCCCTCTGCCTCTTCCCTCTTCCTAGATTCACTCAGACGTTATAAAACTCACAGCCTGTGCACACACACACACTTCCAGCCCCTCTACCTTTTCCCTCTTCCTGGATTCACTCAGAGGTTTTTAAAGCTCACAGCCTATGCACACACACGCAGACACTTCCAGCCCCTCTGCCTTTTCCCTCTTCATGGATTCACTCAGATATTTTAAAACTCACAACCTGTGCACAGCACACACTTCCAGCCCCTCTGCTTCTTCCCTGCTCCTGGATTCACTCAGAGGATTTTTAAAACTTACAGCCTGTGCACACACATACACTTCCAGCCCCACTGCCTTGTCCCTCTTCCTGGATTCACTCAGAGGTTTTTAAAACTCACAACCTGGGCATACACATACACACTTCAAGCCCCTCTGCCTCTTCCCTCTTCCTAGATTCACTCAGACGTTATAAAACTCACAGCCTGGGCACACAAAGACATACTTCCAGCCCCTCTGCCTCTTCCCTCTTCCTTGATTCACTCAGACGTTTTAAAACTCACAGCCTGCACACACACACAGACTCTTACAGCCCCTCTGCCTCTTCCCTCTTCCTTGATTCACTCAGACGTTATAAAACTCCCAGCCTGTGCACACACACACACACTTCCAGCCCCTCTGCCTTTTCCCTCTTCCTGGATTCACTCAGAGGTTTTTAAAGCTCACAGCGTATGCAGAAACACGCAGACACTTGCAGCCCCTCTGCCTCTTCCCTCTTCCTGGATTCACTCAGATGTTTTAAAACTCACAGCCTGTGCACACATACACACTTCCAGCCCCTCTGCCTTTTCCCTCTTCCTGGATTCACTCAGACATTTTAAAACTCACAACCTGTGCACAGCACACACTTCCAGCCCCTCTGCTTCTTCCCTGCTCCTGGATTCACTCAGAGGATTTTTAAAACTTACAGCCTGTGCACACACATACACTTCCAGCCCCACTGCCTTGTCCCTCTTCCTGGATTCACTCAGAGGTTTTTAAAACTCACAACCTGGGCATACACATACACACTTCAAGCCCCTCTGCCTCTTCCCTCTTCCTAGATTCACTCAGACGTTATAAAACTCACAGCCTGTGCACACACACACACACTTCCAGCCCCTCTACCTTTTCCCTCTTCCTGGATTCACTCAGAGGTTTTTAAAGCTCACAGCCTATGCACACACACGCAGACACTTCCAGCCCCTCTGCCTTTTCCCTCTTCCTGGATTCACTCAGATATTTTAAAACTCACAACCTGTGCACAGCACACACTTCCAGCCCCTCTGCTTCTTCCCTGCTCCTGGATTCACTCAGAGGATTTTTAAAACTTACAGCCTGTGCACACACATACACTTCCAGCCCCACTGCCTTGTCCCTCTTCCTGGATTCACTCAGAGGTTTTTAAAACTCACAATCTGGGCATACACATACACACTTCAAGCCCCTCTGCCTCTTCCCTCTTCCTAGATTCACTCAGACGTTATAAAACTCACAGCCTGGGCACACAAAGACATACTTCCAGCCCCTCTGCCTCTTCCCTCTTCCTTGATTCACTCAGACGTTTTAAAACTCACAGCCTGCACACACACACAGACTCTTACAGCCCCTCTGCCTCTTCCCTCTTCCTTGATTCACTCAGACGTTTTAAAACTCACAGCCTGCACACACACGCAGACTCTTGCAGCCCCTCTGCCTCTTCCCTCTTCCTTGATTCACTCAGATGTTTTAAAACTCACAGCCTGTGCACACATACACACTTCCAGCCCCTCTGCCTTTTCCCTCTTCCTGGATTCACTCAGATGGTTTTAAGACTCACAGCTGGTGCACATCCACACTCTTCCAGCCCCTCTGCCTCTTCCCTGTTTCTGGATTCACTCAGACATTTTAAAACTCACAGCCTGTGCACAGCACACACTTCCAGCCCCTCTGTTTCTTCCCTGCTCCTGGATTCACTCAGAGGATTTTTAAAATTTACAGCCTGTGCACACACATACACTTCCAGCCCCACTGCCTTGTCCCTGTTCCTGGATTCACTCAGAGGTTTTTAAAACTCACAACCTGGGCATACACACACACACTTCCAGCCCCTCTGCCTTTTCCCTCTTCCTGGATTCACTCAGACATTTTAAAACTCACAGCCTGTGCACAGCACACACACTTCCAGCCCCTCTGCCTTTTCCCTCTTACTGGATTCACTCAGACATTTTAAAACTCACAGCCTGTGCACACACACAGACACACTTCCAGCCCCTCTGCCTCTTCCCTCTTCCTTGATTCACTCAGACGTTTTAAAACTCACAGCCTGCACACACACACACACACTTCCAGCCCCTCTGCCTTTTCCCTCTTCCTGGATTCACTCAGAGGTTTTTAAAACTCACAGCCTGGGCACACAAAGACATACTTCAAGCCCCTCTGCCTCTTCCCTCTTCCTGGATTCACTCAGACATTTTAAAACTCACAGGCTGTGAACACACACAGACTTCCGGCCCCTCTACCTCGTCCCTCTTCCTGGATTTACTCAGAGATTTTTAAAACTCACAGCCTGTGCACAGCACACACACTTCCAGCCCCTCTGCCTCTTCCCTCTTCCTTGATTCACTCAGATGTTATAAAACTCACAGCCTGTGCACACACACACACTTCCAGCCCCTCTGCCTTTTCCCTCTTCTTGGATTCACTCAGAGGTTTTTAAAGCTCACAGCCTATGCACAAACACACAGACACTTGCAGCCCCACTGCCTCGTCCCTCTTCCTGGATTCACTCAGAGGTTTTTAAAACTCACAGCCTGGGCACACACACACAGACTTCCAGCCCCTCTACCTCGTCCCTCTTCCTGGATTTACTCAGAGGTTTTTAAAACTCACAGCCTGGGCACACAAAGACACACTTCAAGCCCCTCTGCCTCTTCTCTCTTCCTGGATTCACTCAGACATTTAAAAACTCACAGGCTGTTCACACACACGCACACACTTCCAGCCCCTCTGCCTCGTCCCTCTTCCTGTATTTACTCAGACGTTTTAAAACTCACAGCCTGTGCACAGCACACACTTCCAGCCCCTCTGCCTCTTCCCTCTTCCTTGATTCACTCAGACGTTTTAAAACTCACAGCCTGCACACACACGCAGACTCTTGCAGCCCCTCTGCCTCTTCCCTCTTCCTTGATTCACTCAGACGTTATAAAACTCCCAGCCTGTGCACATACACACACACTTCCAGCCCCTCTGCCTTTTCCCTCTTCCTGGATTCACTCAGAGGTTTTTAAAGCTCACAGCGTATGCACAAACACGCAGACACTTGCAGCCCCTCTGCCTCTTCCCTCTTCCTTGATTCACTCAGATGTTTTAAAACTCACAGCCTGTGCACACATACACACTTCCAGCCCCTCTGCCTTTTCCCTCTTCCTGGATTCACTCAGACATTTTAAAACTCACAACCTGTGCACAGCACACACTTCCAGCCCCTCTGCTTCTTCCCTGCTCCTGGATTCACTCAGAGGATTTTTAAAACTTACAGCCTGTGCACACACATACACTTCCAGCCCCACTGCCTTGTCCCTCTTCCTGGATTCACTCAGAGGTTTTTAAAACTCACAACCTGGGCATACACATACACACTTCAAGCCCCTCTGCCTCTTCCCTCTTCCTAGATTCACTCAGACGTTATAAAACTCACAGCCTGTGCACACACACACACTTCCAGCCCCTCTACCTTTTCCCTCTTCCTGGATTCACTCAGAGGTTTTTAAAGCTCACAGCCTATGCACACACACGCAGACACTTCCAGCCCCTCTGCCTTTTCCCTCTTCCTGGATTCACTCAGATATTTTAAAACTCACAACCTGTGCACAGCACACACTTCCAGCCCCTCTGCTTCTTCCCTGCTCCTGGATTCACTCAGAGGATTTTTAAAACTTACAGCCTGTGCACACACATACACTTCCAGCCCCACTGCCTTGTCCCTCTTCCTGGATTCACTCAGAGGTTTTTAAAACTCACAACCTGGGCATACACATACACACTTCAAGCCCCTCTGCCTCTTCCCTCTTCCTAGATTCACTCAGACGTTATAAAACTCACAGCCTGGGCACACAAAGACATACTTCAAGCCCCTCTGCCTCTTCCCTCTTCCTGGATTCACTCAGACATTTTAAAACTCACAGGCTGTGAACACACACAGACCTCCGGCCCCTCTACCTCGTCCCTCTTCCTGGATTTACTCAGAGATTTTTAAAACTCACAGCCTGTGCACAGCACACACACTTCCAGCCCCTCTGCCTCTTCCCTCTTCCTTGATTCACTCAGACGTTATAAAACTCACAGCCTGTGCACACACACACACTTCCAGCCCCTCTGCCTTTTCCCTCTTCCTGGATTCACTCAGAGGTTTTTAAAACTCACAGCCTATGCACAAACACGCAGACACTTGCAGCCCCACTGCCTCGTCCCTCTTCCTGGATTCACTCAGAGGTTTTTAAAACTCACAGCCTGGGCACACACACATAGACTTCCAGCCCCTCTACCTCGTCCCTCTTCCTGGATTTACTCAGAGGTTTTTAAAACTCACAGCCTGGGCACACAAAGACACACTTCAAGCCCCTCTGCCTCTTTTCTCTTCCTGGATTCACTCAGACATTTAAAAACTCACAGGCTGTTCACACACGCACACACTTCCAGCCCCTCTGCCTCGTCCCTCTTCCTGTATTTACTCAGACGTTTTAAAACTCACAGCCTGTGCACAGCACACACTTCCAGCCCCTCTGCCTCTTCCCTCTTCCTTGATTCACTCAGACGTTTTAAAACTCACAGCCTGCACACACAGGCAGACTCTTGCAGCCCCTCTGCCTCTTCCCTCTTCCTTGATTCACTCAGACGTTATAAAACTCACAGCCTGTGCACACACACACACTTCCAGCCCCTCTGCCTTTTCCCTCTTCCTGGATTCACTCAGAGGTTTTTAAAGCTCACAGCCTATGCACAAACACGCAGACACTTGCAGCCCATCTGCCTCTTCCCTCTTCCTTGATTCACTCAGATGTTTTAAAACTCACAGCCTGTGCACACATACACACTTCCAGCCCCTCTGCCTTTTCCCTCTTCCTGGATTCACTCAGACATTTTAAAACTCACAACCTGTGCACAGCACACACTTCCAGCCCCTCTGCTTCTTCCCTGCTCCTGGATTCACTCAGAGGATTTTTAAAACTTACAGCCTGTGCACACACATACACTTCCAGCCCCACTGCCTTGTCCCTCTTCCTGGATTCACTCAGAGGTTTTTAAAACTCACAACCTGGGCATACACATACACAGTTCAAGCCCCTCTGCCTCTTCCCTCTTCCTAGATTCACTCAGACGTTATAAAACTCACAGCCTGTGCACACACACACACTTCCAGCCCCTCTACCTTTTCCCTCTTCCTGGATTCACTCAGAGGTTTTTAAAGCTCACAGCCTATGCACACACACGCAGACACTTCCAGCCCCTCTGCCTTTTCCCTCTTCCTGGATTCACTCAGATATTTTAAAACTCACAACCTGTGCACAGCACACACTTCCAGCCCCTCTGCTTCTTCCCTGCTCCTGGATTCACTCAGAGGATTTTTAAAACTTACAGCCTGTGCACACACATACACTTCCAGCCCCACTGCCTTGTCCCTCTTCCTGGATTCACTCAGAGGTTTTTAAAACTCACAACCTGGGCATACACATACACACTTCAAGCCCCTCTGCCTCTTCCCTCTTCCTAGATTCACTCAGACGTTATAAAACTCACAGCCTGGGCACACAAAGACATACTTCAAGCCCCTCTGCCTCTTCCCTCTTCCTGGATTCACTCAGACATTTTAAAACTCACAGGCTGTGAACACACACAGACCTCCGGCCCCTCTACCTCGTCCCTCTTCCTGGATTTACTCAGAGATTTTTAAAACTCACAGCCTGTGCACAGCACACACACTTCCAGCCCCTCTGCCTCTTCCCTCTTCCTTGATTCACTCAGACGTTATAAAACTCACAGCCTGTGCACACACACACACTTCCAGCCCCTCTGCCTTTTCCCTCTTCCTGGATTCACTCAGAGGTTTTTAAAACTCACAGCCTATGCACAAACACGCAGACACTTGCAGCCCCACTGCCTCGTCCCTCTTCCTGGATTCACTCAGAGGTTTTTAAAACTCACAGCCTGGGCACACACACACAGACTTCCAGCCCCTCTACCTCGTCCCTCTTCCTGGATTTACTCAGAGGTTTTTAAAACTCACAGCCTGGGCACACAAAGACACACTTCCAGCCCCTCTGCCTCGTCCCTCTTCCTGTATTTACTCAGACGTTTTAAAACTCACAGCCTGTGCACAGCACACACTTCCAGCCCCTCTGCCTCTTCCCTTTTCCTTGATTCACTCAGACGTTTTAAAACTCACAGCCTGCACACACACGCAGATTCTTGCAGCCCCTCTGCCTCTTCCCTCTTCCTTGATTCACTCAGACGTTATAAAACTCACAGCCTGTGCACACACACACACACTTCCAGCCCCTCTGCCTTTTCCCACTTCCTGGATTCACTCAGAGGTTTTTAAAGCTCACAGCGTATGCACAAACACGCAGACACTTGCAGCCCCTCTGCCTCTTCCCTCTTCCTTGATTCACTCAGATGTTTTAAAACTCACAGCCTGTGCACACATACACACTTCCAGCCCCTCTGCCTTTTCCCTCTTCCTGGATTCACTCAGACATTTTAAAACTCACAACCTGTGCACAGCACACACTTCCAGCCCCTCTGCTTCTTCCCTGCTCATGGATTCACTCAGAGGATTTTTAAAACGTACAGCCTCTGCACACACATACACTTCCAGCCCCACTGCCTTGTCCCTCTTCCTGGATTCACTCAGAGGTTTTTAAAACTCACAACCTGGGCATACACATACACACTTCAAGCCCCTCTGCCTCTTCCCTCTTCCTAGATTCACTCAGACGTTATAAAACTCACAGCCTGTGCACACACACACACTTCCAGCCCCTCTACCTTTTCCCTCTTCCTGGATTCACTCAGACATTTTAAAACTCACAGCCTGTGCACAGCACAAACACTTCCAGCCCCTCTGCCTCGTCCCTCTTCCTGGATTCACTCAGACATTTTAAAACTCACAGCCTGTGCACACACACACACACACACACTTCCAGCCCCTCTGCCTCTTCCCTCTTCCTTGATTCACTCAGACATTTTAAAACTCACAACCTGTGCACAGCACACACTTCCAGCCCCTCTGCTTCTTCCCTGCTCCTGGATTCACTCAGAGGATTTTTAAAACTTACAGCCTGTGAACACACATACACTTCCAGCCCCACTGCCTTGTCCCTCTTCCTGGATTCACTCAGAGGTTTTTAAAACTCACAACCTGGGCATACACATACACAGTTCAAGCCCCTCTGCCTCTTCCCTCTTCCTAGATTCACTCAGACGTTATAAAACTCACAGCCTGTGCACACACACACACTTCCAGCCCCTCTACCTTTTCCCTCTTCCTGGATTTACTCAGAGGTTTTTAAAACTCACAGCCTGGGCACACAAAGACACACTTCCAGCCCCTCTGCCTCGTCCCTCTTCCTGTATTTACTCAGAGGTTTTTAAAACTCACAACCTGGGCATACACATACACAGTTCAAGCCCCTCTGCCTCTTCCCTCTTCCTAGATTCACTCAGACGTTATAAAACTCACAGCCTGGGCACACAAAGACATACTTCAAGCCCCTCTGCCTCTTCCCTCTTCCTGGATTCACTCAGACATTTTAAAACTCACAGGCTGTGAACACACACAGACCTCCGGCCCCTCTACCTCGTCCCTCTTCCTGGATTTACTCAGAGATTTTTAAAACTCACAGCCTGTGCACAGCACACACACTTCCAGCCCCTCTGCCTCTTCCCTCTTCCTTGATTCACTCAGACGTTATAAAACTCACAGCCTGTGCACACACACACACTTCCAGCCCCTCTGCCTTTTCCCTCTTCCTGGATTCACTCAGAGGTTTTTAAAACTCACAGCCTATGCACAAACACGCAGACACTTGCAGCCCCACTGCCTCGTCCCTCTTCCTGGATTCACTCAGAGGTTTTTAAAACTCACAGCCTGGGCACACACACACAGACTTCCAGCCCCTCTACCTCGTCCCTCTTCCTGGATTTACTCAGAGGTTTTTAAAACTCACAGCCTGGGCACACAAAGACACACTTCCAGCCCCTCTGCCTCGTCCCTCTTCCTGTATTTACTCAGACGTTTTAAAACTCACAGCCTGTGCACAGCACACACTTCCAGCCCCTCTGCCTCTTCCCTTTTCCTTGATTCACTCAGACGTTTTAAAACTCACAGCCTGCACACATACACAGATTCTTGCAGCCCCTCTGCCTCTTCCCTCTTCCTTGATTCACTCAGACGTTATAAAACTCACAGCCTGTGCACACACACACACACTTCCAGCCCCTCTGCCTTTTCCCACTTCCTGGATTCACTCAGAGGTTTTTAAAGCTCACAGCGTATGCACAAACACGCAGACACTTGCAGCCCCTCTGCCTCTTCCCTCTTCCTTGATTCACTCAGATGTTTTAAAACTCACAGCCTGTGCACACATACACACTTCCAGCCCCTCTGCCTTTTCCCTCTTCCTGGATTCACTCAGACATTTTAAAACTCACAACCTGTGCACAGCACACACTTCCAGCCCCTCTGCTTCTTCCCTGCTCATGGATTCACTCAGAGGATTTTTAAAACGTACAGCCTCTGCACACACATACACTTCCAGCCCCACTGCCTTGTCCCTCTTCCTGGATTCACTCAGAGGTTTTTAAAACTCACAACCTGGGCATACACATACACACTTCAAGCCCCTCTGCCTCTTCCCTCTTCCTAGATTCACTCAGACGTTATAAAACTCACAGCCTGTGCACACACAAACACTTCCAGCCCCTCTACCTTTTCCCTCTTCCTGGATTCACTCAGACATTTTAAAACTCACAGCCTGTGCACAGCACAAACACTTCCAGCCCCTCTGCCTCGTCCCTCTTCCTGGATTCACTCAGACATTTTAAAACTCACAGCCTGTGCACACACACACACACACACACTTCCAGCCCCTCTGCCTCTTCCCTCTTCCTTGATTCACTCAGACATTTTAAAACTCACAACCTGTGCACAGCACACACTTCCAGCCCCTCTGCTTCTTCCCTGCTCATGGATTCACTCAGAGGATTTTTAAAACGTACAGCCTCTGCACACACATACACTTCCAGCCCCACTGCCTTGTCCCTCTTCCTGGATTCACTCAGAGGTTTTTAAAACTCACAACCTGGGCATACACATACACACTTCAAGCCCCTCTGCCTCTTCCCTCTTCCTAGATTCACTCAGACGTTATAAAACTCACAGCCTGTGCACACACACACACTTCCAGCCCCTCTACCTTTTCCCTCTTCCTGGATTCACTCAGACATTTTAAAACTCACAGCCTGTGCACAGCACAAACACTTCCAGCCCCTCTGCCTCGTCCCTCTTCCTGGATTCACTCAGACATTTTAAAACTCACAGCCTGTGCACACACACACACACACACACTTCCAGCCCCTCTGCCTCTTCCCTCTTCCTTGATTCACTCAGACATTTTAAAACTCACAACCTGTGCACAGCACACACTTCCAGCCCCTCTGCTTCTTCCCTGCTCCTGGATTCACTCAGAGGATTTTTAAAACTTACAGCCTGTGCACACACATACACTTCCAGCCCCACTGCCTTGTCCCTCTTCCTGGATTCACTCAGAGGTTTTTAAAACTCACAACCTGGGCATACACATACACAGTTCAAGCCCCTCTGCCTCTTCCCTCTTCCTAGATTCACTCAGACGTTATAAAACTCACAGCCTGTGCACACACACACACTTCCAGCCCCTCTACCTTTTCCCTCTTCCTGGATTTACTCAGAGGTTTTTAAAACTCACAGCCTGGGCACACAAAGACACACTTCCAGCCCCTCTGCCTCGTCCCTCTTCCTGTATTTACTCAGAGGTTTTTAAAACTCACAACCTGGGCATACACATACACAGTTCAAGCCCCTCTGCCTCTTCCCTCTTCCTAGATTCACTCAGACGTTATAAAACTCACAGCCTGTGCACACACACACACTTCCAGCCCCTCTACCTTTTCCCTCTTCCTGGATTTACTCAGAGGTTTTTAAAACTCACAGCCTGGGCACACAAAGACACACTTCCAGCCCCTCTGCCTCGTCCCTCTTCCTGTATTTACTCAGACGTTTTAAAACTCACAGCCTGTGCACAGCACACACTTCCAGCCCCTCTGCCTCTTCCCTTTTCCTTGATTCACTCAGACGTTTTAAAACTCACAGCCTGCACACACACGCAGATTCTTGTAGCCCCTCTGCCTCTTCCCTCTTCCTTGATTCACTCAGACGTTATAAAACTCACAGCCTGTGCACACACACACACACTTCCAGCCCCTCTGCCTTTTCCCACTTCCTGGATTCACTCAGAGGTTTTTAAAGCTCACAGCCTGTGCACACATACACACTTCCAGCCCCTCTGCCTTTTCCCTCTTCCTTGATTCACTCAGATGTTTTAAAACTCACAGCCTGTGCACACATACACACTTCCAGCCCCTCTGCCTTTTCCCTCTTCCTGGATTCACTCAGACATTTTAAAACTCACAACCTGTGCACAGCACACACTTCCAGCCCCTCTGCTTCTTCCCTGCTCATGGATTCACTCAGAGGATTTTTAAAACGTACAGCCTGTGCACACACATACACTTCCAGCCCCACTGCCTTGTCCCTCTTCCTGGATTCACTCAGAGGTTTTTAAAACTCACAACCTGGGCATACACATACACACTTCAATCCCCTCTGCCTCTTCCCTCTTCCTAGATTCACTCAGACGTTATAAAACTCACAGCCTGTGCACACACACACACTTCCAGCCCCTCTACCTTTTCCCTCTTCCTGGATTTACTCAGAGGTTTTTAAAACTCACAGCCTGGGCACACAAAGACACACTTCCAGCCCCTCTGCCTCGTCCCTCTTCCTGTATTTACTCAGAGGTTTTTAAAACTCACAACCTGGGCATACACATACACAGTTCAAGCCCCTCTGCCTCTTCCCTCTTCCTAGATTCACTCAGACGTTATAAAACTCACAGCCTGTGCACACACACACACTTCCAGCCCCTCTACCTTTTCCCTCTTCCTGGATTTACTCAGAGGTTTTTAAAACTCACAGCCTGGGCACACAAAGACACACTTCCAGGACCTCTGCCTCGTCCCTCTTCCTGTATTTACTCAGACGTTTTAAAACTCACAGCCTGTGCACAGCACACACTTCCAGCCCCTCTGCCTCTTCCCTTTTCCTTGATTCACTCAGACGTTTTAAAACTCACAGCCTGCACACACACGCAGATTCTTGTAGCCCCTCTGCCTCTTCCCTCTTCCTTGATTCACTCAGACGTTATAAAACTCACAGCCTGTGCACACACACACACACTTCCAGCCCCTCTGCCTTTTCCCACTTCCTGGATTCACTCAGAGGTTTTTAAAGCTCACAGCCTGTGCACACATACACACTTCCAGCCCCTCTGCCTTTTCCCTCTTCCTTGATTCACTCAGATGTTTTAAAACTCACAGCCTGTGCACACATACACACTTCCAGCCCCTCTGCCTTTTCCCTCTTCCTGGATTCACTCAGACATTTTAAAACTCACAACCTGTGCACAGCACACACTTCCAGCCCCTCTGCTTCTTCCCTGCTCATGGATTCACTCAGAGGATTTTTAAAACGTACAGCCTGTGCACACACATACACTTCCAGCCCCACTGCCTTGTCCCTCTTCCTGGATTCACTCAGAGGTTTTTAAAACTCACAACCTGGGCATACACATACACACTTCAATCCCCTCTGCCTCTTCCCTCTTCCTAGATTCACTCAGACGTTATAAAACTCACAGCCTGTGCACACACACACACTTCCAGCCCCTCTACCTTTTCCCTCTTCCTGGATTCACTCAGACATTTTAAAACTCACAGCGTATGCACAAACACGCAGACACTTGCAGCCCCTCTGCCTCTTCCCTCTTCCTTGATTCACTCAGATGTTTTAAAACTCACAGCCTGTGCACACATACACACTTCCAGCCCCTCTGCCTTTTCCCTCTTCCTGGATTCACTCAGACATTTTAAAACTCACAACCTGTGCACAGCACACACTTCCAGCCCCTCTGCTTCTTCCCTGCTCCTGGATTCACTCAGAGGATTTTTAAAACTTACAGCCTGTGCACACACATACACTTCCAGCCCCACTGCCTTGTCCCTCTTCCTGGATTCACTCAGAGGTTTTTAAAACTCACAACCTGGGCATACACATACACACTTCAAGCCCCTCTGCCTCTTCCCTCTTCCTAGATTCACTCAGACGTTATAAAACTCACAGCCTGTGCACACACACACACTTCCAGCCCCTCTACCTTTTCCCTCTTCCTGGATTCACTCAGAGGTTTTTAAAGCTCACAGCCTATGCACACACACGCAGACACTTCCAGCCCCTCTGCCTTTTCCCTCTTCCTGGATTCACTCAGATATTTTAAAACTCACAACCTGTGCACAGCACACACTTCCAGCCCCTCTGCTTCTTCCCTGCTCCTGGATTCACTCAGAAGATTTTTAAAACTTACAGCCTGTGCACACACATACACTTCCAGCCCCACTGCCTTGTCCCTCTTCCTGGATTCACTCAGAGGTTTTTAAAACTCACAACCTGGGCATACACATACACACTTCAAGCCCCTCTGCCTCTTCCCTCTTCCTAGATTCACTCAGACGTTATAAAACTCACAGCCTGGGCACACAAAGACATACTTCAAGCCCCTCTGCCTCTTCCCTCTTCCTGGATTCACTCAGACATTTTAAAACTCACAGGCTGTGAACACACACAGACCTCCGGCCCCTCTACCTCGTCCCTCTTCCTGGATTTACTCAGAGATTTTTAAAACTCACAGCCTGTGCACAGCACACACACTTCCAGCCCCTCTGCCTCTTCCCTCTTCCTTGATTCACTCAGACGTTATAAAACTCACAGCCTGTGCACACACACACACTTCCAGCCCCTCTGCCTTTTCCCTCTTCCTGGATTCACTCAGAGGTTTTTAAAACTCACAGCCTATGCACAAACACGCAGACACTTGCAGCCCCACTGCCTCGTCCCTCTTCCTGGATTCACTCAGAGGTTTTTAAAACTCACAGCCTGGGCACACACACATAGACTTCCAGCCCCTCTACCTCGTCCCTCTTCCTGGATTTACTCAGAGGTTTTTAAAACTCACAGCCTGGGCACACAAAGACACACTTCAAGCCCCTCTGCCTCTTCCCTCTTCCTAGATTCACTCAGACGTTATAAAACTCACAGCCTGTGCACACACACACACTTCCAGCCCCTCTACCTTTTCCCTCTTCCTGGATTCACTCAGAGGTTTTTAAAGCTCACAGCCTATGCACACACACGCAGACACTTCCAGCCCCTCTGCCTTTTCCCTCTTCCTGGATTCACTCAGATATTTTAAAACTCACAACCTGTGCACAGCACACACTTCCAGCCCCTCTGCTTCTTCCCTGCTCCTGGATTCACTCAGACGTTATAAAACTTACAGCCTGTGCACACACATACACTTCCAGCCCCACTGCCTTGTCCCTCTTCCTGGATTCACTCAGAGGTTTTTAAAACTCACAACCTGGGCATACACATACACACTTCAAGCCCCTCTGCCTCTTCCCTCTTCCTAGATTCACTCAGACGTTATAAAACTCACAGCCTGGGCACACAAAGACATACTTCAAGCCCCTCTGCCTCTTCCCTCTTCCTGGATTCACTCAGACATTTTAAAACTCACAGGCTGTGAACACACACAGACCTCCGGCCCCTCTACCTCGTCCCTCTTCCTGGATTTACTCAGAGATTTTTAAAACTCACAGCCTGTGCACAGCACACACACTTCCAGCCCCTCTGCCTCTTCCCTCTTCCTTGATTCACTCAGACGTTATAAAACTCACAGCCTGTGCACACACACACACTTCCAGCCCCTCTGCCTTTTCCCTCTTCCTGGATTCACTCAGAGGTTTTTAAAACTCACAGCCTATGCACAAACACGCAGACACTTGCAGCCCCACTGCCTCGTCCCTCTTCCTGGATTCACTCAGAGGTTTTTAAAACTCACAGCCTGGGCACACACACACAGACTTCCAGCCCCTCTACCTCGTCCCTCTTCCTGGATTTACTCAGAGGTTTTTAAAACTCACAGCCTGGGCACACAAAGACACACTTCCAGCCCCTCTGCCTCGTCCCTCTTCCTGTATTTACTCAGACGTTTTAAAACTCACAGCCTGTGCACAGCACACACTTCCAGCCCCTCTGCCTCTTCCCTTTTCCTTGATTCACTCAGACGTTTTAAAACTCACAGCCTGCACACACACGCAGATTCTTGCAGCCCCTCTGCCTCTTCCCTCTTCCTTGATTCACTCAGACGTTATAAAACTCACAGCCTGTGCACACACACACACACTTCCAGCCCCTCTGCCTTTTCCCACTTCCTGGATTCACTCAGAGGTTTTTAAAGCTCACAGCGTATGCACAAACACGCAGACACTTGCAGCCCCTCTGCCTCTTCCCTCTTCCTTGATTCACTCAGATGTTTTAAAACTCACAGCCTGTGCACACATACACACTTCCAGCCCCTCTGCCTTTTCCCTCTTCCTGGATTCACTCAGACATTTTAAAACTCACAACCTGTGCACAGCACACACTTCCAGCCCCTCTGCTTCTTCCCTGCTCATGGATTCACTCAGAGGATTTTTAAAACGTACAGCCTCTGCACACACATACACTTCCAGCCCCACTGCCTTGTCCCTCTTCCTGGATTCACTCAGAGGTTTTTAAAACTCACAACCTGGGCATACACATACACACTTCAAGCCCCTCTGCCTCTTCCCTCTTCCTAGATTCACTCAGACGTTATAAAACTCACAGCCTGTGCACACACACACACTTCCAGCCCCTCTACCTTTTCCCTCTTCCTGGATTCACTCAGACATTTTAAAACTCACAGCCTGTGCACAGCACAAACACTTCCAGCCCCTCTGCCTCGTCCCTCTTCCTGGATTCACTCAGACATTTTAAAACTCACAGCCTGTGCACACACACACACACACACACTTCCAGCCCCTCTGCCTCTTCCCTCTTCCTTGATTCACTCAGACATTTTAAAACTCACAACCTGTGCACAGCACACACTTCCAGCCCCTCTGCTTCTTCCCTGCTCCTGGATTCACTCAGAGGATTTTTAAAACTTACAGCCTGTGCACACACATACACTTCCAGCCCCACTGCCTTGTCCCTCTTCCTGGATTCACTCAGAGGTTTTTAAAACTCACAACCTGGGCATACACATACACAGTTCAAGCCCCTCTGCCTCTTCCCTCTTCCTAGATTCACTCAGACGTTATAAAACTCACAGCCTGTGCACACACACACACTTCCAGCCCCTCTACCTTTTCCCTCTTCCTGGATTTACTCAGAGGTTTTTAAAACTCACAGCCTGGGCACACAAAGACACACTTCCAGCCCCTCTGCCTCGTCCCTCTTCCTGTATTTACTCAGAGGTTTTTAAAACTCACAACCTGGGCATACACATACACAGTTCAAGCCCCTCTGCCTCTTCCCTCTTCCTAGATTCACTCAGACGTTATAAAACTCACAGCCTGGGCACACAAAGACATACTTCAAGCCCCTCTGCCTCTTCCCTCTTCCTGGATTCACTCAGACATTTTAAAACTCACAGGCTGTGAACACACACAGACCTCCGGCCCCTCTACCTCGTCCCTCTTCCTGGATTTACTCAGAGATTTTTAAAACTCACAGCCTGTGCACAGCACACACACTTCCAGCCCCTCTGCCTCTTCCCTCTTCCTTGATTCACTCAGACGTTATAAAACTCACAGCCTGTGCACACACACACACTTCCAGCCCCTCTGCCTTTTCCCTCTTCCTGGATTCACTCAGAGGTTTTTAAAACTCACAGCCTATGCACAAACACGCAGACACTTGCAGCCCCACTGCCTCGTCCCTCTTCCTGGATTCACTCAGAGGTTTTTAAAACTCACAGCCTGGGCACACACACACAGACTTCCAGCCCCTCTACCTCGTCCCTCTTCCTGGATTTACTCAGAGGTTTTTAAAACTCACAGCCTGGGCACACAAAGACACACTTCCAGCCCCTCTGCCTCGTCCCTCTTCCTGTATTTACTCAGACGTTTTAAAACTCACAGCCTGTGCACAGCACACACTTCCAGCCCCTCTGCCTCTTCCCTTTTCCTTGATTCACTCAGACGTTTTAAAACTCACAGCCTGCACACACACGCAGATTCTTGCAGCCCCTCTGCCTCTTCCCTCTTCCTTGATTCACTCAGACGTTATAAAACTCACAGCCTGTGCACACACACACACACTTCCAGCCCCTCTGCCTTTTCCCACTTCCTGGATTCACTCAGAGGTTTTTAAAGCTCACAGCGTATGCACAAACACGCAGACACTTGCAGCCCCTCTGCCTCTTCCCTCTTCCTTGATTCACTCAGATGTTTTAAAACTCACAGCCTGTGCACACATACACACTTCCAGCCCCTCTGCCTTTTCCCTCTTCCTGGATTCACTCAGACATTTTAAAACTCACAACCTGTGCACAGCACACACTTCCAGCCCCTCTGCTTCTTCCCTGCTCATGGATTCACTCAGAGGATTTTTAAAACGTACAGCCTCTGCACACACATACACTTCCAGCCCCACTGCCTTGTCCCTCTTCCTGGATTCACTCAGAGGTTTTTAAAACTCACAACCTGGGCATACACATACACACTTCAAGCCCCTCTGCCTCTTCCCTCTTCCTAGATTCACTCAGACGTTATAAAACTCACAGCCTGTGCACACACACACACTTCCAGCCCCTCTACCTTTTCCCTCTTCCTGGATTCACTCAGACATTTTAAAACTCACAGCCTGTGCACAGCACAAACACTTCCAGCCCCTCTGCCTCGTCCCTCTTCCTGGATTCACTCAGACATTTTAAAACTCACAGCCTGTGCACACACACACACACACACACTTCCAGCCCCTCTGCCTCTTCCCTCTTCCTTGATTCACTCAGACATTTTAAAACTCACAACCTGTGCACAGCACACACTTCCAGCCCCTCTGCTTCTTCCCTGCTCCTGGATTCACTCAGAGGATTTTTAAAACTTACAGCCTGTGCACACACATACACTTCCAGCCCCACTGCCTTGTCCCTCTTCCTGGATTCACTCAGAGGTTTTTAAAACTCACAACCTGGGCATACACATACACAGTTCAAGCCCCTCTGCCTCTTCCCTCTTCCTAGATTCACTCAGACGTTATAAAACTCACAGCCTGTGCACACACACACACTTCCAGCCCCTCTACCTTTTCCCTCTTCCTGGATTTACTCAGAGGTTTTTAAAACTCACAGCCTGGGCACACAAAGACACACTTCCAGCCCCTCTGCCTCGTCCCTCTTCCTGTATTTACTCAGAGGTTTTTAAAACTCACAACCTGGGCATACACATACACAGTTCAAGCCCCTCTGCCTCTTCCCTCTTCCTAGATTCACTCAGACGTTATAAAACTCACAGCCTGTGCACACACACACACTTCCAGCCCCTCTACCTTTTCCCTCTTCCTGGATTTACTCAGAGGTTTTTAAAACTCACAGCCTGGGCACACAAAGACACACTTCCAGCCCCTCTGCCTCGTCCCTCTTCCTGTATTTACTCAGACGTTTTAAAACTCACAGCCTGTGCACAGCACACACTTCCAGCCCCTCTGCCTCTTCCCTTTTCCTTGATTCACTCAGACGTTTTAAAACTCACAGCCTGCACACACACGCAGATTCTTGTAGCCCCTCTGCCTCTTCCCTCTTCCTTGATTCACTCAGACGTTATAAAACTCACAGCCTGTGCACACACACACACACTTCCAGCCCCTCTGCCTTTTCCCACTTCCTGGATTCACTCAGAGGTTTTTAAAGCTCACAGCCTGTGCACACATACACACTTCCAGCCCCTCTGCCTTTTCCCTCTTCCTTGATTCACTCAGATGTTTTAAAACTCACAGCCTGTGCACACATACACACTTCCAGCCCCTCTGCCTTTTCCCTCTTCCTGGATTCACTCAGACATTTTAAAACTCACAACCTGTGCACAGCACACACTTCCAGCCCCTCTGCTTCTTCCCTGCTCATGGATTCACTCAGAGGATTTTTAAAACGTACAGCCTGTGCACACACATACACTTCCAGCCCCACTGCCTTGTCCCTCTTCCTGGATTCACTCAGAGGTTTTTAAAACTCACAACCTGGGCATACACATACACACTTCAATCCCCTCTGCCTCTTCCCTCTTCCTAGATTCACTCAGACGTTATAAAACTCACAGCCTGTGCACACACACACACTTCCAGCCCCTCTACCTTTTCCCTCTTCCTGGATTCACTCAGACATTTTAAAACTCACAGCCTGTGCACAGCACACACACTTCCAGCCCCTCTGCCTCGTCCCTCTTCCTGGATTCACTCAGACATTTTAAAACTCACAGCCTGTGCACACACACACACACACACACTTCCAGCCCCTCTGCCTCTTCCCTCTTCCTTGATTCACTCAGACATTTTAAAACTCACAACCTGTGCACAGCACACACTTCCAGCCCCTCTGCTTCTTCCCTGCTCCTGGATTCACTCAGAGGATTTTTAAAACTTACAGCCTGTGCACACACATACACTTCCAGCCCCACTGCCTTGTCCCTCTTCCTGGATTCACTCAGAGGTTTTTAAAACTCACAACCTGGGCATACACATACACAGTTCAAGCCCCTCTGCCTCTTCCCTCTTCCTAGATTCACTCAGACGTTATAAAACTCACAGCCTGTGCACACACACACACTTCCAGCCCCTCTACCTTTTCCCTCTTCCTGGATTCACTCAGAGGTTTTTAAAGCTCACAGCCTATGCACACACACGCAGACACTTCCAGCCCCTCTGCCTTTTCCCTCTTCCTGGATTCACTCAGATATTTTAAAACTCACAACCTGTGCACAGCACACACTTCCAGCCCCTCTGCTTCTTCCCTGCTCCTGGATTCACTCAGAGGATTTTTAAAACTTACAGCCTGTGCACACACATACACTTCCAGCCCCACTGCCTTGTCCCTCTTCCTGGATTCACTCAGAGGTTTTTAAAACTCACAACCTGGGCATACACATACACACTTCAAGCCCCTCTGCCTCTTCCCTCTTCCTAGATTCACTCAGACGTTATAAAACTCACAGCCTGGGCACACAAAGACATACTTCAAGCCCCTCTGCCTCTTCCCTCTTCCTGGATTCACTCAGACATTTTAAAACTCACAGGCTGTGAACACACACAGACCTCCGGCCCCTCTACCTCGTCCCTCTTCCTGGATTTACTCAGAGATTTTTAAAACTCACAGCCTGTGCACAGCACACACACTTCCAGCCCCTCTGCCTCTTCCCTCTTCCTTGATTCACTCAGACGTTATAAAACTCACAGCCTGTGCACACACACACACTTCCAGCCCCTCTGCCTTTTCCCTCTTCCTGGATTCACTCAGAGGTTTTTAAAACTCACAGCCTATGCACAAACACGCAGACACTTGCAGCCCCACTGCCTCGTCCCTCTTCCTGGATTCACTCAGAGGTTTTTAAAACTCACAGCCTGGGCACACACACACAGACTTCCAGCCCCTCTACCTCGTCCCTCTTCCTGGATTTACTCAGAGGTTTTTAAAACTCACAGCCTGGGCACACAAAGACACACTTCAAGCCCCTCTGCCTCTTTTCTCTTCCTGGATTCACTCAGACATTTAAAAACTCACAGGCTGTTCACACACGCACACACTTCCAGCCCCTCTGCCTCGTCCCTCTTCCTGTATTTACTCAGACGTTTTAAAACTCACAGCCTGTGCACAGCACACACTTCCAGCCCCTCTGCCTCTTCCCTTTTCCTTGATTCACTCAGACGTTTTAAAACTCACAGCCTGCACACACACGCAGATTCTTGCAGCCCCTCTGCCTCTTCCCTCTTCCTTGATTCACTCAGACGTTATAAAACTCACAGCCTGTGCACACACACACACACTTCCAGCCCCTCTGCCTTTTCCCACTTCCTGGATTCACTCAGAGGTTTTTAAAGCTCACAGCGTATGCACAAACACGCAGACACTTGCATCCCCTCTGCCTCTTCCCTCTTCCTTGATTCACTCAGATGTTTTAAAACTCACAGCCTGTGCACACATACACACTTCCAGCCCCTCTGCCTTTTCCCTCTTCCTGGATTCACTCAGACATTTTAAAACTCACAACCTGTGCACAGCACACACTTCCAGCCCCTCTGCTTCTTCCCTGCTCATGGATTCACTCAGAGGATTTTTAAAACGTACAGCCTGTGCACACACATACACTTCCAGCCCCACTGCCTTGTCCCTCTTCCTGGATTCACTCAGAGGTTTTTAAAACTCACAACCTGGGCATACACATACACACTTCAAGCCCCTCTGTCTCTTCCCTCTTCCTAGATTCACTCAGACGTTATAAAACTCACAGCCTGTGCACACACACACACTTCCAGCCCCTCTACCTTTTCCCTCTTCCTGGATTCACTCAGACATTTTAAAACTCACAGCCTGTGCACAGCACACACACTTCCAGCCCCTCTGCCTCGTCCCTCTTCCTGGATTCACTCAGACATTTTAAAACTCACAGCCTGTGCACACACACACAAACACACACTTCCAGCCCCTCTGCCTCTTCCCTCTTCCTTGATTCACTCAGAGGATTTTTAAAACTCACAGCCTGCACACACACGCAGACTCTTACAGCCCCTCTGCCTCTTCCCTCTTCCTTGATTCACTCAGACGTTTTAAAACTCACAGCCTGCACACACAGGCAGACTCTTGCAGCCCCTCTGCCTCTTCCCTCTTCCTTGATTCACTCAGACGTTATAAAACTCACAGCCTGTGCACACACACACACTTCCAGCCCCTCTGCCTTTTCCCTCTTCCTGGATTCACTCAGAGGTTTTTAAAGCTCACAGCCTATGCACAAACACGCAGACACTTGCAGCCCATCTGCCTCTTCCCTCTTCCTTGATTCACTCAGATGTTTTAAAACTCACAGCCTGTGCACACATACACACTTCCAGCCCCTCTGCCTTTTCCCTCTTCCTGGATTCACTCAGACATTTTAAAACTCACAACCTGTGCACAGCACACACTTCCAGCCCCTCTGCTTCTTCCCTGCTCCTGGATTCACTCAGAGGATTTTTAAAACTTACAGCCTGTGCACACACATACACTTCCAGCCCCACTGCCTTGTCCCTCTTCCTGGATTCACTCAGAGGTTTTTAAAACTCACAACCTGGGCATACACATACACAGTTCAAGCCCCTCTGCCTCTTCCCTCTTCCTAGATTCACTCAGACGTTATAAAACTCATAGCCTGTGCACAGGACACACACTTCCAGCCCCTCTGTTTCTTCCCTGTTCCTGGATTCACTCAGAGGTTTTTAAAACTCACAGCCTGGGCACACACAGACACACTTCAAGCCCCTCTGTCTCTTCCCTCTTCCTGGATTCACTCAGACGTTTTAAAACTCACAGCCTGTGCACACACACACACCTCCAGCCCCTCTGCCTCTTCCCTCTTCCTTGATTCACTCAGACGTTTTAAAACTCACAGCCTGCACACACACGCAGACTCTTGCAGCCCCTCTGCCTCTTCCCTCTTCCTTGATTCACTCAGACG